>NW_020838018.1:8278262-8554867 GCF_003676395.1 Aethalodelphis obliquidens
TGTGTGTCTGTGTGTGTGTGTGTGTTGTGTGTGTGTTCTGTGTGTGGTTTGAGCGCACACAGAGCCTTGTGCTGAGACACTGCATTCCTGCTGGCTGGGCTTCCTGCTCCAGATGCATTCCTGCCCCAGAGTCACCACGGAGACTGCTTGGAATCTGGCCCTACATTCTCCAAATTCAGGACAAGATCTGGCAAAGGGTCCCTCACTTTACCTCCCCATCCTCTGACTTTGGAGGGAGGAAGCCACCTGATGGCCAGCCCTCCTCCTCTCCTCCCCAGGGAGGCCTGGCCTGGGATCTTCCCAGGCTGTTGGACTTGGGTAAAGCAGCTCCCCCAGGCCCAGGTCTCCCTCTCTGTACCTGGGAAAGAGGAAGGTGGGGGGGCAGTGCTTTCCAGGAGGATAGGCTTGGGAGGCGGCAACCCAGAGAACCCGCAGCTAGCAGGGAAGAGGTTGGCCTGAAAAATCAAGGTGTTAAGAGAGGCTCTCATTCTTCCCCGGGCTTAGCTGTAGGCCTGTTTCCCAGAAGTTAGAATATTGTAGTTCGTGACTCTGATTGCTGACGGCTCCTGCGTAGGGTGCTGGCAGAAGGGAAGGAGGGAGCTGGAGGTGGGCAGACTGTCTTCTCCCTCCCAGTTAATAACCACTTGCTCCCAACGCCTCCAGCTCCAGCTCCGGCCCCCTCCCCCAGAGGCTCAGGTGCAAGTTTGCACGTCCGCCAGCTCCCTTATCTCCCTCCAGGGAATTTAGGTCCTGCTGGGAGGTTTCCAGCCTGGTGGTCGCCTTCCTCAGGAGGCTGAGGTTTCCTTAGAGCCCACCTTCCCATCTGGTCACCAGGCTGTCTCACCGTCAGTGTCTGCCTGGGCTGCCGGCCCCCTTTCAGGGTGGTTGGGGGGTGGAATCCCACGGACCCAAAGAGTTCGGGGCGGGGACCGGAGAGCATTTACACTTCCAGCACCTCAGGCTTGCCCTCCTGTCCCCCCTGTTTCGCTTCCCCGGATCCTGAAGCCCCCTCCCCCCGCGCCAGCCCCCAGCTTTAGGGTACCCGGGTGAGGAAGAGATGTGGGACGAGGAGGGGGTTCAGATCTAGGCCAGAGCCCAAGGCGCTCTGCAGTTGTTGGAAAGGATCTTCCTGTGCCGGGAGTCACTTCCCCCTTTGATCGCGCCAGGTTTCTGAGTGGCTGAGTGACTTGCCCCAAGGCACACAGCTGGGAGCGCGGGTACGCCGGTGTCCAGGTCCGCTCTCCTCCCTCCGCCTGCACGTGCGGCTCCATTTCCTTCCGCGCTCGCGTCCGGTCGCCGCCGCCCCCCATCCCCGCCCGGGTTCATTTCGGCGGCAGGAAGACAGACCCCGCTTGGAAACCGAGGGCGGGGTGACCCCGCGCCACGAACCAGACGGCGTCTCCGGGCAGGGCTCCCCGCTCCTCGTCCGGGGTCGGCAGTGCGGGGCCGCCCGGGGCCCGAAGGACGGCAGATCGGGGCCCGCGCCCCGCCGGCACTGGGGGCGGGGGGGTGGGACCAGGCCCCGCCCCCGCGGCCCCTCTCCGAGCGCCCGCACACCTGCGCACCCCTCCCGCCGTCCCTCCCCCATCCCCGCTGGGAGTGTCCGGGGGCCTCGCCCAGCCAGGTCCGGACGCATACCCGACAGCAGCGCGGGGACGCCGGCCGGGATCGCTCCGTCCGGCTGCAGCGGCCACGGCCGGGGCGCCGTGTCGGGGCCGGGATTGGGGCCATGCTGGGCCGGCGGCGCGTCTTCGCCGTGGAGCCGCTGGGCGGCCGGGGTGAGTCACCCACCCCGGGGCCGGCCGGGACCTTTGGCCTGGAGCCGACTCCCGTGCCCGGGCCCCTGTCTGCGCTCCCCGCCCCACCCGGCACAGCCCGCCCGACCTCGCTGCGCCCTCCTCGCCGCTTCCCTTAGGAAGGGCCGGGGGATCGCGCCTTGCCCGTTGGAGACCCTCTGGCTTCTGGCGTTAAACCGACCGCCACCTCCGTCCCATTTCCTCCGAGTCCACTTCCCTCTAATTCCCGGTCTGGATCCTCCTCTGACCGGCCCCTGCCCCAGCCCGCAGTTGCGAAAAGCTCTCTCCGCGGCGGCGGACCCCTTTCCAAAGGAGCCGCGCAGGGGTGGACTTCCTGGTCGACTTCCTTGCCCAGAGGGGCCTGGTTTGGCATCCCGTTCCAGCTCTCCCGCGTGGCGGGCAGGGAGACGAAGGCGGCCCTCCATCGTCTCCAGCCTCCGTTTCTGCATCCTTACAATCGGGGCACCCAGATCGCAGGAGAGCCTGGCACAGGCCAGGAGAGCTGTAGGAGAGGACAGTGAATGGGCGATCACGCTGTTTCTCCTCCTGCCCGCCTGGTTCCCTTTCTTCCGTTTAAGTTTTTCCTTTTCAACTCTCCAAAACCTTCTGTTTCTCACTTAAAAGAACAAAAGTCCAAAATGGTTGTAGCGATTGTTATTTTTACTACCCATCTCCCCCCAGGAATTCCAGGATGGACTTCCTTTTGCATCCTGATGCCAGTTTCGGCCCAGGCTTCCCTCTTTGCGCCCTTCCCCCTCTCCCTGAGGCTAGGGCACAGTCATACTTCCCCATGGGGAGCACTTGAAGAGGCTACCACTCCCCAGTTATGGCTCAGAGGTCTTAGGCCAAGCTCAGGGGCTGGAGCACGAGGGCTCCCTGGAAGAAAAAGTGCTCACCCCTCCAAGGCAGATATCACTAACAATTACTTTTGTAAAGGGAACCCCATTCTAACATCTCCCAGCCAGGGTTGGAGAGAGATCTGGGCGGGGCTGTGGCCAACCAGTCTCCTCCTGTCACCTCTGGCCCAGGACACTCCTCCTCAGGGAATGTCGCCAGCTGCCAGGAATGCTGGGGGTGTTGGGGCAGCCTGCCCAGCCTGATGACTGATTCTCCTTGCAGATGGGGCTGGCGAGGACCTGGCACGTGGTTGTGTAGTGCCTGGAGTCACCAGCACCTACAGACGGATCCCGGATGCCGCTCCAGGGTGGTCGGCAGACTCCTGCAAGGGGCATGGCCGGCTGAGAGCACCTGGGAGGCAGGTGCCGCTTCTCAAACTGGCCTCCCAGGACTCAGGAGTGGAGATGGCGGTTGGGGACAGATCCCTAGCCACCTCCCCGGGCCTTTCTCAAGACTCTCTGAACTCTGAGCCCATGCAGAACGCTGAGCCCCTGGCCCTGGGTGCCACGGAGCCTCCTGCCCGCCTAAGCCGGCTTCTAGCCAGCCGTAAGCTGGAGCAGGTGCTGGAGCGGTCCCGCCAGCTCCCGACTTCCTCTGCCAGCTTGTCACATTACCGTTCCCCAAAGCCGCCAAGCGACCCTGAGTATGAAATGCCCCTTTTTGGAGCAGGAGGACAGGAGGCCACCAAGGCAGAGAGTGACTTAGAGGCAGGGCTGGAAGAAGCAGAAGTGGTGAGTGCCGACTCTCAGGCGTGGGATGGAGATGCCTCCGCCCCCCAACTTCTTCTCCCTTACGCCTCATTGATGTGTTGTGTGAGAACGTCTTGCCTCACCCCGCCCCCAGCTGTGTGGAGGTGGGCAGGTCCGGGGCCTGCCCAGCACTTTGCCTGGCTGGGCACTGGGAGACCAGCTGGGTGTGCGTCCCTCCTCTCACTCATCCTGCCCCCATCTGCTGGCCCCTTAGGGTGCGAGTCTGGTTGAGTTCAGAATTCTCCCCTACCTCACTACGTCCCACAGGTGGGGGGCTTGGGGCCTGAAGCCTGGGCCTGCCTCCCAGGGCAGGGTCTTCGCTACCTGGAACACCTGTGCCTGGTACTGGAGCAGATGGCGAGGCTGCAGCAGCTCTGCCTGCAGCTGCAGACTCAGAGGGCCCCTGGGGTGAGTGAGCTGTGGGCAGTCGGGCCAGCGGGCAGGCAGGTGAGTGGCGGATGCAGAGGATGGGGGGACCCCTGGAACCAGGACTCCCTTCAGAACAGCCTCAGCCCTCTAGCCAGGCCCTGAAAGCCCGTCTCTCCTGTGCACAGGATCCTAAAGAGGAGGAGCCGGCCCTGGCGCCTTCACCTCCACCCTCTCACGCCCCGGGCAGTGAGGTACACGGGCGGTGGGAGCGGCTCAGCCAGACAGAGGAGACAGGTGAGGCACAGTTGTGTCTCTGTCTGCATCTTGCCTGCCCAGGTCCCCATAGGCAGACCCCCTGAGCTCTGGGCTTGATGAGTGCCTTCCTGTTCCTGGCCTTGGGTAACTGGATTCTCTTTCCGAAGGAGCAAGCACAGCTTCACCCCCAAAGGTAGGGGTGCCCAGCGCCAGCCCTTCCAGGCTGTCAGAGGCCCTGGCAGAGCCAGCTCACACCTTTCCATCCTCCCAGGGGCACAGGGTAGGTGAGGGATGTACGTGGGGGCAGGTGACAGGATGCGGCGGAGGTCGGGGGTGGTTGGGATGTGTGCTAGAAAACGAGAGGATTCCTGTTGGGGACAGGTGATCTGTGCTGGCTGTGCTGACAGCTATCTCTGGGAGCTTGGTCAGGGGTATGTTTTGGGGAGGGGCCCTGGGTGACCCTCTCACCCTCTGCTCAGCGGGATCTCTCCCACTGGAACAAGGTCAAGGTCCTGCTCAACCGGATCCGGTGGAGGAGCCCTCGACCTGCTGAAGCCGCTGCCCCTCCTGATGGCTCTGACCCCAGGTGAGTCCTGTGGCCCAGCCCAGGGCAGAGGGAGGAGGCTGATGAGCTAGGATGCCAAGATTGTGCTGCCAGTTGTTATCTCCGTCCCTGCAAAATTTGAGAGACGTAGTCTTGGAGAGGGTGCTGGAAGAAACAGAAAGTGGTTAAAGCACCCCGTTTACGGATGAGGAGGCTGAGGACTGGGCTGGGGACGGAAGTCATTTTCCCGAGGCCACACGGTGAGTCAGTGGCAGAGCCAGGACCAAAAGATGGGAAATCCTCATATAAGCCCAGCAAGCCCTCACCCCTCAAAGCTGAAACTTAGGTCACCTCCCTGGGTTTCCCCAGGAAAGCAAGGTAGGGCACACGGGATGCCACAGTGGATGCCGGGGGTTGGGGGGTAGGGGTCTATACTGAATAATTCTGGCGCCTTCAGGGTGGTCAATGGGGGATTATCCCTGTCATTTAATATCCCCAGGCCTCCCACAATGCTTGGTCAACTCTGGGACCATCGTTACCTTTGTTTCTTCCTCCTAGCCTAGTGCCTCCTTTCTTTCTCCACAGGATTGCATCAAGGGACCTCCCTGAAAGGCCTCCAGGCCAAACCCTCCAGAAGACCTTTATGCCATCATTAGTGGTTAAGAAGCAACGAGCAAAAAACCTTACTGTATGCTGAGACTTCCTGGTGCAGGGATGTAACCCCAGCTGGGGGGAGTGCAGTGAAGTCTTCTTCCTCGCCCTCTGCCCTGTTGCTGCTTCTGGGCACTGCCAGGAAAAGCTGTTGAGCCTCAGTTTTCTCTCTGAGGCAAGGGCTGAGTCTTTCTCCTCTGAGCAGCCAAGGAACCCTGGGTCCCTGAGAGGCCCCAAGGTGCAGCAGCTCTCGGGCTCCTCCCTGGTTGCCAGAAATCCCTGGGCTTAGGCAATGTGAACTTACTGATTCATCTGCCGTCCGTGGAGTGTGTTTGGCGTGGTGATCTGTCGGGGCCCAGCGTGTCGCTGGGGACTGTGGGAGTGTCAGTGTTGTGAACTGGCTGGATCCAACCATCTCTCTGGAATCATGCACTCAAAGAGTCAGTCTTCAGGGTGAGGTAACCGCAGAATGATGGACTTGACCTTCACTCCTGAGCAGACAGTTACTGATCTGGAGTCCTCCCTTCCTCCTCATACTTGCACGGGCAGCCCCAGGACAGAGAAGGGTGCTCTCTTGGCTGCCTCTGCATTGAATCTTGCCTGAAGACTGCACCAGGGATGGGAGTCAAGGACAACATGGGGAACAGCAGAGTAATCTTCAAGGTCTATTCTCAGCTGCTTTACTCCTTACTAGCCTTTCCACGTCCCAGCTGAAACCAGAGGCCCATACTAGCTTTTAGACCTTGACAAAAATCCCTTAACTTTTCTGAGCCATAGCTTCCCACTTAATCTCCTAAATGGTATAATGATGCCTGTCCTACCTACCTCACAAGCTTGTTTTGAGGGTAAAGTGAGATTAAACTGTCTCAAAGTGCTTGGTGAATGTTAAATGAATAGGAAAGGGTGTTGGAGGGAGGCTAGACTGGAGGGTGATGGGAAGGTCAGAGGGTAAGGGGGAACTGGGATTACTAATGGGGACTAAAATGGCCAGTGATTAGCGGCAAGACTTTGAGCAAGTCATTTCATTGAAGTCTCTCAGGTTTCATAGCTGAGAATTAGGACACTAATTCCTGACCTCCTTATCCCCCAAGGGTTGATGTGAGGACTAAAGGAAATGATTGTGAGAACTCTTTGTAAATGTATACCTAAATATTGTGGAGGTTTATCTTACTATATGGCCTGTTAGGTTCCTAGCTCTTTGTTAATTGAGAAAGGGGGAAAGTTTAGTCTCCTGCAGGTACGCAGGAGGTGTGTGGGGAGGGGTGTGCCGCCAACAGAAGGGTAGGGCTAGGGATGGTTGAATCAGACACAGGGATGTCTTCTGGAAATGGCCACTGATCATGCATCCTCCTCCTCCAGTCAGGAGGAGGTCAGATGGTTCTCCTCCTCCTCCTCCAGTCAGCTGGTTCTCTTGCTGCTGCGGTCTTGGGATCTGCCAGAATGAGGCATAGGTGCTCCCTTATGTTTGGGGCTCCAGCTCCAGCAGTCTTGGGGCCAGGAACCAATTCTCCGAAGCCTGCTTTTCTAATGGGACACGTAAGAGAGGACACCACTGAGGCGCGGCTTCCTAACGCGCATCCGATCGGGGAAAGCGCACTTCCGCTCCACAGTTGGAGCGGGATGGCAGGCCGGGGTGGGGGAAGGGACAGGTCAGTGGAGAGGAGGGAGGGACCATATCCGGGAGAGAGGCAGCTTCCGACCAGTGGTCGCGCTTCCGGAGAGGCGTTTCCGGTGGCGGCAGCAGCAGCGGCTGTGGTGGTTCCGGGTGTCTTTGTCCCCCCGGTGTCGCGGCCCTGGCCCGCAGGTGGGTTGCGGGGCCTTCCGCCGCCCCTCTGCCTCTTCGCCCCTCCCCTGGCCGAGGGGCTGCGAGGGCCGGGCCTCGAAGATGATCCGGGCGCGGAACGGGCCGAGCCCCCCTTCGGCCTGCAAGTTCCGTCTCCCTGGCAACGGTCTCGGCCCTGGGGGCGGGCGGGAGGAGGAGAAGCCGCGCGCCTTCGTCCTCCCACGGTGGCCTGGCCGCGGCCCGCCCCGGGAGACTCGGCGCCGGCGGCTGATGAGGCGGGAGCCGAGGGCCGGGGAGCGCGGGATCAAGAGGGCGGGCGCGCAGCCGGATTCGCGTTCGGCCGGGCCACGGAGCTGTCTTCCCACCCGCCCGTCCGGGGAACAACGGGCCGGGCTTCCGGGGAGAGGGCCCACACCATCTCCTCTCCGGCAGCAGCCTCCTCCATTTTTCCGGGCCTTGCGTGGAACTCTTTGGCGGATGCATTGAATGAATGAATGTCATCGGGGCTCTTTCCAACCCTCCACTCTCCCCAACCATCTGAGGGTGGCGTGGCATAGTGAGAGGAGCTCTAAGTTGTCGGGAGATCTGGGTGTGAGTCCTAGTTTTGTACCTACCTGGTTATGTGGCCTCGGGCAAGTCTCAGTCCCTCCGAGCTTCAGTTTCCTTTTCGTTGAAAGAACATAACAGTATCACCCACCACTAGATTATTGTGAGGGCTGACTGGAACATTGTAATTTCTCCATTTCCTGCTCCTTTTCATATTCTCGCCATCCGTCTCCTCCTTTCCTTCTCAGTATCCATCTCTCCATTTTCCTTAAGATCCTTAGTTCCTTTTTTGGGGTAGATGGAAAATTTCCCTATGGGCTGCTAATTTATTTCTTTTCTGATTGAAGGTTTTTCCCCAAGACTCTGAAAGAGGACAGCATTCCCAATGTCCCAGTTTAAGCGCCAGCGGATCAACCCACTACCAGGGGGACGCAACTTCTCAGGTGAACACCTTTATCTCTACCTGGCCTAGTACTGGGAAGTGTGTGTTTTGGAGTTAGTCTTTCAAAATGTGGCTTTTGGGGTTTCCCTGGTGGAGTGCAATTTGCTGCTGACTTTTCTTAGGAAAAAGCATGACCACAGTAGTTGTCGGCGAAACCCTGTGTGGGACATGCTTGGATCCACTTTGCTCTTTGGGTTTACCGTTTCCTCTAGCTGGACTAGTGCTTAAGATGGTAGGTGCAGTTTCTGGATTGCTTCTGTGTTCCAATAGGCGCAGCTTCAACATCTCTTTTGGGTCCTCCTCCTGGTTTGCTCACTCCTCCCGTGGCCACAGACCTGTCCCAAAATGCCAGGCACCTTCAGGTAGGTTGGGCATCCTATCTAGTGAGTTTCGGCACTCGGGACTACCCCAGCATGCATGGTTGCCCGATGCTTTCATTCTTACATCACAGTGTTCATCCTTCCTGACACTCCTGTCCTTGGCCAGTCCAGAGGCGACTAGACATCTGTGACTGGGGAGTCCTAGGTTCTGGCTCTAGGGAGATCTCTAGGGTGCTTCTTGGAATTAAAGAACTGGAAATCTTAGAAGAAGCTTATGACCCAAGAATCAGCATGACTCCCCCCAGTAGATTGATTGTGTTCACTGTACATATGCTTCCTTCTATATGTATGCTTCCTTCCATGGGAATCCGTGCAGTACTCTGATTGAGCTGAGGGTGGGGCGGGGTGGATGAAGATGAGATGCTAATGGCAGAGCATGGACAAATGCTCCCTATTACCTTTAAACTGCACTCTTCTCTTATAGGGTGGAGAGAAGCAGCGGGTCTTCACTGGCATTGTTACCAGTTTGCATGACTACTTTGGGGTGGTGGATGAAGAGGTCTTTTTTCAGCTAAGGTAGGCTTGAGGCTGATCCCCTTCTGGAAATGCTTATTGGACTCAGTTCTGTCACCATGCTGGTGGGTCCCCTGTAATGCCATTGCTTTGCTGTTGTTATGGAAGGTGTGAGAAATCTTGATGGCAAGGGCCTCATAGGGACAGTCAGGGTGGCTTGGCCAGGGTTTCTCTCCTGACTGGGTCTCCTGGCTTGTGTGCTGGCAGTGTGGTGAAGGGCCGGCTGCCCCAGCTGGGTGAGAAGGTGCTGGTGAAGGCTGCATACAACCCAGGCCAGGCAGTGCCCTGGAATGCTGTCAAGGTGCAAACGCTCTCCAACCAGGTATTCATCTCTCCTTGGCATGTTTATTGGAAAGGCGTGGGAGGGAACCTTACTTTGGTCAAGGGGTTGGGGCTGCATCTTTCCAAGGTAGTGAGCAGGTCAGCTATGGGATGCCCTGAATTTCCTGGTTACTGTCTTGCAGCCCCTACTGAAGTCCCCAGCACCTCCCCTTCTACATGTGGCAGCCCTGGGCCAGAAGCAAGGGATTCTGGGAGCTCAGCCCCAGCTGATCTTCCAGCCTCACCGGATTCCCCCACTCTTTCCTCAGAAGCGTGAGTACCAGTGGCATGGATATTGGGCGTGTGGCTTTATGGGGTACTTGGGATGAATGGACTTGTAACTGTTAGGTTGCTGCTCTCAGAATAGATGTGGGTATTTCACGCACTGGAAGAAAGGTACAGGAAAGTTGGGCAAATATTTAGGAGGTTTTGAGTCACCAGCCATTTCCTTTCTGCAGCTCTGAGTCTCTTCCAAACATCCCATACGCTTCATCTGAGCCACCTGAACAGATTTCCTGCTCGGGGCCCTCATGGACGATTGGATCCGGGCCGAAGGTAAGAGGATGGTCAAGCAAGAAAGGAAAGGTGTTTTATTTTATTTGCCTCTAAGAGAATGTACCTTTTTTTTTTTTTTTTTGCCACCTGTTGACACTAACATTCTCTTTCAACAGCTAGATCCTAGTCCCTTTACCCTGAAATAGGCTGATACATTGAGATGTATATACAAATATCGGAACTTCATAAGCTGGTTCAGCAAGTAGGGATTTGGTGTAATTCATTTTTCAAAGTATCACATTGAATTTTTTAATAATATAATTTTCGTTTTTATTTCTTGTGCATAAGATTGAGACACCAAGAATCAAAACTATCAAGAAAATAGTAATTGTCCAAAAAAAGTAACTCTGCAGTGTATTTTTAAAATTGAAGCATAGTTTACAATATTATACCAGTAGATTGGCTATTTTTATATATTACGAGGTGATCACCGCAATAGGTAGTTACCATCTGTCACCATACAAAGCTATTACTATATCACTGAGTGTATCCTCTGTGCTGTATGTTACATCCCCATGACTTGTTTTGTAACTGGAAGTTTGTACCTCTTAATACCTTCTCACCTATTTTGCCCATTCCCCCCAACCTCCTCCCCTCTAGTGACCACCAGTGTGTTCTCTATACCTGTGAGTCTGTTTCTGGTTTTTTTATGTTTGTGCATTTGTTTTGTCTTTTAGTTTCCTCCAGTGCATAATTTAATTCTTAGTCTAAAATGTGTTTCTTTAAATACACTGTACAGTTCAGTGGTGTGGTAGACTGTGTGTGTTGCACTCTGCCCAGAAATCCAGGTCTGTGCCATGGATATGCAGACACGGCCTTTTGTGGAGCAGGCATGGTGGATTTGGGCCTTTGGGGCATCCCAGGCCATCCTGTATCATCTGTGAGCGTTGGGGGCTGCCAGGAGGAGCGTACTTCCTGTTTTCTCTGGCTCACATGTTCCTTATCCTGCCTTACTCTCTCCCTAAAAGCTTTTGTTTATATCCCTAGGGCTTACACTCTAGACTAGTTTGCTTTGAAGACTTGTTCTAGTTCTGTCCGTCTTCATTTTAAATTTTATTATGAAAAATTTCAAGTATAAGCATAGTAAGTAAAAAAGGATGATGAACCTTCACATACCCATCACCCAGCTTAAACAAGTATCAGTATCTGCCATTCTTTGTCATCTGCTCCCTGCCTTGTACTTGATTTTTTTTTTTAAGGTAGAATTTATTTAGGTTGATGTGCACAAATCTTAGATGGACAGTTTTGACAAATGGAAAATCCTGTGTAACTCTCACCCCTATTAAGATATAGAACATTTCCATCACTCTAGAAGGTGTTCTCATGTTCTGGTTCTCTTCTGAAATAAGAACTGTTCTGAGAAGGAAACAGCCCCCTATCCCAGAGGCCAGTAGATTATTACATGGTAAGGGCTGAGAATGCAGTCCACTGAGAACATGTAAAAGGAGCATGGAGTTCCTCAGAGAAAAAGTTTAGGCAAAGTGATGTAGCTAGGCTCTGTGCTGAAGCTACTGTTTGTTCCCTCGGGATAGGTCACGTGAACACTAAGGAGGCGGGAAAGCTTTGATTGTGTAGGATTGTTTTCCACAGTGTCTCTGCTTGAAACACTTTCATTCTCAAGTTACTGGTATACGTCTTGCATACACCCATCTTCTTGGTCTTCAAAATTTACAAGGACTTTCCACCTCTTACATTCCATGAGTTTATTAAAGGCTTCATTCAAAATCACAGCAGGTGCCCTCGGGGATAATGTAGCCTGGGTGGAAATCAGTGGCTGCTATTGACTTCCTGCTTTAGGTTCACATTCAGCCTTTCTGTATAGCCAGTTGCATTTGATTGTCCTGGACATGCCAAGCCCCGTGCAAGACCTATGTTCTGTTACTTTGGCCATAATGCTTCAGTGTCATGGCTTCTCGAGAAATGAGACATGACCATTGGGAGGGAGATATTACCATCAGTCAGTAGAGAGAATTTGCAGACTCATTCTGCAAAGGGGGCAGTAGGAATGAGGTCACCCTGAGGGGGAACAACAGTTTATAATGGAGTCACCCATGTTAGCGTTTGACTGGAAACCAGGTTTTATTTTGAACTTCAGGTTTTGGGAGGCAGGAAACATTGTCTCCTTTGGATTGCTAATGCTGGACTACTGCGGTTTTTGGACAGGGCTATCCAGCTGGATATACCATCTCAGTATCCTGCTGAGGTTACGGAGATGGCTTCCACTGGTCATGCCTTATAACCTGTTCCTGGCAATACACGGTAAGGGGAGAAAACTGCTTGCTGAGTTTACAGAATTCAGTGGAACATCCACTTTAACTTGAGGTTGACAGCATTTACTGAAGAGTTCACTTCAGTCATGGGTGAGCTGAAGAGAGTTGTTAAAATGACTTTGCAACAGTTCTTCTGTTAGAGACACAGAAGCACTGACATCCCACAAGGGCAAGATTAGAAGGCAGCTTTTGGAGGGAGATGCTATGAACAAGGAAATTACCCAGGCAGAAATATGAGAAAAGAAGAAAAACTTTGTGTTAAGTATAATCAAGTTTGTTACTCAGGGGTGTAATGACTAGGGAAACAACCCAGGCAGGTCTAAAGGGAAAGAGTAGACACCTTCTGGTAAATATAATCAACTTGGCATTACCTCAGCACGAAGAATTGACAATTGATTTTATTTCTCTTGTGAGACATGGGGGTTTTTTCCCCTTATCAGTCTGGCATTTTATGATGGTCTAAAGGTTTTTTCTCTTCTATTATTTTTTTTATTGCCCCCCATAACATAGTGATACTATAATAAGTGATTTATTACAAAAATGTATAAAGTAGTGCATGCTATCATATAAAGTTAAAAATACTATAAAAATATATCATTCCCTCTTTTCCTTTAAAGGTAGCCATTTAAAAACTTTTAAATTAAAGTATAGTTGATTTACAATATTGTATTAGTTCCAGGTGTACAACATAGCAGTTGTACTCCATTTAAAGTTATAAAATGTTGGCTATGTTCCCTGTGCTGTGCATTACACCTTTGTATCTTATTTATTTTGTATATAGTAGTTTGTACCTCTTAATCTCTTACCCTTATCTTCCCCCCCATCCCCAAGGTAACCATTCTTAAAGACCTTTAGAAAATAATTTTGAAAAGCAAATTTACTTTCTGCTACTTTTTCCCCCCATGTTCTTTTCTAGTCTTTGTCTATATATATGCATACTTTTTATAATTTAAATCTTTGAGTTCTGATTTTTTTATACGTTCTTATCGAACATCTGTTCCATATTGCACTGTAATCCTCATAATTGTTTTAATGGCTGTATGATTACTGTACTTATTTACTATGAAAATTCAGGATTGCTAGATACACACATGGTTTTCTTTTTTTTTTTATACATTTATTTATTTTATTTTTGGCTGTGTTGGGTCTTTGTTGCTGCGCGCGAGCTTTCTCTAGTTGCGGTGAGCGGGGTCTACTCCTCATTGCGGTGCGTGGACTTCTCATTGTGGTGGCTTCTCGTGTTGCAGAGCACGGGCTCTAGGCACAGGGGCTTCAGTAGTTGTGGCACGCGGGCTCTAGAGCGCAGGCTCAGTAGTTGTGGCAGACGGGCTTAGTTGCTCCGCGGCATGTGGGATCTTCCCGGACCAGGGCTCGAAGCCGTGTCCCCTGCATTGGCAGGCGGGTTCTTAACCACGGCGCCACCAGGGAAGTGCCACACGTGGTTTTCTTACTCGGCTTGAATTTCTTCTACTATATATAACCTTTTTTCTTCTTCTGAATTAACTTCCTTGGGATAAATTTTTAAGAGTGAAATTACTGGATCGAAGGGTTTCAGTATTTTTATGACTCTAATGTGTAGTGTTAAGGGTTTTTACCAGAACTGTCTTTTTTTTTTTTTTTTTTGCGGTACGCGGGCCTCTCACTGTTGTGGCCTCTCCCGTTGCGGAGCACAGGCTCCGGACGCGCAGACTCAGCGGCCACGGCGCACGGGCCCAGCCGTTCCCCGGCATGTGGGATCTTCCCAGACCGGGGCACTAACCCGTGTCCCCTGCATCGGCAGGCGGACTCTCAGCCACTGGGCCACCAGGGAAGCCCCAGAACTGTCTCTTTTAATGAAACTTGACAGAACCCGTAGCATGGTGCCATATGTATATATATATCTTAGTAAAAAAAAAAATCAGTTAAATTCTTTTTCTCATTTCAAAAAATTATATTAAATATAAGAAAATTATTCATCACCTTTATCTGTCAGAGGTATCCACCATTAATATTTCTTTTTAAAGCTTTTTTTGGCACATTTGAGGCACTGTTGTATATATAGTGTTCCGTATAATTCTTTTTGTTTAACATGAATGGTTTTCTGTGTTATTAAAAGCATTTAAATATCTTAATGTCTTTTGTAGCACTCTTATATGACTGTTAGCATGGCTTCTTTATTTTTAAAGTTGGGGATTCAGATGGTTTCCAGTTCTTTTTAGGCCAGTATGTACTGAATCTATATGTAACAGTGTGGTCTCTTCCTTCTGGTAATGGATCAACCTCCAGCGATGACTATGACTCCAAGAAACGCAAACAGCGGGCTGGTGGAGAGCCTTGGGGTGCTAAGAAACCAAGGCATGACCTGCCTCCTTACCGAGTCCATCTCACTCCCTACACTGTGGACAGGTGAGTGGTGAGGCTGGGGTGGGGGCTGAGACTTGTAGCTGGTAACAGTTTCTCGTGTAAGTGAGATATAGTCTGGGAGTAAGAGTGAGTGAGTGTATGTGTGTGCGCGCGCGCGTGCGTGCGTGCGCTCATGACCTTTTTGTTTCACTTTTGTTTTTTAATGTGACAGATTTTTTACTTCAAAATCTCAAGTTCTGACCAGCATAGCACCACTGACATGGGTGCCCTTGATAGAACTTTATGATTTGATCACCAGAAATTGTTACGCCAGGCTGTAATTAAGGCTTATCAATCAACATCCAGGTGCCCAATACCAGTTGTAAGTCAGGTAGAAACTGGGGGTCATAGGAACCGTGGGACTGGTTTCCCAGGGAAGCTCTAAATTATTTTTTAAGTGCTACAGCATGTATGAGGACACTGGCCCACAAGCTTACTCCGCACATGTAGAAACTCACTGACTGAGAGGTAGATGAGCAATTCCAGATTCCATCTAGCAGGGGAGATGCAGGGCTCCAGCTGCTGTATTAGAGATAAGGCCCCAGAGCCAAGTCCACCTAAGTCCGAGCTGAGGTGAGGGCAGCCTCCTGGCACCACCTCCTCAAGATGGCAGGGAAGGAGGGCTGCCACTGCTCTTCCCCTGTCACCGCTTCCTCTCTCCAGGCCCAGGCAGGGCTTGTTTTTCTCCATGCTGACCCACCTGCCTCCCAAGGTTAATCTGATGAGATACTGGTCCCCACATCATCACCACTGGAGGGGTGAATATAGAGCCTCCTCATGCGGTCAGAACATGACTGCTAACAATTAGCCACACACACACAGCTGTGGTTTTTTTCCTAAAACACAACTGGAAGCCTATTGTACATACCGTTCAGTACTTTGCTTTTTCACTTGTCTTGGAATTTATTCTACGTTAAAGTTTATTAGACTGATCTCATTCTTTTTAGCAACTGCACAGCATTCTACTAAATGAATGGACCAGAATTTATTTAACCAGTTCTCCATTTTTAGTCTTTAATTATCCTAAACATTGTTGTAATAATAAACATCCTTCTCTATACATCTGCGTGGACAGGGGCGAGCATTTTGTTGCGCTCAATTCCTAGAGATGGAGTAGCTGGCTCACAGGTCTGTCAGCCTTGACAGGTATTGCCAGGCCGCTCACAGAGGCGGTATCGGTTTACGTTCTCACACGAGGTGTGAGGTTCTTGCACCCCCAGCCTTTGCCAACACTGTTATCCAGCTTTGTGATCTTTGTCAGTCTGATAGGTGAAAAGTGATACCCTGATTTGAATTTAATTATGAGTGAGATTGAGCATGTTTTCATGAGCTCCTAAGTCTCATTTCTTTTTCTAAGTTATCTGTTGCTGTCTGTTTTTCCAGTTTTCTCTTAGACTTGTGAACTTTGTTAGTGACTTGTGGGTTCCTTTTATATTAAGACAGTGACCCTTTTCTCTGTCACATATTGCAGATGTCTTTTTTTGTTTTCCTTCCCCAGATTGACTTTATTTTGCCACTAGAGGTTGTGACATTTTAGTGGTCAAGTCTGATCCATTTTTATCTTTTCAGAAGTGTCTTACTTAGAAAGCTCTTCTTTTCTCAGATTATAAAATAATCTGCTCCCTTTTTCTTTCAAGTCTTTTATGGTCCCATTTTTAAGAATAATTTAGTCTTGGCTCCATCTGGACTCCCTTGCTTTCTTCCCATAGCTCCACCTGTGACTTCTTAGAACTCCAGCGCCGCTACCGCACCCTGCTGGTTCCCGCAGATTTTCTGGCTGTGCACCTGAGCTGGCTGTCGGCCTTCCCTCTGAGCCAGCCCTTTTCCCTCCATCATCCAAGCCGCATCCAGGCATCTTCTGAGAAGGAGCCAGCTCCAGACGCTGGTGCTGAGCCCACGTCCACAGACAGTGACCCTGCTTACAGTTCCAAGGTGAGTTGGCTGGGGTCCTGCCTCTTTATCCCGTTGTTGGAGGCTGAGACAGCTCTTGAGTGTCTCCTTTATGCTGTCCCTACCAGGTACTGCTGCTCTCTTCCCCGGGGTTGGAGGAATTGTATCGTTGTTGCATGCTCTTCGTGGATGACATGACTGAGCCAAGGGAGACGCCAGAACATCCTCTGAAGCAAATTAAAGTAAGAGCTGGAGCCCAGGAGGCAAGACTCACTCACTGATGATGTTCAGTTCCTGTCAGCTCTGCTCCTGCTCAGGAACTCATAGAAGCGGGGTTTCGGGGCTGAGATACCAGTCGTTTTACTGGGAGGACAGCATGGCTGAGAGATGTTCTTTCTTATCAGAATTATGTGGGGTTCACATTCATGGGTAGAGATACCCCTCCCGCCCCCAGTGTGGCGGACCCTTTGTTCCCCACTGGTGGCAGGTTGCCTCCCTGTGGGAGACCCACATGATTGGTTTTTCGTTTCTTACCCCTGGTCTCTTTTTGCAGTTTTTGCTGGGCCAGAAAGAAGAGGAGGTAGTGTTGGTGGGGGGCGAGTGGTCTCCTTCTCTGGATGGCCTCGACCCCAAGGGCGACCCGCAGGTGCTCGTCCGCACTGCCATCCGCTGCGCGCAAGCCCAGACCGGCATCGACTTGAGTGCCTGCACCAAGTGGTGAGTGGCTGCCCAGTGAGTGGCGAGACCCGGCAGGGAGCCAGGCTTCTGCTGGGCCTTTCTGACCTGTTAGTTCCCGTCTGTTCCCTAGTCCCTGCTCATCACCCCCTCCCTCCAGCCCTCGCAGTGGTCGTGAGCACGGCGAGGGGTGTGTAAGTGTGTTGAAGGCCAGCTGACTCTCCAAGGCTCATCAGGTGTGGCCCCACAGCCACATTCCATGCTCCTCCTTGTTGCCATGGCACCTCGGATAGTAATTGTCTGCTTGCTTGTCTCTCCCCACTGACTAACCATTTCTTGAGGACTTGGTCTATATTTTATTTCTGTACTGTCAGAATTTGGCACACAGTATGTGCTCATTAAATGCTGATTGGAAACTGAAGCCCTCACGAATGTCATGGGTCAGTTCTGCATTTTTCCTTCTGCTGTGAGCAGGTGGCGCTTTGCCGAGTTTCAGTACCTGCAGCTGGGACCCCCGAGGCGGCTCCAGACCGTGGTGGTGTACCTGCCGGACATCTGGACCATCATGCCTACTTTGGAAGAGTGGGAGGCCCTGTGCCAGCAGAAAGCTGCAGAGGCAGCTCCCCCGCCCCAGGAGGTGCCAGTGGTGAGGCTGAGCCTTACGAACACGTGGGGAAAGTAGGGGCCCTGGGCCCTAACCCCTGGACCCAGATAGTCATAGCTCTTGACTTTTCGTCACAGGAAACAGAGCCTACAGAACAGGCAGCTGATGCATCAGAGCAGGCAGCAGACACCTCTAAACAGAATGCAGAGAATCCGGAGGTCACTGCACAGCAGGAAATGGACACCGATCTCCCAGAGGCCCCTCCACCCCCTCTAGAGCCTGCTGTCATGGCACGCCCCAGCTGTGTAAACCTGTCCATCCATAGTATCGTGGAGGACCGGAGGCCAAAAGAAAGGATCTCTTTTGAGGTAGGTGTAGGAGTCTGGGGCCTGTGGGGCAGGGCGTATAGGATGGTGGGGTTTGGAATACCCCATTTTTTGATGCTCGTGACCCGTTGTTGCCTCTTCCACCAGGTGATGGTGTTGGCTGAGCTGTTTCTGGAGATGCTGCAGAGGGATTTTGGCTATAGGATTTATAAGATGCTGCTGAGCCTTCCTGAAAAGGTCGTGGCCGCACCTGAACCTGAGAAGGAGGAGGCGGCCAAGGAGGAAGAAGCGGTCAAGGAGGAGTCCAAGGAGTCCAAGGATGAGGTACAGAGTGAGGGCACAGCTGCCGAGTCAGATGCCCCGCCGGTGAGTACCTCTGCCCCCGTGCATGGGCACTGGGGCTGCACATGGTAATGCTGAACACAACTGGGGCGCTGCGTGGCACCAGCGCTGCTCAGAGTGCTTTAGGGCTCTCCTCTCATCACCCCTCGCTCACTGCGCACACGCGCTCTGTGACCCTGGTGTGACTCAGGTGCGGGGCGCCGAACTCTCCCACGTGGCCACACAGCCCGGAGGTGGTTGGTGTACCTGGGAGAAGGGAGGCAGGCCTGGAGCAGTGAAGGGAAGCGTGGTTGACACGGCAGCATGGAAGTCTCCATTAATAGGAATGCTTTGATGGGTACAGGTGTTTCGATTACCTGACGGTTAACTAGAACACTGCATTTTCTTAAACATTTCTAAAGCACATGGGTCTTCTTGTTGCCTAAATACTGTCAAACAAATTTCTTACGGGACTGAGGTTGACTCTTGAGGAAAATCCCAGGTATCTGGAACTCGCCCTGGTCTGCTCTGTGACCCCCATGTAACGATGTGTGTTAAATGAGACGTTGTGTATGCGCCTTCGGCGCGGTGCCTGAACGCGGCTGACGCA
This sequence comes from Aethalodelphis obliquidens, assembly GCF_003676395.1. Classification (NCBI taxonomy): domain Eukaryota; kingdom Metazoa; phylum Chordata; class Mammalia; order Artiodactyla; family Delphinidae; genus Aethalodelphis; species Aethalodelphis obliquidens. The sequence goes on from NW_020838018.1 coordinate 8,297,142, forward strand.
CAGATGTTAACCGTTGTTATTGTTGGTAGTCACAGGGGCAGTTCCTCTCATCATCTTGGTCTGCTTCTCCTAGAAGGAAGACGGGCTTTTGCCCAAACCCCCATCTTCTGGGGGAGAGGAAGAAGAGAAACCCCGGGGCGAGGTGTCCGAGGACCTCTGCGAGATGGCCCTGGACCCCGAACTGCTGCTGCTGAGGGACGATGGGGAGGAGGAGTTCGGTATGTCTGGCGCCTGCCCGGGTGGCGGCTTCCTGGCTCTGTGGCTCCCGTCCTGGCTGTGTGTGGAGCCAGTCCGGGCCTGTGTGCTCCCAGCTCCAAGTTCATCTCTGGCTTTCTGTAGCAGGAGCCAAGCTGGAGGATTCCGAGGTCCGGTCGGTTGCCTCGAATCAGTCAGAGATGGAGTTCTCATCCCTTCAGGACATGGTGAGACCTCTGTGCCTCTCTGGGTCTCAGTGATAGGGAAGCTTAGCAAGGCCTCTGACTCACTCCTGGGAAAGGGATGCTTTTCCTAAATGACCTCTGGCATCTTCTGAGAGACGAAAGACGAAAGGTGGTTCCTGGCTTATGGGATGGCATGCTCGTAGGATCCAGGCGAGCACTTCGGTATCTCCATCAGGGCGGATCTGAGCGAGCTGTCTGACCTGGGAGCACCCAAGATTCCTCTGTGTGTGACAGCCCCTGGGGCGAAAATGCCCCAAAGAGGCCTTTGGTTACAGGCCAAGGGACTTGCCTGGCCCAGGGTCAGGTCTCTAACTGGAAGGTGTGAGTGTGTCAGCCAAGCTGCTAGATTCTTTTTGTGTTTTTTAAACTTTTCTTTTTATGTTGGAGTATAGCCAATTAACAATGTTGTGGCAGTTTCAGGTGCACAGCAAAGAGACTGAGCCATACATGTACATGTATCCATTCTCCCCCAAACTCCCCTCCCATCCAGGCTGCCGTATAACACTGAGCAGAGTTCCCTGTGCTATACAGTAGGTCCTTGTTGGTTATCCATTTTAAATATCAAGCGGCTTGATTTTATAAGGGCTTCGTCCTGGGTGATTGAGCATCAAGGGACCTGTTTGTAAATCCTGTTCTTCCTTGTTTCTCTTTTAGCCCAAGGAGCTGGACCCCTCTCCTGTGCTCCCTCTGGACTGTCTTCTTGCTTTTGTCTTCTTCGATGCCAACTGGTGTGGCTACTTGCATCGGCGAGACTTGGAGAGGATCCTGCTTACCCTTGGGCTCCGGCTCAGCGCAGAGCAGGTGCCTTCTCATGCCCCGCCCTAGGCCTCTCTGAGATGCCGCGCCCGACATCCTCGTGTGCATGCGCGGCTCGGGATGCTGTGGTTCTAGGTTCTTGCACGCCATTGTGGGGGGACTTGCACCTTCTCATCCGTGGGCATCTTGGGTGTGTGCTTCCTACAGGCCAAACAGCTGGTCAGCAGGGTGGTGGCCCAGAACATCTGCCAGTATCGGAGCCTTCAGTACAGCCGCCCGGAGGGCCCAGACGGGGGGCTCCCTGAGGAGGTGCTCTTCGGTGCGTACTGTGCTCTGCGGCCTTCTGGGGACAGCGGAGCAGGCTGCTTTCTCCCGGGACCGTCCCTGAGTCTTTTCACGGCCCTTCTAGGAAACCTGGACCTGCTACCTCCTCCTGGGAAGAGTGCCAAGCCGGGCGCTGCCCCTGTGGAGCACAAGGGCCTGGTGTCCCACAACGGCAGCCTCATCAACGTGGGGAACCTGCTGCAGCGTGCGGAGCAGCAGGACAGCGGGCGGCTCTACCTGGAGAACAAGATTCACACACTGGAGCTGAAGCTGGGTGAGTGGCTGGCGGCGCGGGGACCTGTTGCAGCTGGGCGCAGACGCAAGGAGCCGAGCGGGAGGCCCGCCCCTCAGCCTCCAGCCCTCTGGCCCTACACTCCCCTCCTTAGCTTGGCAGTCTTTCCTGTCTTCCCCCGCCAGAGGAGAGCCATAACCGCTTCTCAGCCACTGAAGTGACGAATAAGACGCTGGCCGCAGAGATGCAGGAGCTGAGAACCCGGCTGGCTGAGGCTGAGGAGACGGCCCGGACGGCGGAGCGACAGAAGCACCAGCTTCAGCGGCTGCTACAGGAGTTCCGAAGGCGCCTGACCCCCCTGCAGCTTGAGGTGCAGCGGATGGTTGAAAAGGTGAGCCTCCTGGGAGAGCCGGCCGCCGGGCGGGGAGGCTGGGTCAGGGCAGCCGGCACGGGGCCGGGCCCAGGTTTGCCTTGCTTCCGCCTCCATGCGCTAGTTTCTTATGGAATCGATCAGTCAGCAGCTGGCACCCTGGAGTCTCCCAGGAGGAAGTGCTCAGTAGTCCTCGGATCTTGGCCCTTCCTCTGAGTCCGATTCTCGTGACATCTGTTTCAAACAGGCAGACAGCTGGGTAGAGAAGGAGGAGCCAGCACCTAGCAACTGAGGGCCTGGTGCAGGAGCTGCCATCCTGTGAGGTCAGCGATGGAGCCTGCTGAAGTTAGAGCCCTTCTGGTTCTAGAAAGAAGCTGGAGCAGGACCTGGGAGCCATAGGCAGGGGTGGCTGACCCCTGTGCTCGGCCTCTGTAGAGGAGCTCAGGCCGTCAGGGTGGGGTCTGTCTGTGCCGTGTGGGACGGATGAGTGAGGAAGCCGGTTCCACTTGCAACTAAATCCAACATCTTCTGCACCCCTCGAATGTCATTTTGCCCTCTACCTTGGGATTCCTCCTGGGGCCCTTTCGTCTTGTGCTTTCTCCTGTCCTCTTCCAGTTTAGAATAAGACGGGAGGAAAAGGCTTTCTGAGTCTGTTGTAAGGTGTGATGCCAATAAACTGAAGAAACAGACGCGGAAGCTGGCTGGGGGTAAGAGCCCCTTCCTCCGGATGGCACAAATCCTGCCAGGTTTCAGGAGCAGGTTCTGGGGGGAAGGGTCTCCCGTGGCCATCGCAGGAACAGAGTCAGTCAGTGCTAGCGAGCGTTTAGCGCTGGGCAGTGTTTGGCAGTGAACACTGTTCCAGCCACCCCAGACTTGCCAGAAGAAACCAGCACCTCTTTTCCCTGGCTCCCCATGTTCAGAATGTGGTATTGGCTCTGGCCCAGCCTTTTCCCTGTTCCCCATAAGTCTCGCCTCTTTCCATAATCCGTGGTTTCAGTTTGACTTTGTATATAAAGTGTTCTGTTTTGGTTTTTTTTGGCTTTTTGTTTTTTAAATAAACCAAAGTCAAAACAAACTAAGTGTCCTCCGTAACTCTCCCCTGGCTCCTCTTCTAGGTCTGCCTGTGCTCCGCCCTCCTCCCAACCCTCAGCGCAGCCTCTGCTCAATGCAGGTGTCACCTCCGGAGGGTGGAGGGGTGCAGCTCTGGGCTCTGCTGCCCAGGAGAGGGGCTGCCGCGGGGTCTGGGAAAGACTTGGGGCAGCTCCTCCCCGCCTCTCTTTAGTTACGGCACAACGATACACGGACATTTTACTGAAAACTTTTTACTTGGAAAAATAAAATCCCAAATAATGAGGTGAGACATAAACCCACTGTTGTTGCTTTGAGGCCTGTGACTCGGTCTGTGACATTCTGTGGGGTAGGCTGTTGACACGCGTTGAGTCCCAGCTTCCTAGGGAAGCTGCAAGACGGGGCTCTGCCCTGCAGTTGACCCAAAGTCTAGAAGTGGGCAGAGCCGGCCGCTGTCTTGCCGAGAGGCTGGGGTGAGGGGCCTGTTGCGGCCGGGAGACCGTGGCTTTCACATTGCCCAGGGCAGTGTCGAGGCCTCTCCCAGAACAGGCGAGTCTGAGGTGAAAAGGCAGCAAGGGTGGGTGACTCCCCAGGGTGGCCCTTTTGGAGGTAGAAGTGATCCCAACCGTGCAAGCCAGGCTAAGACTTCAAGGGAGCAGACAAGAGCCCAGGCTCTGGCCCTAGGCCAGGATGCACTTTGGACGGTTCTTTAGGGCCTAAGACAGTCTACACTGCTTACCTGTCGGTGGGTTCTTGCTACGAGTGGGGAGGTGAGAGCCTGCTCGGGGTTCCTGGTTCCAGGCTCATTCCAAGGGCTGGGGTGGTGCAGTGGGAGCTGCCGGTATCCCCATCCTTCTCCCAGGCAAGGGCCCTTTGCTCCCCGATGCCCGAGCCTGAGCTCGTGAAGCGTACGTAAGCTAGAGAGGCCGACTGGTGTTTCAGAGACTTCCGAGGGCCGGGCTCAGTCATCGGCCACGATGGAGAGGGCTCTGAGCTCGCTCAGTCTGGCCTCGTTCTCCCGCTCCCGCTGCTCATCAGGACGGCCGGGCTGGGCAAGCTGCTGGGTCAGGTCTCCGAAAATCTTGTGCATTTCCGAGTAGTACACAACCTGGGGTGGGAACAGGAGGAGGTGGGCGGTGGGGGCTCCCAGGGTACCAGCCCCCCGGGGCACGGCGGGTGGGTGGGCGGAGGGCCGGAGCCTGTGGGAAGTGGAGCGCAGGTCTCGACTCCACTCTCCCTCCACCACCGCCCCTCCCCTTGAGCTGTGTGGCAACCACAGCCCCGGGTCCTTCAGGAGCATTCACTGCCCACTGCCTGGGTGGCAGAGGGAGCGACGGGTCCTTGGTGAGGCGAGGGTGGGGGTGGGGGGTGGTGCTCTGCCTCCGAGCTCTCCAGGCAGCTGAGGGGGGAGGGCTGGGGGGTGTGGGTGGGTCCTCGGCGGGTCCTGGGGGCGCCAGTGAGTCAGGCCCTGTGACCAGGGGCTAACTGCTTTACAGAAGCTAGGAGAAGCTCTCATCCATGGGAGAGGGCACAGCAGCTCCCAAAGCCCTGGGCCAGCCTTAGAAGTAAAGGTGAGAGAGGGGACACGGTTCTAGCCTCCGTCCCTTCCCAGCTCATCCCACCGCCAATCACTGCCTTAGCTGCAGAGCCAGGAAAGCAGGGCCCAGAGGCCAGGCTCACTTCCACGTTTCCCTCTGCACAGGCACCAGAGGTGGGATGGGAGAGGCGCACAGGAACCAGGCGGGGGCAGGCCGAGGAATGGGGGGGACCCATGGGCAGCCCTCAGATGGCTGAGAGCTGAGCAGGCCCAGGGGAGGAGGGCAAGGACCATTTCTGCCTCAGTCTCCACCTCACAACCAAATGAAGTCACGTACTTTCAAGAAGGTGTGCCACACCACTCAAACGCCCCTACGTGTTACCATCTCCAGCCCCAAGTTGTCTCTGGGGAGAAGGAACTCTCCTTCTCTAGCGACCTGGAGTGCCATTACTGGCAAGGCCAGGCCGTGTCTTCCACACTCGCACAGCTGGGCTGAGGGGGATCTAAATCCAGGTCTCCAAACAGGGTTGTCACCTGAGGGGACAGGGCCCGGGCTAGCGCTGGAGGGGGGAGCGGGATGCCCCCCCCCCCCGCCCCAGCTCCCTGCCCTGAGGCGCACTGCGCAGGCTGAGTCACTAGGAATGCTCACTTCTCCAGTGACTAATGGCAGCAGCAGCCGCTGGAGGGGGAGGCTGGCGCTGACGAGGCAGTAAACAACCCTCCGCCACCCTGCTGCCTGGTTACAGGGTATCCCTGGCTCCCAACCTGGGCAGCCTGGAGCTGTCTCCTGTGAGCAACAGGGTGGAGGGGGCAGCGGCACAGGACAGGGAAGTCACAGGTCTCCTGAAACACACCGTCCCCGGCCCAGGCCAAGCTGCTGAAAGGAAGCCCGCACCTCCAGGGGCTGTGCTCTCGGGGCAAGCATGGGAACCTTCCACGTCCCTATGCACGTAGCTCTCTGCCTCATTTTCCCTGAGCCCCTAAGGACACGGTCACTAACAAGTCCCGGATCCAACATTAAACCTGCTCAGGGGTCCTGATCCCAAGTGTCCGGATCCCATGATTCCCATGGGGTTTGGTGTTCTCTGAAGACACAGGCTGGGAGGCAGGAACCAGGCTTTTCCTGGGTATCTGTGATTGTGGACTGTGTAAGAACGAGAGTGCCCACTGGAGGGCGCCAGACACTCAGGCCCAGCGGCGAGGCGGGCTGGAGGCAGACGGGGACATGTTGAGCCTTCAGCTTTGTTACCTGGTGGGGAAGGTGGCCGAGTGCTGAGCACCTGCAGTCACCTGGCGGGCGGGAGGCGAGGGTGTTTCCCACGTGGAGAAGACCCCTTGGTTTCGGCACCTCAACCTTCTCTCTGTTACAGATGGGGAGAACACTCCCTGCCAAGGGCTTGAAGGACGTGGGGAGGGGAAGGAGGGCAGGAGCCACACGTTGAGTAGCCCGAGGCATGGGGTCTCGGGCCCGGTGCTACCATGGTGCACATCCACCCGCGCCCAACCCGAGCGCCTTTCCGCTGGAAGATGCACCACGGCCTGGCGCCCAGGCGGGGGCCCTGCGCATGGCTCTCGCCGGGGTTTAGGGACCCCTCCAAGGGTTGCTAAAAGTCGAGACACCCCCTAGTCTTCCACCAAAAGAGAAGGACTAACTAGGGAGGGGAGGGGGTGCAGGGTCCTCGGAAAAAGGCCTTCACCTGTGGCCCCTGTCCCTGACCTGGGCCCGCCAGGCAAGCGACCTGCCCATCAGGGTGAGGCGCTGGAGGTGCGGCCTGGTTTCCTCTTGCTGCTCGTGGAGAGAGAGAACTTCAGCGAAGAACTCTTGGACGACAAGGGACCTCATGTGAAAGTTGGGATTAACCAAAGAGCAACGGAGAGACCGAAACGGGAATTCCAGCCAACAACCGGGGGCGCCCTGCATTCCTCCCTCGGGGGCAGGGCTGGGGGCAGAGAGTGACTGAGCCCCGCTTCCGGTGTGGGGAGCAGGGCGGGGCTGGCATGAGATGGGTCTCCAAAGCCCGCGACTGCCTCCCGAGGGAAGAAGTGTTGGGCCATCATGCGGGGTGGCAGCGGCCTCACCTGTGCTCGGATCAGGGACTCAAAGCTGGGCTGGAAGTAGTCCAGTCGGCTGTTGTAGAACCGCGGCATCTCATCCAGGAGCTGCTTGTTCTTGGCCTCAAAGTCATCCCGCACGGGCCGAAGCTCTTCTCGGGCCTGAGGAGCAAGACTCTGGGTGGCACAGCTCTTGCTGGCTCATCCAGCTTCCTGAGTGGGGCACGGGGGGTGGTGGAGGTGCTGTGTGTGTGTGTATGGTGGTGGTGGGGGGAGTCAGGACATCCGGTGTCTTGGTCCCTGGGTGAAGGAGGAACTTGGCCTCCTGTCCCTGGGTGAAGGAGGAACCACGTGGCCCCCTGTCCAGCCCCAGCCCCTTCTCCCCGGTACCTGGTGGAGTTTGGCCAGCACCGGCCCTGTCTTCTCCTTCTCCTCGTACTTCTCCACCTTGGCCTGCAACCTCCTGTAGTCCTGCAAGGCCTGCTCCCGCCGTTTCACGGCCATGTTGAGGCTCGGGAAGACACTGCCAAACCTGCCGGCCACAGTGGGTTGGAGACGGGCTGTTCTTGGAGCTGCAGGCTGGCAGCTCACCACTCATTCAAAAATATGCATCGAGCGCCTACCAAGCGCCAGACTCTGTTCTAGGTCTTGGGGATCTTGCTGTGAACGAGATAGATGGGGCCCTGGCCTTGGTGGGGCACAGGCTGAGAATGTCGCCTTGGGGTAAGGCCAGGGCAAGGAAGACAGGGTAAGGGCCACTCCACCGACCTGGGTAAGACTCAGCAGGTCATGAATGCATGATGCCACTGATGCTGCCACTGCCCTTTAGCCCCCACCCCGCGTTTCAGAGACCTATGCTGCAGCATGGAGGAGCTGACCTGGTACAGCTCCTCCATGCTGTTGACCTGGTACAAAAAGATTCAGGTTCTATTAATTAGCATCAGGCATCTCGGAAGAAACAAAAGACAGATGAGCTAGCAGAGCCAGGAGAGCTCTCTGGACAATCACGGAGGAACAGGGGTGGACAGAGCTCAGGAAGCCATTTGAGCAGATGGAGACAGCACCCCTTGGGAGTGGGCCCAGACCCAGGGGTGCTCCAGGAGCTAGGCCAAGGGCAGCTGCTCTGAGGGCGGTATCAGAAAAGCTGGGAGATCAAGCTTCTGTCCAACATCTTCCATTAGAAAAGTGAAAAAACTGAGACCAGGGAGATGACATGACTTGTCCAAGGTCACAATTAGGTAGTGACAGTCCAGCAGATAACTCAAGTGTCCCAGCTCTCCCTCTGGCACCTCCCTACCACCTCATGCTGCCAACAGCAGGTGACAGACCTGCAACCGAAATCTACTCCCATATTACTCAGCCATTAACAACAAGTGAAGTGATGCCATTTGCAGCAAGATGGATGGACCTAGAGATTATGACACTAAGTGAAGTAAGCCAGACATAGAAAGACAAGTATCATATGATATCGCTTATATGTAGAATCTAAAATATGACACAAATGAACTTATTTACAAAATAGAAACAGACTCACAGACATAGAAAACAAACTTGCGGTCACCAAAGGGGAAAGGCGGGGGAGGGATAAATGATAAATTAGGAGTTTGGGATTAACAGATACACACTGCTATATATAAAACAGATGAACAACAAGGTCCTACTATATAGCACAGGGAACTATATTCAATATCTTATAATCATCTATAACAGAAAAGAATCTGAAAAATATATATACACACATACACATGTACATATACATGTATACACACCTGTATATATACATATATATACATGTATATCTATAACTATATATAAAAAACGGAATCACTTTGCTGTACACCCAAAACTAAGACAACCTTGTAAATCGACTCTACTCCTATTAAATGATGACAAGCTACTCCCAGCCTTTTCTACCAACTCTGCCGGAAAAACAGGAATCCTCATGCTCTACTGTTGAAACAGCCAAACTGTCAAACCAAATGTTTGAGGAAGACGACTGCAGGAGCTTTTCCTGCCCCACCAGGACTACAAGAACCACAGGGCAGTGCTAGGGTGGCTGTTCAGAAAGAGCAGTAGCAGAGGCTCTGGCATTTTTGGCACCATGGGCATAATCTTTGTAACTAGGATCTTCTTTGACTGGGAAGGGCAACACAGTCTTGGGGTGGACCCAGGGCAGGACCGCATCCCAGGCAGGAATGCTGCATTCTCCTTGACTAATGAGTGTGGGAGGAGGCCAGGCCAGCCTGCAAGCAGGTTTTCTGGAACTGGACAGAAGATGGGGCAGCTTCCTTGAACACAAAGCCTGAGGGGCTGGAGCGTCTATCTCGCAGCTGGGAGCCCGAGTGGCCGGTGGAGCCCCGGCCTCAAGCCGAGGTGACGGTGCAGTGGTTATTCGGGGGGGTTGCGAAGCACACAGAGGGAGACCCAGGACCAGAAGCAGAGTCGGTTCTTCCCAGAGCAACTCAGAGAAGATGAAAGATGGGGCAGGAAAAAGCCTCAACAAATCAAGAGTCCACGTGACATAAGAGTAATGAATACCTCTGCCAGGGAACAGAGGATAGACACTTGACTGACGCATAGTGCCCCAAACAAAGCTATAGGCCCAGGCAGCAGAGTTTGATGAAACAGATAGAAAGGCCACTAAAGCGGATTCTTCTCACTCTCTGGGTGTCCGTAATGGGCTCACCACGTAGCTGGAGATGCTAACGTGGGCCAGACCACCCACGCTTCTCCGAATCCTCTCCGAATCCTCAGTCGCAGGCCCCTCTACACTGCAATCAACCCCTGAATGACTGCTCTGCCGGGCAGAAGACGCAGGCCTACTTGGTGCTCTGCAAACTGGACCAGCCACGCCCAGGACACAAGGTCCCCCTGGGGTAGGGCTGAACACGCCTGGGACGGCTGAGACCCTCTGGGGGAGCTGGACTCACTTCACTGCTTTTGCCTCAGGCAGTGCTACGACGGGGTCTCGGACGCCAGGTGAGCCCCTCTCCCTCGCCGGCGGAGAGGCATGTGGCTCGGGGGAGCAGGTGCACCTGGGCCTGGGAAGCCGCCACGCCACCTCCCCCTGCACCCCACGTCCTCGGGGAGGAGGGTGGCACGAGTAAGGAAGGAATGTGCGGCACGGGCGTCATCCGCGGGTGGTCAAGCAGCTCTCGATACTCTGACCCCGGCAGCACTTGGGCCAGTGCTCACAACCCTCTTCCCCCCATAAAGTCCACTGGGCTTTATCTCCAGGGCCAGGGTCGGATACAACAAGGCTGACTACAACATGCTGGGACTGGGCTGGCCTACAGAGGGTGTAGAAATCCAGCCCCAGGGCAGCTCCTGAGCCAGGGGGAGAAGGCGTGGATCCAGGGCTGACTGATTTCCAGGCAACCTCAGGGGACGGGTGTGTCCACAGGACACTACCTTCAGCCTTCCGGAAGCAAGGCCACGTATCCTCTGGGGGGAGGAAGCGGCTGCTCTGTGAGGCCCGAGGGAAACTTTGGTCAGCACGCTGACTTCCACCTCCCACGGCAGACGGCACCCTTAGCTGAACCCAGAGGCCGCGGAGGGCTCAGCTTGATGTCCGCCGCTGCCGAGGGACGAGGGACGTGACTCCTTGGGCCCTGGGCCTCGGACCGCCCGGGTAGGTGTCACGCCCTTCTCACAGTAAAGCAGGGAAGCTAAGGTCAGGCAGGGGAGATCAGACACTGTAATCGGAGGTAGCTGACAAAAGGGGGGGTGGGGACCGAACTCTGTAATCCCTGGCTCAGGTCACTGCCCCACTGGGGCCACACCGCCTCGTTTTCCGCTTAGAAGTAACAGGAAGAACTCTGCCAGCTCCACGTGCCGGGGGGTATAAACACCAGGGTGCTGTTCGGGGAAAGGGGCTCCTGGCAGCAGACACCCCTCCTCGTGTGGGGTGTTTTAGTGCTGCCCCTACCTTCTCGTCAGGGCAGGGAAGCTGCAGGGAGGCAAGGACAAGCATAGGCTGGTCCCCAGAGCCCGGGCCCCTTCCAGACATGCCCCTGGGACCTGACAGGGTACCTGCTGACTTGACCTGACAAGGATGGGGTGATCCAGCTCTCCCTGGGGCACCAAGCCTGCACTTTTATGGGGCTGCCACGAAGGAGCAAGGCTGCGGGCCCAGAGCCTCTCTGCTCACTGCCCGGCGTCCCCCTGATAATTAGTGGTGAGGGGCACATGGGAGTCCCTGGGCTAGAACCCCAGGAGGGACTCTGCCCTCCACATACAGCGCCACTCCAGCCCACGATACCTCCCTCTCCGCTCAGGGGAGTGCCCGGCTCTGCCATTTTGAGAGTTCAGCTCCGTTCCTGCTTCCGCAGAAGGGGAAGAGACTTGGAGGCACAGGCCTGTCCTGTCCAGGGCTCTCCCCACTCCAATGCACTGCCCCGCCTCGGCAGTTATCATTCTGGTCCGTTTCTCGGGGGATGCCGCATGGCTTCTACGCTACATCCTAAGCTCCTAAAGTTTGAATCGCAGAGAAGGGAGGACAGGGCTGGGCCTACCCCAGGCGCTCCTGAAGCTCTGCCCATTTCTTGCCTGTCCTAAGGTGGGGCAGCAAATGGTAAGCGTGGGGTGAAGAGGCATCAAGAGGCGGAGGGAAAGGGGGAGGGAGGGAGGCTGGCTGGGAGGTGGGGCATGCCTGCCATTCCTCAATCTGTGCCCACACAGCCGGGATCTTCCACCCACCAGGAAAGGGAAATTGAAAGCATCCCCATCCCACCCTGTGAACACGGCCCAGAGACTGGGGGATTAGAGGCCGAGCCCCCTGGGGGGAGGCCGGGGGCGGCGGGGTGGCCATGTGGCGATGTTCCTCATCAGAGGACAGGAAAGCTGCAGCTTCCTGTTTCCGGTGCTGGGGTCCCTGGGAGCTTCTCTCCTGGCAAGAGGCGGCAACAGGCAGTGCCGGGTTTATGTGGTTGGGGGAGATCGCATGTCGGCCACGGGATACAAAGAAGCCAGCCGGGCAGGCAGGCAGGCAGGCCTGGGGGGCTTGGGCAGAGGTCAGCGGATCTGCTGCGGAGATGGTGGCCACCCCCTCGGCCACTCACCCACCTTCCTGGCAGGTGGCGCACGGCTGGAGTGGTGGGAAGCAGCCACGATTTCTCTCCATTTGGCTCCAGAAGCCAGGCATCAGATTTCAGGCCCGCCTCGGTGGTGGTGAAAGCAAGGCGGAAGTCAGTCCCCAGTTCTCTGGGCCGGTGTCCCCTGCCTAGCTCTGCCAGCCATAGGTGTGCACGGCAGCCTCCGTGGCAGCCCCTGGGACCCCCGTGGGCACGGTCAGCTCAGCCAGGGGTCCTTCCCACCCAGTTCTGAACCCTCAGGCCTGGAGACGGGGTCACAGAGCTACAAGCAGCGGAGCTCTTTCCGACGCTCCCTCCTGAGCTACTGGCCTGCCCAGCACCCTGCTCCTCACATGACACTGCGACCTGGGGCCGAGCAGGGGCTGGGGACAGGGGCCCGGGGCAGGAGCGGGGAGGAATCCCTGTGGGCCAGGTTCTGCCTGCCCTCCACGGCTAAGCCTCCAGACAGCCCAGCTTAGAAAGAGCTTTGCCTAACCCCACCCCTTGGACCTGAACAGGGAACAAGAGCTCAACAACCTGAACGCCAGGGGTCACAGGATCAAAACCTGCTCTCTCCATCGTCCTCCAGGCCCTGATCCAGGCCTCATGGTAATTAGCACAGCCTCATTACCCAGGCCCTGGTGAGGCAACTGCCAGGGACCACCACAGAAGAGGTAATAAAGTGCAGCTGCTGGGCTGGAGCGGGAGCCTCTCTAGGCCGGAGCCGAGCTGGGAGAGGCCAGGGAGGAAGATGAAGTGATTCGGGAGCTTCAAGGCAATGTTCCTGCCTGTCTCCCGCCCAGCGCCACCCCCCTAGGGGACCCGGGGAATAGGCCTGTCTGATCACTGACCAGAGCCTGCTGGACAGAAGATGAGTCTCACAGAAGAATTTCTGACCCTGGCAGGTCATGAATCGGGAGACCTTCCCAGGCGGGACCCCGCTGCAGCGCCCTTTCCCGTGTGCGGCCACCCCCCACCCCTCCCACCGCTTCAAAAGCCACGTGCGGCAGGCAGCTGCTTCCCCCAACCCGGCCGAGCGAGATGAAAGGCCTCACTCATCTCCGTGGAGGCCCGGCCAAGATCTCTGCTAGCTTAACTCCACAAGCTCTGGTCCCACTGGTTCTCGGTCAGAAACAAAGGGACAATGGCAGAATGACCACAGAAGCGCCAGCCGGCCACTGTGGAGGATCAGACAGGCCCTGCCACCACTGAGCATGCCTGGCCAGGCAGGTGCTCTGGAGCTACCGGAGTGTCAACCCCAGGGCCACAGATCAGGGAGCTGGTGTCCCCTGGAGGTTCCTGTCCACCCCGTGTGAGTCTGGGGACAGGCTGCCAGAAACAATATTAGGTCCCCAAGTGGCTGGTTGACCTGCCTGTCCAGTAACTGCCCTCAGGCCTGTGGTCCCCCCGATGACCTTTACTCACTTTTTTAAGGGTTCAATCACAGTCTTTTGTATCTGGTTCACCTGTCAAAAGAAAAACCCGATGGCGTCAAAATTGGGGGGAAGCCAGGGCTTCCCTGGTGGTGCAGGGGTTAAGAATCTGCCCGCCAATGCAGGGGACACAGGTTTGAGCCCTGGCCCGGGAAGATCCCACATGCCGCGGAGCAACTAAGCCCATGTGTCACAACTACTGAGCCTGTGCTCTAGAGCTTGCAAGCCACAACTACTGAGCTCACATGCCACAACGACTGAGGCCCACGTGCATAGAGCCCGTGCTCCACAACAAGAGAAGCCACTGCAATGAGAAGCCCACGCACCGCAACGAAGAGTGGCCCCTCGCTCTCCACAACTAGAGAAAGCCCGTGCACAGCAACGAAGACCCGACGCAGCCAAAATTATAAAAAACAAAAACAAAAACTGGGGGGAAGCCAGACTCTTCCCAAAAGGGGGAGCCTCCAAGTTCCTGAGAAGAGAAAGGGAGCAGGACAGGGGTACCCCGAGAGCCCCAGGCAGGGAGACACCCCTAACTGCCGCTGGAGTGAGGCAGAGATGACAACCGGGGAGCCTGAAGGGTGACAAGGCGCACCGGCCTTGTCCCGGGTCAGTTCTCATTCTGTGAAGCCGATGATGGCCTTGCTCAGTGAGGAGGCTGGGCGGGCAAGTCTGAGGGGCTACAGGCGTGGGTGGGCAGAGCCGGCCTGAGTCTCCCTCGTGGCCCCATGTGAGTGATGTGAGCTAGTGGGAGCTACGGGAAGCAGCCGGTGCGGGGGCAGGGTGGCCAGGGGAGAGCTCACAGGGCTGGGACACTCAGGTGTCCAGAGAGGAGACCAAGCCCCGATAAGGACTCCATGCAGCACTCCGCCCAGAAAGAAGCTTCGAGGAGGGGGAGACCAAGACCCCAGTCACCTTTTCCTGGTTGAAGGCATCCATCCGCTTCATGGCCGTGTCCAGGGCTGTCACCATGTTCAGAAAGTCCTGGTCTTGCTCGCAGAGGGGATTGGAGAGCAAGTCCAAGGATATCTTCACAGCGGACTTGGACATGGCTGTAAGAAGTCAAAGCTCAGTGAACCAATGACAGGGCATGCTTCAAGGTCTTGTCCTCAGGACTCCCTGTCGTCCTTGGGGCCAGAGGCCTGCATCCGGACGACCTCCATCCATGGCCACAGGCCATAAACTACACAGTACCCCAGAGGCACAAGACACCAGTCCTTATGGTGTAATGTGCATTCCTGATACTGCTCTGGGTAATTCTTTTGAGCAGATTTACCTGTTGCAATGACTTACTTTCCAAACTCTGGATTATAACAGAATCATTTGGGCGGGAAGCTGTAAGAAGTATGTATTTCTAGCTCCAAAGATTTATTTCAGTAAGCCTGGAATCCAGGAATATGCATTAAAAAAAAAAAAATCTCCAGGCGGTTTGGATGTGAAGCTTGGTTTGGGGCTCCCTCACAGAAAGAGTAGCATGGTATCTACACCAGAGAGGCAAACCTACTGTACAGCTAGAGATAAGATTTTAGGCTTTCAATAACTCAACTTTGCCATAGATGACACCCAAAGAATGGGTGTGTTCCAATAAAACTTTATTGACAAAACTAGGCCGGATTTGGTATGGCGAGGCAACCTGTTGGCAGCTTTGGAGTTCTTGGTCCCGTGAGAGTTTTCAGGCCTCCGTTACCAGGAAACGAAATCCTAGAGGGGCAGGAAAGGCTGGAGAAGGGCCTTGCTTGCCCCACAGTGTCTGTACTAGTTTCAGGGGCTCACGGGAAAACGTGTTTTTGATCTATTTCTTATTTTATGTCATTAAATTTAAGGTGCTATTAACTGTAACACACACCATTATTGCATAAACCGTGAAGAAAAAAAAAATGCTGCCAGTGAAACCAGAGCACACTACTAAGTGTTATATACCTTGATTTCTCTTGAATCTGGGGGTGTGCTGCAGCCCCCTAGCAAAAGGGCAAAATATGAGAGAAGACTAGAAATGTAAACTTCCCAGAGATGTTGAAGCAACGGAGGCAAAAACCCTCTTAAAAAAAAGTAAAGTGACTTTGTAGGCTTAGGAGCAAACTCACGTGTCATTTGATTGGATTATGAAATGGTCACAGACTGCGTAATTAAAAGATAGAAAACGAGGACAAAACTGGAAATGTTTTTTTTTTTTTTCTTTTCTTTTTTTTTTTTTTTGCGGTACGCAGGCCTCTCATTGCCGTGGTCTCTCCCGTTGCGGAGCACAGGCTCCGGACGCGCAGGCCCAGCGGCCAGGACTCACGGTCCCAGCCGCTCCGCGGCATATGGGATCTTCCCGGACCAGGGCACGAACCCGCGTCCCCTGCATCGGCAGGCGGTCTCTCAACCACTGCGCCACCAGGGAAGCCCTGGAAATGTTTTTGAAAAATTTCTTCCCCTAATTTTTTTTTAATAGTTGAGGGAAAACCCCCAAAAGTCAGGGGTTGGGAGGGAAGACTTTCTTCCCAATTTTCCTTTTCTTTCCTAACGCCTCCACATCTTCACGCCAATGTCTCTTTGCTAGAACCATCTGAAGTCAATGAACGGTGAGAGTCTGTGGGGCGGCCCTTCGTCTGGGAGCCCCACCCCGAGACATTGCCGGCCTGTGTGAACACAGCAGGGTGCCGTGGCCTCCACTCTCCTCTGCAGCAGCTCACATCCCTTGCTCTACCTCTACAGTGACAGGGGAGGGGCATGGTCAGCCCAGCACAAACCAGGAGGCTGGCGGGCTTCGTACCTTAGGGAGCCCAGGAGTCCTGGACCGCACGTGGGTCTCTAGAGCCCTGACACAACCTGGGAGTGCAGGGGTCGACGAGGACCTGGCAGGGTCTGGTCACGCCTACTTGGTCTTATTTTGGACCCACAGCTTTGGATGTGAGATCCTGTCCAGGCAGCAGCTCAGGAGTTTCCAAGACCAGGAAAGGTGTAATTTGATTCCCCCCGACCGTGTGGAGCAGTGGTTCTCAAAGTGGGGTCCCTAAGCCTCACCCAGACCTGATGAATCAGAGAGTCCTGGGGTGGGCCGGGCGACCCACACTGCAGCAGGCCCTCACTGACTCTGATGCCTCAGCCAACAGTGTGCGAGGCTCTCTGGCCTGGACTGGGGGATGCAGGCTTTGGGGTGGGTGAGGGCGCCACTGTTTCAGGAGGGCTTCCGCTGCCCAGACTCCACGTCTGACTCGGGCCAGAAGCAGCCAGAAATCCTAGGTGCCAGGGGTCACCCATTTGTCCTGATTTCTTTGTTAAAAACCTACACTCTCTACAGCCAGACTCCAGTTCATAGATCCCTGACGTTCTGTCCTTTCCGTTCACGCTCTGAGAGTGCAGCTGTGTGGAAAAGCAGGAAGGAAGAGAAGCACAGGCCACAGCATTTCCCTACTAGAAAGACAGCGGGAGCCACAACGAAAGATGGAACCCAGGCAACTCAGAGCTAACTACAAAACAGATAACGGACAGACTGAAAATCAGACCCGTGGCTTGCTACACACACAGTCTGGAGACGCCGGGGTCAGAAGCAGGGGTGGTCATGGCCAGACCCCCCCACGACGCCCCCATCCTCTGGAGGAGCACTGGCCGGAGGCTCTGGGGCACAGACCACGGGAGCTGCCCTCCACCCGCCAGTGGTGGCTGCTGCCGCCCCACGGAAAGCAGGGAGTGGTGATCTGCTAAGTGAAGGGTGACCGCAAGCCACTTCTCAGGGACATCTGCGGGGCACCTACTAAGGGCACTTCCTTCTAAGCCAGCCCCAAAGGGACTGAGCGAGGAGGGTGTCCACCTCTGCCCCTCCCCCATCCAGGCCGGGAACGGGGGACGGGCCGCCTACCCAGGTCGGCGTCCGTGCTCTTCTTCATGTCCTTCTGCAGCCGCTTGGTCTGCTCCTCCAGCCTGCAAGGCAGGGACACGGGCCTGGGGACCTGGCATCACCCACCTGCTTCTGCCCCCGTTCTGCCCGTCCCCCTGAGCCGAGCCCCACGCGACACTCAGGTCGCCTGCCAGGAGGAGGAAGGGCCTGCTCTGCGCGGATGTCCCCACTGACTGAAGGGCCACCGCGAGCTTGGCGCGAGGCACCCAAAGGCTGAGTTAACGACTGTCACAGAGCCACCACCCCGGGGGAGAATTTCTGGCAGGTGTGAACTGAGCTGCCCTCAGCTCCCAGGGTGAGCGGACGAGGCAGCCCGGGCAGAAGGCTCTTTTCCTTCTCGGAGCAGCCCCCTCCCTGCCCTCCCTTCTGGGGGTTGACACTCACTGCTGGAGTTTTCCATACTCCCTTTCAAAGTCTCTTTCCACCTGTAAGGGAAGCGACAACTCAATCACTGGAGGAATGACAGCAGGCTGGAGAAAATCTGTCACCTACAAAACTCCCTCCACGCCCTCCCCGCACCCCTTCTGCAGAAAACACCACCATCCAGTCCACACAAGCACCAGCACACCGTTCATGACAGAAGTCCTGTGTTCCCAAATTAATTAAGTGTTTGACTTAGGTCAAAGGACGCCCCTCCCAGACGGGCCAGCCAGGCAGGTACCAGCGGATCCCGGCTGGCTCTGTTCTTCCACCTCAGGGAGCGAGGCTGGGCTGTGCTCCCTCCCCTCCCCTGCGGGGTCTGGGTAAGGGGCTCAGAGTGTGATGGAAACTCATCATCGGGGAAGAGGCAGGGCACGGAGGAAAGCGGGCGGGTTGGAGTCCGGTCCTGTCCCTGCCGCTCAGCAGCTCTGGGGCTGGAACGGCTCCCCTCCCCTCCCGGTCCTGGTTTCCTCACAGGTCCAGAACCTGCTGCGTTCAGGGTGGATCGAGAAAGACCTGGTATCCCCGCTCTGTGCGCTGGGATGCAGCCATCACAGATACGATTATCGACTCAGGCAAGGCTCTCTAAATTCTGGACGAGTCATCAGATTTCCCTGATATTTAGACCGAGTGGGTATGCGCCCTGACCCCAGTTCTTCGGCCTACAGGGCAGGTGAAGCCAGGAGAGTCACTTGCACTTCTAGAGCCTGAATCTCCCCATCTGTAAAGTGGGGCCCAGGCAACGGTCGCAGGAGAGTGGTCTGCGGAGTCCTGATGTCTGAGGGCCGATAGGAGGACGGAGCCCCCGCCTCTGCTTTGTCTTCTTCCAAGGAGGCCGAACAGCTCCCTGCATGCCTTGTTGAGGCACCACACGCTCCCGTGACCGGCTTCTCCTCCATCACTCACCTGGCAGGCAGGTGTGCTGACGGCCCTCACCGCACTGAGGTCACCGGGACAGAGGGGGAGTCACCTGAGCAAGGTCACACCACTAGTAAGCGGCAGGCCTGGGGTCTGAACACGGGCCAGGAGGCCTGGTTCCCAGGCCTGCGCCCTTTACCGTCATTCTACCTAAGGGGGAAAAGCTCTGGCTGATGAACTAAAGCCATGACCTATGAGAGCACCTTCCTGGCGGCTGCCCCGAGACTCCTGCCAGGGAGAGCCGTAAATCCTGGCTATCACAGGTTGGAGGTGAAGGAGTGTGAATTTGCAGTGATCATCAAAGCCCCGCTGTGCCTCACCAGGAGTCTTCTAAAACCCCGTTGGCCTCATGCTCCATGTTTGGATTAAGGTAAATTTGACAGTCGTAGACTGGCAGAACATTATTCAGGCCAATTATTTCACGAGATAAATGAGAACGCCACCCAGAGGGGGGAAGTGATTTACATCAGGACACAGAGCTAGTGTGTGGCAAAGCAGGGCTAGAATTCAGACTCCTAATCCAGGCCTTTTTTTTTTTTTAAACTGCATTCATTAATCCCACAAACATTTATTGAGCACCAATTAAGTGTAGTGCATTCTGCCAGGTGCCAGGGATACACTGGTGAATAAAACAGACACGGGGGCTTCCCTGGTGGTGCAGTGGTTTAGAGTCCACCTGCCAATGCAGGGGACACGGTTTGAGCCCTGGTCCGGGAAGATCCCAAGTGCCTCGAAGCAACTAAGCCCGTGAGCCACAACTACTGAGCCCGCGTGCCACAACTACTGAAGCCTGCGCACTTAGAGCCCGTGCTCCACAACAAGAGAAGCCACCACAATGAGGAGCGCATGCACCACAACGAAGAGTAGCCCCCGCTCGTCGCAACTAGAGAAAGCCTGCGCGCAGCAATGAAGATCCAACGCAGCCAAAAATAAATAATAAAAAAAACCCAAAACAGACACGGGCCCTGGTCGGGAGATCAAAAGAACAAACACACACGTGACGGGGGGCTGTGGGGAGCCCCATGGAGGGCAAGGAAGGGCCCAGTGAGGCCTGACGCAGAGACCCTACTTAGCATCCGACCCCAGGGCTTGACAATGGGGCTGTCTTGCATGGAGACGGCTCACCTTCCTCATTTGAACTGTAAAACTCAGAAGCGGAAACACATGGTCTTCCCCTTACATTATGATCCTAACATCTGGGACCTTCTACAAAGTTGTGAAGTAAAACTCATCACTGGGAATTCCCTGTCAGTCCAGTGGTTAGGACTCCGCATTCTAACAGACGAGGGCCCAGGTTCAATCCTTGGTCCCAGAACTAAGATCCCAAAGCCATGTGGTGCAGCGAAATCCATCAATCAATCACGGGTGCCCTAGCCTTCTGCCCTACAGTCTTTTCCTCTCTTTTCAACAGACCCACTTCTTCTCCATCTGGGAACCCAACGTTTTCATCATCACCTTTTGTATGACCCACCAAAAGATCCTCTCAAGAAAAAATTCACAGTTCACTCCCGCTAAAGTGCATGTGCCTGATAAAAGTTTAAAGTGCTACCTAAGTCGGGGGATTTGTAGCTGGACAGGAATCAGAGTCTTAGCTGAAGGTCTGAACAGCTGCTGGTGTGACCGTGGATGGGAGATTTGTTCTGGAGCAAATGGGCCTCGCCCTGCCCTTTGGAGTCCGCACTGAAGTTCGTCTAGTCCTTTTTTCAACAGCGCCCGGGGGAAGGCGGTGGAGGGGAGCAAGCAGACAGAAGATATGAACTCTGATACTAGATGAGGAGCTTTAGAAACATTTCCAACATTTTGAGCCTCGGTTTCTTTTCTAATAAAATGAGATAGCTTCACTTGGTCTCAGCCCATGGGAATCTCAGGTGGCTGACAAGGCAGTGGGCTGACAGCATCAGCCTTGCTGGCTTGTTTGGAGGATTAACGAGCAGTACGTGTAGAGCACAGAGCACAGCGCCCGGCTTACACACGGGGTCTCCCTGCTCCCCTCCACTGGGGTGGTGAGAGGACCGGGGGTCTGAGGAAGCAGACTGGTCTGTGACCCTCTGGCACAGAGCACTCAGTCAGCTGGCAGGTGGGGTAAAGCCTGGGCCCTGTGCCTGGGGCCACAGAGGGGCCTCCCTCCACTGGACACGTCTCCTTTCTTACTTTGTAGGATGTGACAGCTGAGCTGAGTCTTTACGTCGCACAAGTATTTTTTCTGCCGAAAAGATGAAGTTGAAATTAAGGATGCCCTGGCCAGGGTCCAGCTCTCCTGAAGACCAAGAGCAGAGGGCAGGTACCCTGGGGGTGGGTGGGCGAGAAGGGAGGCGAGGGCCAGGCTCCCCTCGCTCTCTTGCGCAATCCCCAGCGTGCTGTGTGGGATGTCAGGGAACACCTGGTCTCCCGGGCTGCCACTGCTGGGACTTGCACAGAGAAGGACCGCAGGTTTCCAACTGGCTGAGGAGAAACTCAGGGTCTCGCGCTGGAAGCGGAGAAGTGTGTCGGGGTGGGAGCTTGAGTCTTCTGCTCTCCCAGCTCAAGGCCATCTGACAGCCTAAGAGAAGGTCAAGAACGCTTCACCTCTTTTGTCGGTAGCCAGCTGGCGTTGCTTCCACAGCTCACTGCTCCTGAGGTCTCTCTCCTCCCCAGGGGAAAGATCTGAGAGGCACAGCACCGGGATTCTAGGCCCTCAGACAACGGCTGAGGGGATCAAGGGACACACTGGAGTCTCATTCCAAGGTATATCCGTGCAGAGGGAAGGAGCCAAATACAAAAGATCTGAACATCTCTGGATGCTTGATGCCTTTGCCAAGAAGGCAACTGGACTCCAGTCAACAATGCAAGTGTAAACACATGTGCACGACTGTCGGCAGGTCAGGGTGGGCTGGGTCAGGCTGGCGAGGTCAGTGCAGGGAGGGTCAAGCACAGAGACTGCCTCAGCAACCCCTGCATTCTCGGAGGCTCAGGGCTGCAGGAGGGGCCGTGCTGCTCACAGCTTGTCCCCAGGGCCTAGGTCAGGCTGCCACACGGCAGGAGCTCGGTGGTTGTTAAGTGAATAGTGGGCTGAGTTCCCACCCACTCACACTCATGGTGAAGGGAAGAGGGAGGCCAGCAGGCAGGGCCAGGCTCTAATCCCGGGGCTAAGCGGAGCCAGATTGGATCTGAGGCAGAGCGAGCCTTGTGCCTTCTGAGAAACTCCTCTTCCAGGGTGGCTCAGGGTAGAGAGCAGCCTGCCTTTGGTTTGTTACAAAGGGTCCCTCCACTTTGCACGTGAAAACCCTTCTCAGGTGAAGGCGCAACCTGCAGGGACTCCCATCTGCCTTGACCTTCCAGAGCGCCTGCCTAGCTGGGAATCTAGGTGTGTGCGAGACCCAGGGAAACCCTTGCTTCAATGTGCGAAGTCTTCCATCATGCCGGTTGCAGAGGGAGGTGCAGCTTCTCTTTGCCGTACCAAGATGCTCCAGCTCCTTCATGAGCTGGGGCAGCGGGAGGGGACTAAGCAGAAGGTTAGGACTGGAAAGTGGGGGAGTGTTTGTCCTTCCATTTCAGCCCCAGTGGTCAGCCCCTGCAGAGAACACGCCCTTCCAGCCAAAGCCTTGACAATACTGGAATCTGTGTTAATAACCTGGGCACAGCAGAATGGGGAGGGCAAACGCACAATGCTTTCTTTGTGTCTGATGGTTGGGTGCCTTGAGCCAAAAATCTCCTGAAACTCCCTGAAGATAACATGAGCTTTTCTTCCCATGACAGGGGTGCCACGACTTCCAATAACCCAGACAGCCACATCTGCTCCCCTCCCCGAGAGTGCCTGGACAGGAAAAATAGAGTGCGTCACCCATGTTCGGGGGCAGCTGCCAGAGATGCTGAGACAACTGCACAGCCTCGGCCTGTTTGGGGGCCAGGAGGGGGCTTGTGCGGGGGAGGGTAGGGAGACTCCGAAGAGGTAGGGTCTTGCTACATAGACTTCAGTGCCTCTGGGGAGTTGAGGAAGCAAAGGACTCTATTCCTCGTGAGAGATCAAAGGCCCAGCCTACCATTTCATTGTACTGGGGAATCCAGCTGCTGGGGACAGGCTGGGTCCTTGGTGGTTTATTAAGAGTCAAATCAGCTATCGTCTCATAATGCAGTTAATATTTACTGAGGGCTCACCACGTGCCAGGCACTGTGCTAAGAGCTTCATGTGCATTACCTCATGTAAGATGCATAATACTTACATCAATGACATAGGAGCCAGTATCATCCTCACTTCACAAAGGAGAAAATGAGGGCTCAGGGAGGGTAAGGAACTTGCTAAAGGTCACGGACAACACGTGGCAGGGCCAGGATGGGAATCCAGGCAGGGAACCTTCCAAATCCAGTTTCATAACCATTCCTTGATGCCCAGTCTGTCTGGAGGAGCTGATGCCAGGTGTTAGAGGGCTACAATTCCATCCCAAACACGACGGATGCCAGGAAAGGAAGAGGGAGGCCACGGGCCCATCCACAGGCACTGAGATTGTCCATCTGCCCTTCCTCCGGGGAGTCCTGGCCACCCCTTAGAGTAAAAGACCTAGAGACCTTTCCAACAACAAATTCTGGCAAGGAAGCGAGAAACTGCATGCTACCCTATACTTTTCCGTGGAGAACAAAGGCTATTTCCATCAAGGTTGGGGTGTTAGGAGAAATTTTTGTTTGTTTGTTTGTTTTTTGGTAGTGAGTGCTGGGAATAAAAGACCCTTCTCGAAACCACTTCCCTTTCAGATCTGCCCTGGATTAAACTCTGGAGACTCAAAGCCACACCTTCCCACTTCCTGTAGCTGGCTGGAGCACGCCCAGGTTCTCCGCGCTTAAGCTGAGAGCCTCCACAGCTGGTCAGCCTCTGCATGGGAGGTATACTCTGAGTCTGTCCTTGGCCTGCCTTTGCTTGAAAAAAAGGGAGGGCCCTTTGTCCATGGACCCATTTCCTTTTAAGTGACCTAACTTTGGATTTCCCAAAGATGGAGCCAGTGCTCAGATGCGTGCTGCACTTCCCCTCCCGCCAAACCCAGTTCAGAGTCCGGAGCTAAGGAGGGCCAAGGTTATAAGACAAGAACTGTCTTATAAGCGGCTGGGATGACAGTCCAGGGCCTCCAGCAGGCTGACAGTGCTAACCTTACAGATATAGTCTCTCACGTTAAACCCTCAAGAGCCTCACCCACATTGGTGGGTGAGGGGTTGGAGAGACCATTCTTTTTTTTCAAATTAATTAATTAATTTTTGGCTGCGTTGCGTCTTTGTTGCTGCACATGAGCTTTCTCTAGTTGTGGCAGGCGGGGGCTACTCTTCGTTGCAGTGCATGGGCTTCTCATTGCAGTGGCCTTTTGTTGCGGAGCACGGGCTCTAGGCGCGCAGGCTCAGTAGTTGTGGCACTCGGGCTCTAGAGCACAGGCTCAGTAGTTGTGGCACCTGGGCTTAGTTGCTCCATGGCATGTGGGATCTTCCCGGACC
Organism: Aethalodelphis obliquidens; assembly: GCF_003676395.1. Taxonomy (NCBI): domain Eukaryota; kingdom Metazoa; phylum Chordata; class Mammalia; order Artiodactyla; family Delphinidae; genus Aethalodelphis; species Aethalodelphis obliquidens. Next base: position 8,321,095 of record NW_020838018.1, read on the forward strand.
AGGGCTCGAACCCGTGTCCCCTGCATTGGCAGGCGGATTCTTAACCCCTGTGCCACCAGTGAAGTCCTGTGGAGAGGCCATTCTTGACTAGAATTCCAAAACCTCAGGAGATCTTCACAGCCCGAGTGAGCTCACGTGAAGCTATGGAAAGTGTACGAAACGGAGCCTCAAACTTGAGTTCTAATTCCAGCTCCATCAGAATTAGGTTTATGAAACGTAATTCTTAGAAAGTCACAAAAACTCCACGGGCCTTGGTTTTCTCATCAGGAAAACTCAGAAGGTTGGACTGGATGATCTCTAAGGGCTTCCAGTGCTTTTTTTTTTTTGCCCACACTGCGTAGCTTGCAGGACCTTAGTTCCCCAACAAGGGATCGAACCTGGGCCCCCTGCGGTGGAAAGAGTGGAGTCCTAACAATTGGGCTGCTAGGGAAGTCCCACAGTTCTAACTTTCTGAGAATCTAGATTCTCCTCCTCTTCCATTGTGGCAATAAAACAGAGACAAAAACTGTGGACTTACAAAGGGGTAGGATTCAATCATGCCCTCCCAGTGAGTGGCTCCGGGTCCTGGCTAAGAATGAATGAAGCAGCAGAGAGAAGGGGACCTGGACATCCCAGGGAGGCTTTCTGGCCTTTTACGCAGCCTGAGGGGGCGGCAGATAGAAGCCTGGGACGTGTCCTTGGCGGGAGCCTATGTCTCAGGAACCCTTTCAGGAAAGTGCAGACTGTCACGCTAGACCCCAGTGCTGGGCTGTTCAGAAGCAGGGTGTCTGTCCTCACTTTGTAACCCACCTCTTCCACCTGCCCAAGGAAGGGGAGGGGCCCAGGCTGACCTGAGGGAGGAAAGTGTCCCAGGATAGGAGGGCCCTATAAGCCCCCGCCTGTGTGAGGTTCTAGAGCAGCACGACTGGGAATAATAAGGCCTGGGTTCTGCCTTCCCAGCACCACCATTCACTGAGTCAAAGCTCCGGTTCTACACAAAGGCCACGTGAGTCTCGGAGTGAAAGAACTGGTTACTCACTGTTTTGGGGACAATCTGTTTCTTGGGCTGCCCAATCTTGAAAGGAATCCTGTAAGACAAAGAGTCAAAGAGGAAGGTTAGGAGAAATGGGGAAGGATGTGGCTGAAAAGACTTGATGAGGTACGGCCACTTCCCCCCTGGAAGGAGTGCCTCACTCCCGGGACTCATACCACGTGCCAGCGGGTCTAGGACCATCAGCAACCAGGCTGGGCTCCAGGAGAACGGTCCCCCATGGACAGAATCAGATGGAGGTGCCCCAGGGCATCTTTCTCTGCAATGTCTACATACATTGCAAAGGTGAAGGCAGGAAAGGTGAGATACTGTACTAGTAACAGTCACTACAAACCTTGTGTCTTGAGGAGCTGCGAAGTCAGAGGTTGCAGGCTCACCTGGACAGCTATCATCCTTGAAAACATGCCTTTAAAAAACACCGCAAAGCCCACTATCATCTGTAGCAGGTGCTTCCCTACTTCTCTATAGAGAGACAGACTGTGGAGGGCTTCTTGTGGGGCTGGGGAGAGATGACGAATTGTAGGAGCACTGAGGACCAGTCAGGCTGGGTTACTTCCCGCGAGAATTGACAACATCTAAAGAAAGCTAGCTTGGAGAAGAATCTGAATCCAGTTCAAGTCTGCCCTGAACTTGCTGGGAAGCTCTGCACCTCAGGTTCCCCACTTGGAAATGGAAGAAGGTGTGGCATAATGGAAGGAAGGTCATTGCCCAGGAGTGAAACCCTGAGCGCTAACCCCGCCTCCACCCCTGAGGAGCAGGACGCCAGGAAATGACTGCACCGGGACTTAATTTCCTACTCTGAAACAAGAGGGTTAAACTGGGTAATCTAGAAGCTTCCTTCAAGCGCTGAAAATTCTCCCATCCTACAGTTCTGAGAATTAAAGAAGCCACAGGGCATCCCCACAGCTACAGAAACGCGGCTTCTCCCACCAAGGTAGGAGTGAGTTAAGCATCCCTGGCTGGGATCAGCTCAGGGAAGAGCCCTGAGGGTACAGGTTGGACCCCACTCTCACTGCTCTCCTTCCAGTGCTCAGGACCAGTGGTCCCTTCCATTCAAACCTCCCGCTCCCACTCCTTCCCCCCACCCCCTCCACCAGGCCCCTCCCTCCACACCCCCCTCTCCCCAAGCCTGGCTTCTCTTGGCCCATACTGACCAACACTGCTGCTAAGCCCAGTGGTATAATTAACCACCGATAATAACCCCAGACAACGATCTGGTTGAGAGGATGGGCCAGCCTGAGTCACAGCAGTTTAAATATAATTTCTGGAGGACATCCTGTTTATTGTTAATCCAGCCCCGTAATTTCGGAGCGTTAACCCTTTGGGGGCTGGCTGATTCACGTGGCTTCTGTAAACAAATAATCTCTGGCTACGTAATTACCAAGGGAAGGTAAGCTATGGAATTGAAAAGGAAAGAAAAAATGAAATTGCCATTTCCCTCGCTCAGACCTGAAGAAGAAAGGTTACGAGGACAGGAGAGCCTTAGTCCTCTCCCCCAGCAACAGTTACTTCTGCCCAAATCAGGGACTCGAGTTGACTGACACAATGGTTTTGGACAGTGAGCAACTGCCCGCAAGGACCATTTTGGTGACAGTGCAAATGAGGTCCTGGTGGCATTGCAAAAAGACCGATCCTGCTCTGTGTGAAGCATGTTGCCATATAAAAAGCTCTGGACCAGGAATCAGAAACCCTGGTCTTGGGCTTCCCTGGTGGCGCAGTAGTTGAGAGTCTGCCTGCCAATGCAGGGGACGTGGGTTCGTGCCCCGGTTCGGGAAGATCCCACATGCCACGGAGTGGCTGGGCCCACGAGCCATGGCCACTGAGCCTGTGCATCCGGAGCCTGTGCTCCGCAACGGGAGAGGCCACAACAGTGAGAGGCCCGCGTACCGCAAAAAAAAAAAAAAAAAAGAAACCCTGGTCTCTGCCTCTGACTAGTTTCTTAAACAAACTATAAAACAAAGGAGCTGGACTACGTAGCCCTTTCAGCTTACCTAAAACTTGAATTCTAAACTGAATCTCCATTCCGAGCACATGGGGAGCGGAATGCGCATTCTAAAGAGCCCTCAGAGCGGTCCTCAAAGTGACCCTAACGTGGCGTCTAGTACTACAGACTAGCTACAAAGGAATTAGGAACTTAGATTCCATTATTTGTGGTGCCACAGCCTCTCTCTAAATCTTAATTTGGAATCACAGTATTTTTAGAGCTGCAAGTTACCATAGAAATTTTTCCAGTTCAACCCTCTCATTTTGGAGATGCGGAAGCAGATCTGGAGGGGTTCAGTGACTAGCCCAGGGTCACTCAGCAACAGGACCCAGAACAAACAATCAGGGTTGTAATTTCTTGTCCAGTTTTCTCTCTACTACTCACAGTTCAATACTCTTTCACGCAGATATGTCATATGTGTTTGAAGGAACTAGGAAAAAAATCATCTGGTCAAAATACCTAATCTTAAAATACTATGGAATTTAGAAAGGGTTCATTGTTAAAAGCCTGGAAATGAAAGAGGACCGTGTTATCAGGAGGAGGTTGGTGCTGAACTGGGTGCTTCTGCACAAATGAGAGGCCGTGTGAACTGTGTAGAAGGAACCAGGCCTCTGTAATCTCACTGCAGCTACTGACAATCACCTATAACTTTATCATATGATTCTGATTAGTTTTCACCTCACCTCTTCAAAAGCCATCTCCCTGTCTGAAGAACGCCTTAAAAAAAAAAGTAACTTTTGATTAGAAAAGTTTTAGATTTACAGAACAATTGTAAAGACAGTACCTAACTCCATATATCCCACACCCAGTTTCCCTTATTATTAACATCTTATATTCACATGGCATATTTGTCACAATTAGCAAACCAATCCTGAAATATTAAAGTCTACACTTTATTCAGATTCCCTTAGTTTTCACCTAACATCCCCTTTAAGTTCCAGGACCCCAGCCAGGTTGCCGCATTCCATTTAGTCATTGTCTGCTCAGACTCCTCCTGGTATTTTCTCAGACTTTCCCTGTTTTTGATGACCTGGACAGTTTTAAGGAGTGATGGTCAGGTAGTCTATAGAAATGTCCCTCAGCTGGGACTTGTCTGCTATCTTGCTCATGACTAGACTGGCGCTATAGGTTCTGGAGGGAAGGGGTGAAGTGCGACTCTTGCCACATCATACTGAGGGCTCGAGCCATCAACCCGACTTCCTACTGCTGATGTGAGTCTCCGTCACTGGGCTGAAGCAGCCTTTCCCGGGATTCTCCGATATATGGTCCCCCCCCGCTCCACGACCCCCCCACCTTTGGAAGGAAGCCACTGGGCACAGCCCACACTTAAGAAATGAAGAGTAATACTCCACCTTTTTGCGGGCAGAGTATTGGCATAAGTTATTTGGGATTCTGCATGGGAGATTTCTGTTCTCTATTTATTCATACAGTCACTTATAGCAGTATAAATGCACCGATATTTATTTTATATGGGTTATAATCCAATCCTACTTTATTCTGTTGCTCAAACTGTTCGAGCTTTGGCCGCGGGGAGCTCCTTCAGTTGCCTCCTGTGTCTTTCTGACATACCCACATCAGTGTGTGTGCGTGTGTGTGCGTGCGCGCGCGTGTGTGTGTTTTGTTTAGTACTTCCTTGTTTTCTGGACTATGAACTGCTCCAGGCTTACCCTGTACATTTCCTGAGCCAGCCCTAGAACTGGTCGAGGAACTTCCTAAACCAGCAGTCACTGTGCCTCTATAATATGGTCTCACCCCGCCTTTTAGTTTCCCTTTCCATTCACCCAGTACAACTACTCTGATTCAGCCAAGTGGCTGTTCGTTTATCCCCCAAATCTAGACGCCTTATAAACAACTTCCTGTCCCAAAGTGGAGGTCCATGTTTTAGTGTCAACATGTCATTAATAATTTCATCAGGACAAAAGGCATAAAACTTGGACTGTCCAGGGCAACTGGGACATACGGCCACCCCACCCAGAGGGAACCTTTCCCTTCTCCTGGCTTCATCAAAGCTGTTCTGACTCCCAAACCTTGCTTACCTTCTTCAAAATGTCTACGACTTTATTAGGCATTTAAAAATACTCTACCTTTTACAGTTGATTACAGTTCATCTCTTTAAAAAGTAAAACATGCTCATCAGAGAAAACTTGAAAAAGTACAGAAAGTCTAAAAGAGAGAAGAGAGGGAGAGAGAAAGAGAAGGAAAAGAAGGAAAAGAAAAAACTCCAAAATAGCCCTCTGTCTCATATTGAAAAGATAACCAAGGTTAATGTTTTGGTGTTAATTATATTTTAAACATTTTCAGAAAGAAAAAAACCTGAAGCTGATATGCCAAATGTTAGTAGTTAATTCCGGGTGGTGAGAATATGATTACTGTTTTCTTTTTTGCACTTTCCATATCTCTCAGATAAACTGAAGAAAAAAAAAATCCCTTAAGTTCTTTTCCTTGACTATAAAAATAACACCTGATCAGTGTCAAAAACTTGGAAAACCACAAAGGACAAACACACACACACAGATACACAAAATCCCAGAGAAAAAGTAATACCCCAAATTTCAGTGTGTACAGCATATGCATATTTACACAACTTTTAAAAAAAATAAAGGAAACATATATCAGGAGTGTTTTTATATGCCAATACACAAGTTTTCATCAGCCTGACTTTTAAGAGCTACCTAGTATTTCATTAATCAACTGTATCACTAATTTTCTTTTTGTAACCCACATGGCTTACATTATCATTTCAACTGCCTCAAGTTTTTCTTCCAATATAAACAAAAACCAACGGCTAAATCTTTGGGCATATCAAGGATTAGTCACATAGGATAAATTCTTAGTATTGGAATTGCTGGGTCAAAGGATGCATGCAGGTTCAAGGCTTTGATTCGCTTGCCAAATTGCCTGAGACAGGCTGAAACAGTTTACATTTTTTAAAGGATTGAAATCATTTACCACCAGTCCCAGGATTTTTTTCCTGTCTTAACGTTTACCTTTCCATTTTGTACGTGTGTGTGTTTAATGTACAGAGGCTTTTAATTTGTATGAAGCGAAACTGCCCAAATCTGTCTCTTCCCTTTATGATTTCTTCCTTTGGTGTCATACTGAGAAAGACCTGCCTCTTCCACTCCAACACAGAAAAATTTCACCTGGACCTACTTTTTACTTTTATGATTTCCTTCCACTAATCTAAGTTTTGCCCTTATCAAAGTTATACATGTGCATAGTTTAACAAGGCAACAATGTCTGCTAAGTAAAACATTAGGTTCTAGGCTCCCCTAAACTCAATTGCCTGTGATGAGCACTTCTAACGTGGCTGGTTTTGTTTTGTTTTTGATATGCACCTTTGCATCTCTAAATAAAAATGCGTGCATTACCACCTTGTGATGATTAGGTTTTAGGCCCTAGCTGTTGACTTTTTATCTTGGAAGAGGAAGATTTAACTAAACAAAAACACACACCTCTTTTGGGTCTTCACCTCTATTACCCAAAGGCACATTTGCAACTCTGCCTTCTCAATAGAGGTACACTGTGATCTGGTTAGAGCAATGCGAAATACACTACTAGGAACAGAACATGGTTTGTTTTCCTTCCTGCATGTGGCAGCCAGCAGACTGTTCAGCTTCAGCCAAACCTTCAGGAGACTGTGGCGTTCCCAAGCCAAAACCCCCAGCCGAGCCACTCCCAAATTCCTGACAATCAGAGACTGGTATTATTGTTGGGAGGCACTAATTTGTGGGGTAATCTGTTCCACAGCAATACAGAACTAAGAACACTGCACAAGTTTCCCTAAAGATAATTTTTCCTTTTCTTTCATATGCTTCATCTTCTAGATGTTTATCCCTAATCCTCTCTCAGTTGTCTAAATCTACTCAATACATTCATGCGTATCAGGTGTCCTATCATTTTCCCTTCCTGAAGCAGTCTCTACTGGAGCCTTGGACCTGCTCGGGTCTGGACGGGCTGCCTCCACTCTGGGCTCCCCTGTCACCACCCTCACAGGGATTCCTTCCACCTCTCTCCTAGGATCTTTTCCACCTGGATTCCATGTCTTCTCCTTTCTTGATTTACTCCTCCTCTGGGTGGAGAAAAAGTGTGAGGGAGATCAGTTTTGAGACTGCGCAACCCAAACCCCTTTTATCCTATCCTCACACGAGTTAGTTTTGACTGGGTATAGAATTATAGGCTGGACATGATTTCTTCCAGAATCTCAAAGGCACTGTTTCACTGGCTTCTCATTTCCCAGTGCTGCTGTGGTGGTGAAGTCTGAAGCCAATCTGACTCCCAACCTTTGTATGTGACCCGCTTTTTATCTTCTTCATGCCAGCTTCGAGGGTCAGATGTGTCTCCCCCATGTTGCAAAATTTCACAACGATGTACCTTGGGGTCTGTTTTTATCCATTGTGCTGGGGGATACACAGGACTCTTTCAAGTTGGCAATTTATAATCTTTAGTTCTGGGATTAAAGGAAACTTTGTTGCTACTGACCACTCCCCCCACACCCATTTTCTCTGTTTCTTATTTCTGAAATTCTTATAATTCTGATGCTGACCCTCTTTGGCTGGTCCTCTAATTTCTCTATTTTTCAATGTTTCCTTATCTTTTAATATTTCTAAAGAGTTTTTCATTTCTGCTGCCATGTTTTTAATTTCCAACAGCTCTTCTTAATTTTCAGGATGTCCCTTTTTTTTTTAAATGGTACCCTGTTTTTATTTCTTGGATGCCTTATCTGAAAATCTTAATGATAGCTTTGAAAAAAGTTTCTTCTTCCTTTATAGTCTCAGTTTCCCTTCAAGTTGCTTTTTGTGTTTGTTTTAGTCTCCATTTTTCATATTAAACATGTCCCTTGGATGAGTGGTAATTCTTGGTTGTCTTCTCCAACATATGACTGGGGACCAAAACGCTGACTAGAAGCTGTAAGTACATGAATAACGTCTGTCTATTGTGTAGGATGATCTGGCTGAGAAGTTTTGTGGGGGATCCTCGATGCCAGTTTGTACTCTTTTCTCCAAGGGAGGTAAAATTCCCTAGAGAAGATTCTTCCACTGTCTTGGACTGGGAATAAAGGCCCAGCTCACTGTTCTGGGAGCGGAGTAGAAGAGGCTGTGTGTGTGTGTGTGTGTGTGTGTGTGTGTGTGTGTAAGAGGATGTGTCAGCACTCCACATGCATTCATCCACTTCATCCTCCTATGAGGTCCTGCCCTCACCTGTGCTTGGAGCGGATCTGGGTTTTGTGGGCCTGAAGCTTACACAATTTTGCATGCCCTTTAAAAAAAAGAGATTACAAAACTGCAAATATAAAAATAGGCCTGAAAGTGAATGTTTATTTAAACAGAGAAAAGAGCATTATAAATTACAAGCTATAAAAGCTGACAAATAACATGAACATCAGAAAATCAAGAATAACCTAATATTTTTATTAATCATCTGCCTGACACACCTTTATATTTATTTCTGCACATTTTTTTGGCTGCATAGTCTATGATTGCCTCTTCATGTGACACAGAGTTGACAAATCATTTCCTTAGAGAGAAAAGACACATAATTCAGCCTTTTCTCTAGTAGTGTTGATTGAAATTTGCTTTCTATTACTGACAGTTTAGAAAAGCTTTTTTTTCCAGCTTACTGGTAACATATAAATATAAACTTTAGGATTGTTGTAAAATTTAGGAAAATCTCATGTTTCTCTCATAAATAAACTATAAGATTTCAGGCCACATTTCAAATTTTCTTGTACAATGACTAATCTTAAATGCTCTCTGAATTAATGAGAGTAACTGGTCTGTCACTGAGGTCCTAGTAGGAGGGTATGAGTTTTATGTTATCTTTGTTATGTCTTTCATGTTAAATCCACTAGAAATTTAAATGTTTTAGGCAATAGGTTCATATGATTTGCTCCTCCTCTTCATTAACTAGATCATCAGATAATCATCACTCCTATCTAAAACTGATCTTACTCTCTTAATGAATTACTAGCTTTTGGTACAATGTGACAATGTCTTGTTACACTTTACATGATTTCAGAGTAATATCTATTGATTTCATTCTCACCTTTGTCACTTTTGTTTTGTGTTCTACTTTTATCCAATTTTTCTCTTAGCTATAAAATACATTTGAAGATGATCAAAAAAGGTATCCTTTGTGCGCTTCCAACTCAGGACTCTAATTTCTCACTTGTTTTATGTTTTTCAAAAATGTCTTTACAAACTGAAGTCAAAACAGCATACGCCCAATTCATCAACCCCCTCCAATCCTGTCCCATCCCAAAAAGGGTCTAGGCTACTCCAAAGCTGCCTGACATGAAGGGTAGTATAAAGAAGAAAAAGAAGGACCTAGAGATTGCCATACTGAGTGTAGTCAGACAGCGAAAGACAAATGTCATATGATATCGCTTATATGTGGAATCTAAAAAAATGGTACAAATGAACCTATTTACAAAACAGAAATTCAGAAATTGAGTCACAGATGTAGAAAACACCCTTATGTTACCAAAGGGAAAAAAGGGGGGGGGGAGGGATAAATTGGGAGACTGCGATTGACATATACACACTACTATATATAAAACAGGTAACTAATAAGAACCTATTGTATAGCACAGGGGACTCTACTCAATACTCTGTAATGAGCTATATGGGAATAGAATCTAAAAAAGAGTGGATACATGTAGCTGATTCACTTTGCTGTACAGCAGAAACTAACACAACATTGTACATCAACTAGACTCCAATAAATAATTAATTTAAAAAAAAGGAGGAAAGGAAGGCAGAGATATTCTTAGCTGAGTGCAGTATAAATACATTTTCGAAGTTTACAGAAACACAGGATCATTTGAACACATGGCTAGGGTTCCTTCTAGGGCCCTGGACAAGGTCCATGTAAGCGAGGGGCCCTGAGGCTTAAGCTTCATTAGTTTCACACAGTAAATCCACCTCTGTGTGCCCTAGTAGAAAAACTCCCTGCTTCACACTCTCCAGGGGTGGGGCCCCTTCATTCTTCTGCTAGGGTGAGGTGGGGACAGTGTCCAGTGAAACGGCGTTGGGGAGGAGATGGTAGGACTCTCAACTTATTCATAAGCAGCTTTCAATCAATCCCCCTGATCTGAGTGTTCGGCTTCAGCCCACTTCTAGAGGTACCTAGTGTCACCTAGTGTCACCTGAACCTTTGAGGATTCTGTGATGTAAGTTCTTGGTTTTCCTAAATGCCAGTTCACCACCTGGCCTTCTGGGAACTGCCAAGTCAGTTACCCCATGTAACTGCATTCCAATCCCCAAATGTTGTCAATGTCTGTTCTATTCTCCCTGAATTGGTAGGTTTATGACTTAAAAAAAATCACCTCACTGTGCTTTGTGTGGGATTTCTGAGGGAGATATAATAGATGTACATTATTATACATTATAATGTATAATGTGTTATACATTATAGATGTATATGTATTATGTTATTATATACACCTGGTTTTATCTCCTGCACAAATCCCACAATTTGTCACCTTTACTCAGAAACTGCTTTATTAATTTTAAATAACAACTTTATGAGATGTAATTCACATACCTAACATTCATCCCTTTAAAGTGTACAATTTGGTGTTTTGGCTGTATTCACAGAGTTGTGCAACCATCACTACAACTAATTTTATTTTTTTTGGCAACGCTGCGTGGCTTGCTGGATCTTAGTTCCTTGACCAGGGATCAAACCTGCTCCCTTGGCAGTGAAAGAGCAGAGTCCTAACCACTGGGCTGCCAGGGAATTCCCACCACTAGCTAATTTTAGAATATTTTCATCACCCAAAAGGAAACCCTGTATCTACTAGCAGTCATTCACCATTTTGTAGTGTGGTACAAAGACACTTTCAGTCTCCATGGATTTGCCTGTTCTGGACATTTCATATAAATGGAATTATATAACATGTGGCCTTTTGTGTTTTCTAATTTTTTAATATGGTGTAGGTAAGGATCCTACTTCATTCTTTTGCATGTGACTATCCAGTTATCCCAGTACCGTCTGTTGAAAAGACTATTCCTTCTCCATTGAACTGGCATCCTTGTTAAAAATCAACTGACCATCAGTATAAGCCTTATTTTTGGATTCTCAATTCTATTCCATTGATCTACATATCTATCTTTATTGCTAGTACCACATTGTCTTAGTTACCGTTGCTTTGTAGTAAGTTTTGAGATTGGGAAGTGTGAGTCCTCCAACTTTGTTCTTCTTCGTCAAGATTGTTTTCGCTATTCTGTGTCCCTTGAATTTTCATATGAATTTTAGTGGTTTGTCTTTTATATTTAAATCTTTACTCCATGTACAGTTTGAGTGTATGGCTAACCAGTTGTTTTAACATGATTTAAAAAATAATCCATCTTTGGGACTTCCCTGGTGGCGCAGTGGTTAAGAATCCGCCTGCCAATGCAGGGGACATGGGTTCGAGCCCTGGTCCGGGAAGATCCCACATGCCACAGAGCAACTAAGCCTGTGCGCCACAACTACTGAGCCTGCGCTCTAGAGCCTGCGAGCCACAACTACTGAAGCCTGCCCGCCTAGAGCCTGTGCTCCGCAACAAGAGAAGCCACTGCAGTGAGAAGCCTGCGCACTGCAACTAGAGAAAGCCGGCTTGCAGCAACAAAGACCCAATGCAGCAAAAATAAATGAATGAATGAATTAAAAAAATAATCTATCTTTGAAAAATCATTTTATCAGCATTAAATACTTCCGCTCTATATCACAGATCTGTCTACTCTTTTGACAATAACACAAATTTAATTATTTAAAACAGATCTTGATACCTAGTAAGCAAATCCCTTCTCATTACATTTCTTTTTCAGGTAATTTGGCTATTTTAATTTTGTTTTCATATTTAAGATGAAATTCAAAATCATCTGCTGTGTTTCCCCTTCCAAATCAGGATATTAATTACTGAAAATACATTATATTTATAGATTAACTTTTGAAGAACCTACATCTTTATAAATATTAGGTTTGCTCATTCAGGGCCAAAATACTTCTCTCCAGTCATTCAAGTCTTTTTATTATGCCCTTTAGTCTTAAGAGTTTTTTTTCACATAGGTCCTCTACATTTGTTTAGTTAAATGTTAACATCCAAAAGTAACACTTACCTGTGAATTTTTTTGCCCTACACACGTCTTAGGTACATTCCATGGAATTTTATATTTTTGGTTATACTATAAATGGATTCTCTTTTTCATTTCATCTTCCTAGTACACAGGAAAGCTAGTGGGTGTTAAATATTTACCCCACAACCAATCACCACAGCTATACACCTAACCTACATAGCCCAAGAAATTTGGCTGGGGAAAAAAAAAAGAACTAATTGGGTTTTCCAAGTAGACAGTGATACCATCTTAAAATAATTGTAAAATTTCCCTCTTCTTCCCCAATATTTAATACCTATTTTTGTCTTGTATTACGGCATTGGCTAAAAATTACAGAAAAATGTTTTTCACTTTAGTAAGAATACTTCGAGTTTGATCTTTCACTATAAAATATGAAGAGGGCTCCTGGTTTATTTAGGAGGCTAATAGTAAGGAAATATTTTTCTGTTTCTAGTTTACTGAAAGATACAAAGACTGGATTTTTGAATTATATCAATGCCTTTTCAGCATGCATTTGGTGGACCTGTTGGTTCTCCTATGACCTAGTGCTGTGACGAACTGTGTGAATACATGTCCTAAGACTGAGCCATCCTTCCATTACTGAAGTGAGCTCTGCTTGGTTAAAGGTACAGGTTAATTAACTTTGATGTGCATACATCTTGCTTTCTGATTATGACACAAAAGCACCTCAAGGGTAGGGACTCAATGTTATGCTTCTCTGCAACTCCTGCCAAGTGCTGTACTAGGCACAGTGCTATTTTCAACCTTTTACTGAATGAACAGTCAGTAAATATGTATTAGGGGCCTCCTTCATGCCTAGCACTACACGAGGTTCTAGGGACATCAGGATGAATACGGCAGACTCATTCTATGATCTCATGGAGCTTATAGTCTGGCTTCATACACATAGTAAGCAGGGAATGAATGATTAAATGAATGAGTAAAATGAGTCTATTGGCCCAGGGGCCCTACGAAATACCATAGTCTAATTTAGGGTTCCTGAAAAAAGCTACTCTTAGATCAGGCTATATAAAGAACAAAGAAAGGTAATATCATTGTCCTTGGTCTCCCAATCCTTACCTGAGTAAAATAAAACCTAAAAAGGCATCGCCAGCTACAAGTATCAGCCTGGGTCAAGGGAAAGTAAATTCAGTGGAGACGGAGAGAACGAAGCTGGCCTTTGGCACTGGGAGTAAAGCCTGGCAAAGATATCAGAGTATGGGTCAAGGGAAAACATTTTCAAGAGCCTGAGAGGAAATATGAAAGGAGAAGAGTCTCCTGGGTTTATTCTCAGGCTGCCAAAGAGCAAACGTACTCCACTCTGCCAGAGAAAGAGCCAGAAAACTGGGGCAGGTGCCCTGATGGAGGGATCGGATTCTCTGCCACTGACGTGAAAGATGGTGAGACGAAAGAGCAAAGCAACTGCACTGTCAACTGACTCTTCTGCCTCTTCTTCTCCTTGACCTCTTGATTTCACCCTGCGGTCTAGGCCCCCGCAGGAACCCAGGGACGTCCTCAGGAGAAGCGACTGCTTTGGAAAGTGTGCGGCAAGACTGACAGTATCAGAGCATCTCAGAGCAGTGCTGTCCTGGCACGGCTGGGGCTCTGGGGCGGGGGGCTTCCAGACTTTTGTTCCTCCTCCTTCTCACAGCTTTCCTCAGGGCTCTCCCCCTGGAATCGGGCGGGTACGCAGAGATCCAGAGAGGAGACTGGGCTTGCTCCCCAGAGAATCTCTACGTTCTGGAAACCATCATGAAGGCTGTGAGCTCCCGGCCCCTGGAGTAGGATTCTTTACTTTGTTCTGCTTGCCATTCCATAAATATGAGCACCAGAGGGCAGGAGGAGGGATATTTTGGTCTCGGCAACAAAATGGAGAAAACATTTCTCTCAGCCCTACCCTTCTCCAACCCCCAACATGCCCCACCTCAAAAAAGAAAAAAAAAAGTTCTGTGTGTACAGAGGGAAAGGGGGGAAGAAAAAGGGTTCTATTTTCTTTCACAATAAAGAAAAGTCAACAGGATGTTCTCCAAAGCTACAAATATACTTTTTCAAACAGTAAATATCTCTAATAGCAGCATGATGCCAGTTGGCTAATTCTGTCTGTCTCAGGAAAACCTTTCCCCAAAAACTCCTGCTCTTGGGTAATGTCTATTTACAAAACCAGCTCTTGTGCATTTTCGATTTGCTAGGTTTCTCAATCTTTTGTTTCCCCACCCCCTCCACTGCAGAGGCAGAGACGAGAGGCAGGCCCGGATGGCAGCTGGGTGGGGATCCCCTGGTCACCCCAGCAGATTCCCCGAGCCCCACCTTCTTTGGAGAGTCCTCCACTCCATTACCAAGAACAGCTTAAAGAAGCTAAAACCTACCCCCTCCTCCCTGGCCTTCACTGGGCCTCCAGAATTTGTTTCTACTGAGCCTGAATGGGCCGAGGCCTTGCCCGGGGGTGGAGAGAACCCTGGAATGATTCAGTCAACCCAACCGTGTATCATCCCGATATCTCCAGCTGGGCAAAGATCACAGTTTTGGGGGTGGGGCGTGGGGGGAGGGGAGGGAGGTGAGAACGAAGGGAGGGCTGAGCAAAGAGTAGGAGGCAGCAGATAGTGGCTGAAATCCTGGCTCTCCGGGGAGTGGTCTGGGCCTGAGTCACTGTCTCGGCAAGAGCAGGAAGGTGGGCGAAAGGCAGCAGCTTCTGCAGGCTGGAAGGACAAGCCCCTCCTCCCCCATCCTTCTGTCACTCTATCCTCCGGTCGCTGCCTTCTCTGGTCTGAGGCCCCACCAAGGCTACCACCACCTTGACAATCGGAGAGAGCAAACAGTGGGCCGGGGCCAGGGCAGGGTTTATGGAGAGTCAGCTGGCTCCGGCAGAGCAGCTGCTTGTTGGATGCCATCCTCTCTGAAGGGCCAGCTGGCCACAATGCCCGGGGCCAAGGAAAGTTCAGCCCAAGCAAGGACGTGAGAGACCCACCCCATCAGAAGGGGAAATGGCCTGAGCTGTGAAGGATCCATTTCCAGTGCCTATGACCATAGCCTCTCCAGCCCCACCTCAGTCCTTCCCCTAAATTAGCTGGATTCCGAACCAGAGCACAGACACCACCACTCTCGCTTGCCACCAGTCCGAGGAGGTATGTGTGTGTTTAAAAATAAAA
Organism: Aethalodelphis obliquidens; assembly: GCF_003676395.1. Taxonomy (NCBI): domain Eukaryota; kingdom Metazoa; phylum Chordata; class Mammalia; order Artiodactyla; family Delphinidae; genus Aethalodelphis; species Aethalodelphis obliquidens. The sequence continues at coordinate 8,336,356 of NW_020838018.1, forward strand.
GGCACGACTCTGTGACTTGGCTGATTTGTTACTTGACCAGAACAATGGCCCAGCTCAGCTGTGATCCCTCCTTCCCCATGCTCCCCGGGCTGACCGCTGAAAAGGAAAGACAGAATGAATCACAGAATGTTGAGTGAGATCATCCAATTAAAGTGATCATTTATTGAGCATCTACTATTGCCAGTGTCTGCGCTAGGTGCTTCCGATATGTCAGCTCATTCAGAGTGCTGCCCTCCCATATTTCACCCAAGAGACGGCGTACTGGATGAGGGGGTGGACTGTGGAGCCAGGCTGCCTGGGTTCAAGATCTGGCTCTGCCAGCTCTGAGACTTGGATAACTTACCTAATTTTCCTGTGTCTCAGTTTCCCTGTCTATAAAATAGGATCATAACATACCTATTTTATAGGGTCGCTGTGAAAGCTAAGTGAGTTTAATCTTTAAAATAGTTCCCAGCCTACAGTAAGCAGCCTGGGAGTACCTGTCGCAAAGATGATGGTGGTGGTATTTTGATGATGATGATCAAACTGAGGCCCAGATGGGGGACTTGCACAAAATTACACAGAGGTAAGTATGGTCAGGAAACCTGAAATGGTTGTTTTCTGTTTGGGGAGCACACAGGAGTCCCTGCCATAACCACCACTACCAGGTCCAAGTTAATATATTTGCTTAAAATTGAGTGGTGACTTCCTCGTGAGTTGGAAAAGGATTTGTGACACAAGGTTGGAGGCTGATGGAGTATCCAGAGGTCAAGAAAAGAGAGGAAGGAAGGCAATTCAGGGAGGTGGTTGGATTTTTTTTTTTTTTTTGGCAGCTCTTTAAGAAACTCCTAATATTTGACAGACAAGTTACTACCTATTCTCATTCTAACCTGCTAAGATAAGAAGAAGTAGAAACTCGGTTTTCCCATTTTATAATAGGGAATCAGAAGACATTTGGAGGGGAAAGCCTTGTCCTGCCTACTGAACAAGCCAGAGAGAAGCCTCCTATGGCCTGACTTCCACTCTGATGGGTTCACAGTGGCTGAGGGCAGACACTCTGAGAAGCACCAGACCAGCTGAGGCACTAGCTCTAATCTCATTCTCACTCGTCCCTTACCAACCAGGAATCTTAAAAAGAGCTTTCACTCCACCGTTTCCTCTTCTCTGTTGAAGGTTTGGCCCCTAGAAGCAGAAGGAGGGCTGGGATGGAAACCCACTTCTAGGCCTGCCTGCCTCGGTCATCCCCAGCTTTTGGCCACAGGAGGCAATAATTCTCCTGCTATGAGGTCAGCCTTAGCCATGATACTGGTCAGGCTAGGCATGACGACAGTTACAGAAATATTGGAAACACTCAGAAAATTATAGAGCAGAGCACATATAATAAATACTCATGTACCCACCACCTAGCATTGTCAAATTCTAACACTGAGCCGTACTTGCTTCGGGTCTTATTCTTCAAGCAGCACACCAGCACAGATACTGCTGAAGCTCCCTGAGTGTTCCAGCCTGATCCCATTTCCTTCCTTCCCTCCCTCCTGTTATCCTTGAGGTAACCACTACCCCGAATTCAGTGCTTATTAATCCTATACTTTTGCTTCATAAGTTTGAATCCATAAGCACAACATAGTGTTGTTTTACAGATCTAAACTTTATACAAATAGTACAACATTGAATGTATCATTTCCGAACTAGCCTTTTATGTTGGGCCTTATGTTTCTGAGATTTGCCCCTGCTGATACACATGGCTCACTTCATTCATTCTGACACTGCGTATTTCACTATGTAATGACACCATGTTTTATTTTCCCATTCTTCAGAGGCTAGACATGTAAAAACAATGAAGCAGCGGACATTTCTGCTCAGGTCTCCTGCTGCACAGGTGCAGAAGTTTCTCTGGGTGAGGGGCAGGCCCATCTTTCGCTGTGTGAGGCACTACAAAATCTCCCAGTGGTTGCGTCAGTTCCCCACCCCACTCAGCAGATGCCAGTTCCCACCGCTCCTCATTCTCAGATACTTGGCATTGCCAGACTAAATTGCCCATTTTTGCCAGTCTGATGGCTGTGAAATGACATTTCATTTCTCAATGTTGGTTTAATCTGCTCTCCCTGATTACTAATAAATGGAACATCTTTGTTTTTTTTTTTTGCGGTACGCAGGCCTCTCACTGTTGTGGCCTCTCCCGTTGCAGAGCACAGGCTCCGGACGCGCAGGCTCAGCGGCCATGGCTCACGGGCCCAGCCACTCTGCGGCATGTGGGATCTTCCCGGACCGGGGCACGAACCCGTGTCCCCTGCATCGGCAGGCGGACTCTCAACCACTGCGCCACCAGGGAAGCCCAATGGAACATCTTGATTTAGGCTTTTGTCTACCTGGGTTTTCTTTTCTATATAAAGTGGTTGGCGGCTTTCAAATCTATGCAATAAGTTCTTATGCAGAACCAGCCAGCGTTCTTTACAGCCGCCCCTTCTGTATTCCTTATTTATAACCAATGACAAACAACCAAATAAAGAACACTATCTTTACCTGGCTGGAGTCACAGGTATAAGCTTCTAGTCTGAATATTTGTAATAAACTCCTAGAAAAGTGTTTTTCAAACCGGGGTGTGTAGAACACCCATCCCTCACCGATCATTTACACTGCTACACATCATTCCATTGTAAACATCTATCAAAATTAGTCATGAAATCAACTGAAGTGGGTCATGCTTTAAAAAACAAAATAAAACATAGTAGAAAATATCTGAGTGCATTGTACACATACAATGTGAAACTTATTTCGTGTGTGTGTGTGTGTGTGTGTGTGTGTGTGTGTGTGTGTTTGTGTGTCTGTTGATATCAAAGGCATTTCTGACTGCAAGCTGTGGTCAAAAAACTTCGGAAGCCACTGTCCAAGGTACCCCGCCCCCAACTCCATTCTTTCTCTTTTCTGAGTTATCCTGCAGACCACTGCCAAATTAACCTGACAAAAATCATTGCTTTTGCCCTGCCACTTCCCTGCTCAAAAACCTTCAATTTTCGGAAGCCCAGGCTCAATTTCAATTCCTCAGCATGGCACTGAAAGTGCTTACAGTATGGCCCCAACCAGAGAGCCAGCTTTCATCAATGAAGCTTCCACCCAAATCACTATTTACTAAACCCAAGCTGGCCTCCTGACTGCCTGCCCCCAACACTCTTCACGCATTCTGTCTCCACACACCCTTTTCACACCATTCTTCTAACCTGCACACCCCTCTCCTGTTCCCCACTGCAACAGGACACGCTTGCTACGTCAAGGTTCAGTTAGAATCACATCCTCTGCTTGAAGTCTTTCTTGATGCCACCACAGGGACGTTTAGTGATCTGCTGTCATTCTTGTGAACCTCCGGCACTTTCCATACACCGGCCGAAGACAAGGATGGATTCTTAAAGCATTTTGAATGTCTCCCAGTGTTTAGCACAGGCCCTTGTACATTAAAAACTGTTCGATATGCATTAAATCAACAAAGATTCATTGAACACTATCTGTGTGCAACAAACTACACTGGGCTCTACTTAATAGATTAGCCACCAGAATAATGGTTTTGGGAAAACAACTTTAATAGTTTAACTGCCAATTTGAAAGCTACCTCAACACATTTACTTAAAAGTATAATATACAAGAAAACATCTTTGACTGTGAAGCTGTGGGACTCAAGGTACTTGACTCTTTCCAACTACTCCAAAATCGGGAAAAGGTCCCTTCCCCCCTTGTTACGAAAGGCTGAAAGAAGAGTTTTACGTTTGTTCCCAAAACAATGTTGAATATAGAATCTCATGGGTTCCTCATGGGGTCCCTGTCTTCTAGGCATTACTATGCTCTTTACACAGGAGGAAGAAGCTTGGGGAGAGCCTGGTCTGTCCAAAGTCACAGAAGCAAGTGATAAGGCTGCCCCATGCAGGGAGGCCCCAGAATAGGAAGAAGCTGAGATGGTCCAGAATACCTGGAGGTCTGCAGGACACAGGACTTCCTCTATCACTTTACCTGTGAAAACTGGTCACTTCCTGTAATTCACTACCAACCCGGTGGTGTCAATACGGCCTAGCAAAGTCAGACACCTTCCTTTGGGATCCAATCAGCTTGGGAATGGTCTTCCACTTTCCTAATGTTCCTGTTTAAGCACAGGGAATACTCAGGAGATGCAGGTTTCAGTTCCAGTTCCGCCAGGTGAGTGAATTCAGGTAAGTTGTCAAAGGGAGATAATCAGACCTGAACTGCAAAATTCAAAGGGTAGATGTGGGGATGATATCAGAGAATGGATGGGAAAGTACTGTGCAAAGTTAAAAGCACTATATGAATGTAAGATAGCACTGGTGATGCTAGAGGGAAAAGAGACTCCACGGAGAAAATGTCTGCAATTGCATGGATGGGTCCCTCTGATCCAGCAGTTTACCATCCTTCTTTACATTCCATCCACTTCATTTGACAATTACCGATTAGGTACCCACTATGTGCAAGACAGTATGTGTACACACAGATGGAGAAGCTGTAGACCCTGCTCTCACGGACTTTATGTGGGAGAGAGGCGCACGTTTGTGATACGTGGATAGCGTGGGAGTACTACAAGAGAAGCACCATGGAGCTCGAGAATAAAGGAGTTTGGGTGGGGGAAGGGTGGGGAGGGGAGGGCAGAGAACAGAGACAGCCTCAGAGAGCCTCGGAAGCCACTCCTTCATGTTAACAATAGCACGCTTAGAGGCTCTTCACTTCAGGAAGTGGCCAGTAGCTTTTGCACATTTTTATCTTAAATTTTTTCCTGAGTGAAGGCAAGTCAGTAAATGGGAAGAAAGTCCTCATTCATACATTCTGTAAACATTTACTGATTGCCGGGAACAGCGCTAGGGATACAGTGGTGACCAAGAGACAGCCTCTGCTTTCAACAGCTCATGGACTAGTGGGCTGACTGAAAAGTAAGCCAAGAATTCAAGTACAGATGCTAACGGCGGTCAGAGGAGGGGCACCCCACTCAGCTTGGCAGGGTGTGGGGGGCCGTTCAGGGAAGACCCTCAGAGGAGCTGAAGCCTGCCCTGACTCTTTAAGGATGAGTGGATGTTGGCCTGGGGGATGGCGGGTGGGGAGGTGAGGGGAGTAAAGGGCATTTTGGGCAGGGGAATGGCACGCACAGAGGAGCAGGGGCACGAGAGACCAGGAGAAGCTTGGACACAGGAGTGAAGGGGGACAGCCAGATCCAGAAGGGCCTTAGTTAGGCCATGGCCTCCAGTCTCCAGTTAGTTAGGCCTTAGTTAGGCCATGGCCCAGAGTTAGGCCTTTATCCTGAAGATGATGGGGAGGGTATACATGGTGAGAACAGGAAAAAAAAAAAAAAGATGTTCCCTGAGGAATACCAATATTTAAGGGGCAGAAGAGCCCAGAAGAGTCAGAAAACAAAATAGCATCCGCAGGGTGCGCCACCAGGGAAGCCCAGGGTTTCCTTTCTTTTCACAACAGGTCTGGGTGACAAAGTATCAGCTGAGCTTATCCATTCCGTGTTATAAGTGGAGAAAACAAGACAGAGGAAGATCAGACGCCTAACCAGGCCACACTGAGAATGAGGGAACCAGAGCCTGAACTCAGCACTCCAACTCCTACCAAATTTATCTGCACTGACTTTAATTTCCTTCCTTCTGAGTCAGACTCCTGAACCTCTAGGTATAGGACGATTTCCTCCAGCAGTGCTCCTTTTTCCTCGTCATTGAAGCCTAAGATCACCATGAAGGTGTGTGGTTCCAAGGAAGGCTATGGGTCCTGGAGACAGCTAAGCAAGATTAAGGTCACTATCCTTAATTCCATTTAATTCTCCCTCCACACCATAATAAAGACACACAACACACACACACACACACACACACACACACACACACACACACGGAGAGGGGGGTGACACGGAGGAGGAAGGGTAAGAAAGCAGCACTTGGCTTGGGGCCAAGAGGTGGATCAGTGATCTGAGATGTAAACATCAAATGCCTTCCTCCGGGCAGAGCCCACCACTGGGCCACCTTGCTGAAAAGCAGATCAGTGGACGGATGGATGAGTAGATGGTACAGGAAGGCAGCAAGTGCCCACTAAACAAACAGGCGGTGGGCGGGCTGCATGCACTGAGGAAGCAGAGAACAAAGACCTCTCACTCTTCATGCAAAGTCCACAGTGTGCAAAGGGCACCAATATTGGACATTTCTCACTGTGACATTTTGAAAGTCCAGCCTAGCCCAGAACAATGGTTACCCTCTGGGGACCATGGGCCGCGTACCCCTAGGCCTTATTCGACGATGGCTGGCATATCCCATGTGCTTGGTGAACTTGACCTTGGGCATCAGACTCCCATGACGGCTCTACGTCACTCTGGTCTCTTCCCCCACTGAAAATTCCAATCTCGGATGAATGGATGGATTCATTCTGGGAGCAGGAAAACCACTCCAGGAGTGAATCAGAAGGACCCAGCCCTGGTCCCCTTGCCAGCCATTGAGCCAGGAACTGAGTGCAATTGTGTGCCCAGGCGCTGGTGCTATTCCCCTCTCAGGGAGAGAGGGTCAGGGGCCACGCAAGAGATGACGCAGAAGCCCTCTAAGGAGGAAGAGAAAGGAACCTCAGCTTTGAGGGACAAAGCCACCCTTTTGGTTGTGACCCTCAGTCCAAGGAGGTGCCAAGATGTGTGTGTATTGTTATATTAATTCTACTGGACAAAATCTCAGCTTTGGCTGGGCAGTTACTTGTCAATTTCAATTCTCTCCAGCCTGAAATAGGCTACTAGTTTTTCAGAAAAAGGATTTCTGTAAGACAGGTGGAAACAATGCGTCTCAGATCACCCAGAGACGACTCTACCTTTAGTGGCCTCTGCTCTACTCTTCTCCTGATTTGTGAAGGAAAGATCAATTCATTCTTAAGAATTGTAAATGCCAGTCTAGGAAACATAAAGCACCTTGTACTGTCTGCTTTTGGAGACATTAGGTAAGAGAACTCCAAAGATTCAAGATGCAGCAGGCAAGAAGTCATCTACATCACAAAGTAAAGGGACCCAGGTTGATCCTTTAAGGAAGTAATCCCTCTAGGAAGGGGAATTGAAGGATTGCCACTATGCCCATCACTAACCAGGTTATAACAAGACGCGAAAGTTAGCTTTTTAAGGCTCCAGCCCCCTATCGGCCTCCTGGAGCAAAGGTGGAGGGAAAAGGAGCAGCTCCTGCTGGGGCTTGTTAGGGGGTTGCTCGGGGCTGACCCCCACGCGCTGGTGCTGACTGTCTGACATCTGTCGGTCAATCTTCGTCTAAGAAGCTGGGGGGAGGAGGGGACAGAAATGGCTTACATTTCACATTACAGGGCTGTCCCTGACACTGAATGACATCAGTTGTCTGTGGCCAGAGCTTAGTCTCCATTGATGGCCAAATGTGAGGCTGCAAGCGCCTTCCTAAAGAATATTCTACCATCTTCACTCGTTCATAACTAGCTAATGTGCACTTTTCGTAAAGCAACAGGCTAGACTCTGAGGAGAGAGTGGCAAACATGTACCCTATGCCAACGTAACTTGGATTCCAAAAGGACTGATTCATCTCGTACATCTCCGGGGATCAATGTATTCATACAAGCACACTTTAGTTGGATGCCCTGAGGTTTGGGTTGTGGATATACAGGCCCTCAAGCCTGAAGGTAAGGTCCTTTGGGCAAACTGAGTCTTACAAAAGAAATCAACCATTGAACATGATCAAGTGTCTACCATGAGCCAAGTATCATACAGTTCCATAGCAACGCACGTGCCAGCTCTGGAGTTGTGACTACTACTCTGAGGCTCCCTGGCTTCTTTTCTCATGGCTTGATAGTTCCCATAACATTTAAGCTTACTTACGTTAATTTAACAGGGAAAGCAAAGAGTGTGTAAGGCCCTGGAAAAAAATTAGTCCAATCCCATAATGGGAGTGCGGGTGGCGTGTAATTCTGGCTCCCTCCGAAAGAGAAGCAAGTTTTGTCTCTTGAAGACTAAGTGGAGCAAAGGCTACTCGTCTGAAAGCTAGGGGTTTTGATCCATGAGCTGGGCTCAGACGGCCAGAGTGAGGGCCACCTGGCAGTGGTGGAGAGATGCCCACGTGGGAGAGAGAAGTGGATATTTCTCAACAGATACTTAGTAAAGGAGGTAACAGGGGCGTCCCTCACTTCACGCAGCTGAGAGAAGACGGACGGGACCAGCACCTTGGTACAGAGTCAGCAAAGAGACGCGGGAGCCCACTCTAAAGGGATCCCCCGCCCCACCTCCCGGTGAGGCCTGCCGAGAGCTGGAGCCTCCAGGAAAGCACCAGAGGAAAGCCCCTTGAACGACCCCAAGGGCTGGGGCCAACTGGGCCCTGCTCCGGGGCAGAGGGTCCGCGGGCAGCGCGGGCCAAGGGACTCAAGTCGGACGGACGCAGGGCAAAGCGCATTGCAGGCCGGGGGCTCCAGCTGCCCCCGCCGCCTGGGCCCCACTCACCAGCTCATGGTCCCGAAGCTGGCCCTGCCGCCGGGGTCCTCAGCTGCACCTCGGTCCTGGGGGATCGCTTCCGGATTCAGCCAGTCTCCAGGAAGTGACGTGAGCCCCGCCCCCCTCTGCCCGGAAGAGGCGGGCCGGGAGGACGGGGCTAGACGCATTAACCCTTCCGCTGCCGCTGGCTTTCGCGGAGTTGCCCTGTCCCGCGACCCTCGCGCCTAGGCATAGGGGCTCCAGAGGATTTAGCCTGTGGCGGGGGCATGAGGACCCCTGGGTGCGTTTTGTACCTTAAACGCTGACTTGGTAAAATTCTCCTGCACGGACTACACGTGTTGCTTAACCGGGAATTGCCTTAGTTTTTCAGTTTGTAAGGAGATTTCTCATCCAGGGACAGTAGCAGTAATTAATTGTCTAGCGGGGGCAGGGGGGAAAGGAGCGATGAAGGAGTGGGTGTGAGGGAGACTTACATTCACTCTACGGTCTTCTGTATCTTTTAAATTTTGTACCCTGTACATAGTTACCTGTTGCAAAGAAACAAATGGATCTCTTTGCTCCTCCAAAATGGCACAGGGCTCTGAATAGAAAATAGAATAGTGCTTTTCAGGTTGGCATGTTCTGTGGATTTACTCAACCAAACAGGACAAAGAGTAAGGGTTGCTGCCAGTCTTCCAGTCTTCCCTCTGTGCTCGGCACTACAGAACCCAAATGATGTGAATGGTTCCATTTTTATGCTCATTCATTTAACACATATTCATTGGGCTCCTACAATGTGCCAGACACTGAGCTAACTTCAAGGATACAACCATGAAAAAGCAGTATGGATCCTGCCCTTATGCCCTCCCAGGGCTACTTACCTGGAGAGAGAGATAAACAGGCAGCAAAGTAATAATATATGATGGGAAAGAAAGTGCTGTGGCAGCCTGTAAGGCCCCCCCTCACTCCCAACTGCACATGGAGTTTTAGTGAAGGCTTCTGGGAGGAGCCAATGGGTAAGCCACATCCTGAAGGCAAATCAGGCTGGCCCGGTGAGTCTGAGGGGAGGGCTGGGGAGAGTCCAGGCAGAGGGAACCTATGGTGGCTGAGAAGAGGACTGAGTTCCAGGCAAGCAGCTCACTTGCCGTGGGTCTTCCAAAATCCCTCCTAAGCTGTTCTGGGCCAAGTTGGCTTCCTCACCCTCCCAAATCTCCCTGCCTTAGAAGAGAGAGCAGCAGGCAGTGAGGCTGCTGGTAACTGCTGGACACCCAAGGGCCTTCTCGCTAAGAATTCTGCTTCAAATGGGCTTTAGTGTTATAAGGGATGCTTGGGGAGTAGCTAAGCTGATGAACTAGGGCAAAGAAATGTATAGTTTGTTCTGACCTCCCAGGGCAGGGTGGAGGGCTTGGCCAGGGGGAATAGGGGAGCTCAGAAAATTGTCCAGGGGAGGTTGTCTCTCATTTATATTTTCTCTTTCCATTCTTGAGTGGGCCCCCAAGCACATCACACAGATCAGCTTCATCACCATTGTTACTCCTCAGGAAACAGGCCACAATGAGCACTAGAGCAGCCTTGAAGAGTAAAGAGGAAGAAGAGAAGTCACCAAAGGGCAGCTGGGGCAGAGAGTGTGGGCAAAGGGAAGGACAGTCCTTGCTGCTTTGCACAGGGTGTGATAAATGGACGGAGGGTGCAGTGTGCTTATGAGGCTCCTGGAATTTCAGCGCGTGTGGATGGCTTCCCCACCTGCTTCCTCCTTTCCCCCTACTCTGTCTCCCCTGGTTATTGCCCCACAGTGCTAAAGAATTTCCAAGTATTAACCTAGGCAAGCGCCGTAACCCAGGGCAAGTCTGTTTGAGGGCTGTGGGGTGGAAACCACATCCTGCGGGGCAAGAATGATGAGTTCTAGATTAAGAATCTGGAGGAGTACTGGGCTCTAGTTCTTTAACCCTACAGCTGATGAGTCCCATCTCCTTTCCGGGTCTTGGCCCCCTCATTTAAAAGATGAGTAATGGATCACATCACCAAAGTCTCCAATAGTTTGAGAATCCAAGTCAACTCTCTTGTTGACTCCAGAGGCCCTCAGGAAACAGGAGAATGGGGAAGGCATGTGAGATGGGGCCCAAACAGAGAGGCAAACCCAGAGAAGTGAGCTGGTCTGAGGAATCATGGATGTCTTGGAATGAAGCCAAACATGTACCTTCTGGGATGGAAGGATTCAGACTGAGGCCCTACTAAGGCTGTGCTGCTTACTTTCAACCCCAAACCTTTCAGGTAGCCAGCAGGACGTTTGAGGGGACTAGGAAGAGTGCTGGCTTCCTGGGAGTCTGTAAGGAGAGTGCCTGCCCTGAGCTGAGCTCCGTCTACTTACCTGTGGCTCATTGGTTCAGCTTGAGGCCTGCTGGGCTTAGGCAGGCATCCTGCTATCCTGTGGACCCACAGGCTTCCCTCCGTGACTGTGGCATGCCATGTACTGATTCCTGGGGAGCTGAGCATGAGGAAGCACAAACACCTCCCACTGTCGGGGAAAACTCAGGGGCAGGGTCTCTAGACCCAGGGCTGGGAGCTATGTCTTTCTCTTCTGTAACCAAAGGACAGCACAATACAGGTTGACCCTGCCCCTTCAGTGGGTGGGGTGGAATAGAACACAAGCAAATTCAGTTTCTAAGTGGAAGCAGAGAGTGGAGGAGCTTTGGGTAGAGGCAGATGCTCCTGGTTTCAAGCCTGGTGACTACTGCTTTCTCCCCAGAAGCCTAAGCCGGAAGTTTAATGAGTGTTCAGGTAGCAGAGATCTACTTTAGGGGACAAAGCTATTTACCAGAGGGAAAGGAGTTGAAGAACTACCAGCTCTGCCATCATACCCCTGACTTCTCTTTGGAGCTTTTCATGCAGTAATTGGTAAGCAGCTGCTCCCCATTGACCCTCAGCTCTGCGCTTGTCATATACTTCCTCTCCCAGCTTCCCCACACAGAAATCTAGGGAGTGCTGGAGTGCTGTGCTAAGGATGCTGGGGAATCTTCTACTGATGGGGAAATCTGTGGTTGATTAGCAATGTCTGCCTTGGATGAGTAAGGGCAATGTGATGGTACACATTCCAGTTTGTTATTTTGTTGTTATTATTTTTATGAGTGAATTGAACACTCACGATGTGGCAGGCAGTATTCTAAGCGGTTCCTGTTTAATCTTTACAATGACTCTACGAGGTAGGTACTGTTATTATTATTAGCATGAAGCTAATAATAAGTAGCAAAATGGAGAATCCAACATGGGCAACCTGGCCCATGGCCGGGTTGGGGTGAAGGGAGGGGGCAGTACATGACCACACACCTAACTAACAAAAGATCTGGCACTCAGCCTCGGCCTGGGAGCTTTTATATGCCTCCTCCAGTTTGGAGCACTCAGGACCAGCAGGTGGCAGCACCTCGCAGGGTGAGAGGAAAGGGCAGATCCCAGCTTGGCATGGGAGTCCTTCAGGGATCAGACAGCCCAGATATCTATCGAGGAAAGCAAGAACAAATGAGGGTGCGGAGGAAGGCTAGCCAAGGGGCCCAGAGGAGGAGGGACAGAGCCTCAGACCCACAGGGAGCTGCCATGGCCAATGCTTTAGTTCCATCCGCAGCGCGAGTCTCTCAGCTTGCATTTCATGGTGCCTGCTGTGGGCTTTTTTTTCCTCCACTCTGGGAGAATGACTAACTTTAAGGACTAAAAAAAAAAAAGTGTTTTGATTACACTGCCTTTTTACCAACTGGGAGCATTAGTCACCGTGGATTGCTGCAGATAACGGGGAAGGCAAGCAGCATCCCCCTCCTCCCCCTCCTGCTCCCTGATTAGCTCACAGAAGCCGGGGAGGAGACGCGAGTGAGGGAGAGAGAGAGAGCGCACCAGGAGGGAAAACAATCCCCCCTGGACAACATATGCCCCAGGCATCAGTCCAAGGATGCTCTGTCAAGCCTGGGCAGCCCCCTGACGACTTGCCCCACAGTGGGAGGCGTCCACTGGAAAGAGAGCTCGCGGGAGGAACACTGAGCCCACTGCTCCCGCCGTCCAAGTTGGCTTTGGGTGGCCTGTTCCTCCAGGTGGGTCCACCAAGGGGAAGTCAGAGGAAGTCCCTGAACGTGTGGCTCCCGAGGTGGGGCGCTGGTGGCTGAAAAGGATGAGGGAGAGCACAGTGGAGTCATCATGGCTGTGATGTGAGGCTGGTACCCAGGCCGTGGTGGGGCTAAGAAATGCCTTAGGGCTGGCATCCTCAGGGCTTGGATTGGGGTTGAGAAGTTCCTGCAGGTGGGGATGGTACCCACTTTCCACGCTCCACACTTCACCATTCTCTTTTCTTCTCCATCCTCACGGGGGCGATATCTAGTACTTTGGCCTCATCTTTCTATCCAGAGTGGCCTTTGCACCTGCTGTGGTGCTGGTGGGGCAGGAGAGCTAAGGCGCTCTCCCCGTCTGGCCTGTTGGCCAAGGTGCCAGAGATGGGAGCTCTGTGCCTGGTTGGGGAAGAGAAATAGAGAGGCATGGCGCTGGGCTGTGTCAGGGACTGGCTGGCCCTGTGAATCCTGTTTTCTCTGCCCAGCCCTGCAGCCCATTCTCCCCAACAGTGTTGTTCCACCCTAGGAAGAAGTCACTGCTCTGAGTGGCCCTAGTAGGCCACTCATGGATATCTGTGTGAAGAGTTCCAAGGGTCAGGACAAATTAGCATTGGACTCTAACAGTAAAGACAAAAGAAATTTTATTTTTCCATCTCTCAAGATCAAAGTACTTCATCTTGATTTTGCTACTGCTGATTCTCTTTTATTTTTTTTTTTTAGATTTATTTTTGGCTGCGTTGGGTCTTCATTGCTGCGCACGGGCTTTCTCTAGTTGCGGCGAGGGAGGCTACTCTTCGTTGCAGTGCACGGGCTTCTCACTGCGGTGGCTTCTCTTGTTGCGGAACACGGCCTCTAGGCTTGCGGGCTCCACAGTTGTGGCTCTCGGGCTCTAGAGCACAGGCTCAGCAGTTGTGGCGCATGGGCTTAGTTGCTCCGCGGCACGTGGGATCTTCCCGGACCAGGGCTCGAACCCGTGTCCCCTGCATTGGCAGGCGGATTCTTAACCACTGCGCCACCAGGGAAACCCGTGATTCTCTTTTAAAACTAAAACATCCACAGGTGTCTGGTGTTCACTGATCTCAAAAAGCGTATAGGGCAGCACCTTAGAGCAAACGGGGTTAAAAGAGGGAGAAGGCCTGGGAGAAATCACCCTCAGCCCCCAGGGCCATCAGTGCAATAGGGGATGTCCAGGTGCCAGGGTTGCTGTGTAGTTAGTTCCATCGGCTCTGGCCTGTCTCTTCAGGCTTTGCTCCCCTGAGCGTCTTACAACTGGCCTCTGGATGCTCCCAAGCCCCCTTCTCTGCCCTCTGAAGTTTCCCGTAATAGTAACTACCATTGACACTTACGGGCACTGCGTTAAGCATTTGGCACGTATTAGATCGTGTCTTTTTCACAGTAACTTGATGCGGAGGCTCCTCTGATTATCTCCTTTTTATTGATGAGGAAACCGAGGCTGAACGGATTGCCCAACGTCGTAGAGTCGGCCAAGTGAGAACGACAGGTGTTTTAAACCCAGGCTGTGTAAACTGCCTCGGAGTAGAAAAGAAAGTATCAAAAGGTCAGGGAGCTGGCATTTATGGGAGACCTACTCTCACATGTCATCTCGTTTGCCTCCTCCCTGAAGGGGGACAATGAGGCTTGGAGGGCTTGACCCTGGGAAAGCTTGTGCTGAACGTCAAACTGAAGTCCTAGCTGCAAAGCCCGTGCTCCAGCCGTGGTGCCGTCCAGCGGTCAGCTTGCAGCTGCGGGAGGGTACCCACTGGGGACAGTATAGGGGGGACAGGCTTTGAGATGATTGTGGGTGATAGAGTGGCCTCCAGATTTTTGTCCCCTGGCTGGGATGGCCGCCCATTCCCAGCTGTAGCCACAGGGCCTCCCAGGTGGGCACAGCCCCCAGGAGAGCATGGCTTTCGTGGGGAATCCTTACAGGTTCTGTAGGTGGCGAAGAGCAGATCTGGGGGGATGGGGAGCGTTGCCCTAGCCTGACCTCGCTTCAGGCCTGGCTGCCAGCGTCCACCCCCTGCTACTGTGGCCGAGACAGCCCCCAGACACCGGCAGGGCAGGTGGCAATTATCCCTGGGCACTGATTATACCGCAGGGCCGTCCGGAGCCCCAAATAGCAGCTCAGCCTGGCACAGGAGTGGGGGAGGAGAAGGGTCCCGCTGGGGAAGAAGGGGCAGGATTGAGAGGGTGCATATGGGATGGATGTATTTGGAAGGACTGTGGGGTGGAGGAGGAGCTCACCACGTCAAGGCTTCTGCCTTTCGGGGCAGGTGAGGGCCATCAAGGAAAAGAATGAGGTCCCCGCTGCTGCAGGCCGACCCAGAGGAATTAGATGGGGCAGACGCCACTACTCCAGCCTTCCTGAGGGTAAATCTGGTCACCCGAGAAGGTGGTACCCAGCATGAGCGGGGATGTAGAGAGGGTCTCACAGTATAGGAGGAACCAGTGGCGCCACTGAGGCCAGACCAGCTGCCCACCTCCAGCCTTGACCCGCGGCACCTCCGGATTGAGCAGCAAAGGACCCCCAAAGAAGGCACACAGGGAAGGGAAGGGAGGCTAAGTGAGTGCGAGGAGGGGGTCGGGGGCACAGATTCCCCAAACCCCACAGGGCCAGGCCAAGGTCTGTGTGCAGTACAGGTCTTAGACCCTCCTCCAGCCATCCCTTGCTTCACATGGGTCTGCAACTTCCCGGGCCCCATGGACCCTCCCTCAGGGTGATCTTCAACCAGAGGTAAAGCCAGGTGGCCGCAGGCCTCAGAGGCTGAGGTTCCAGGAGCCGGGGCCACGGGGCGCCCTGCAAGAAGAGGCTCCTCGCCCCTCCGTGTCTAACTGCCCTCCCTCTGCCCAAGCCGCTGCCTCTGGACCTCTCTGAGGTGTCACAGAGGGCTTGAGACCTGCGGGGCCAGCAACTCTCCACAGCGAGGGCTGAGCAGGATGGGGGTGGAGGGAGAACCCAGTTTCTCAAGCAAGTCAAGGGAAAGTCAGGTGGCTGGACCCTGAAGGCGCTTGGGTGCGGTGAGCCGCAGCTTCCTTTGGGGGCCTCTCGGATCCGCCGCCCCCAGCCCTGGATCTGGCATCTTTAGAGGCTCGCCTGATGCAGCAGGATGGGCGCCCAGAATGGCTGAAAGGGAGGAGCATGAAAATAAAATAGAAAAAGAGCAATATATTCCCCAGCATGTACCCCATTTTCCTTCTTGTGTAAGTATAGATTCCTCTGTGTTTATCTCCCCCCACCCCCACCCTGCACACAGACTTTGAGAGTCTGCAACCATCGCAGCCTCCCTTCCTGTCGGCCCGGGAGGGGGCTGAGCTGCCAGTCCTTCCCCCACACCCAGGAGCTACAGCTGAGGGGAAAACCAGGGCAGAGTTCTTCCCAATCTATGCCACTCTGGGGACAAGGCCAGGCAGAACCTGGTTTCCCAGAAGCCCTTGATTGTTGCTGGTTTTTTTTTTTTTTTTTTTTTGGTGGGGGGGTTCTCGTGGACCCACCGTGCCCAGCGTCTGCACTCCTTCCTTCCAACCTGTGGGACCCAGTACCCATCTGGCAGCACCTGCTTGAGGGCCACCTGTGAGTCCTCCAGGCGCAGGTCAGAGAAGGAGGCTGTCAGTGGCTCCAAAGCACCTCTCCCAGCAACTCTGCTAATCCAAATAAGATAGGGAAAAGGCAGTGGGAGGAAATGATAGTTTCATGGTTATTTTCAGAAAGGAAACAAAAAAAAAAAAAGATGCAAACAGGAGCACACCCTGCATTTTGGTGCAAAATCTAGGAGTCTTGGGGAAAAAGAACCTACAGTTCTTCTTTCTTGTCCTTTCACCAGATGCCAGGGAGGGGCTGCCAGGGCTGCTGGGGACCTTGAGCTGCTTTCGTTCAGGGGGAAAGGGAGGTGAGGGGCTTAGGGAGGAGCCTGCAAAGACTCTTCTGATAAAGGCAGGCTGGGGGAAGCTGAGGCATGTCTGTCTTGTGGGCAGCCAGGGGCCCACCCTTTTGGGGGTGGAGGAGTTAGAGGGGTGGGGTGGAGGAGCGAGTGGAGAACTGGGAAATTCTGGAGATGCTTGTAAAGCGCAGTGGCATGTGTAGGATCGGTGGGCTGGGAGGGTGTGTTCTAGGAGCACAGCGCAGAAAGAGAAATCGAGAGGGGGAGGGAGGGCAGGAGAGACTGCTTGCGGGAGAATTGAGTGAGGCCGCTGTGAGCATGTGTGCAGGGCGCGTACAAAGAGGGGAGCCCCCCCCCCCACCGCACACCCCCCTCCCCCGCCCTGCCGCCACCGGGCTGCACACAGAAGGGACCGCTGAGGGCCCCGCCAGCTCCAAAATGCTGCATGAACAGAGGCCAGAGCCCATCTTCCAGTCCCCAGAGGGAAACTGGGCTTTGCTCTGTAACCTCTGGGGTTCCCTGGACGATGCCAGGGGAGTGCAGAGGGAAGTGGTGACCTGAACCTCTGGTGGCGGCGTGGGATGGGGTGGTGTCTGGAGGCCTGTTCTTGGATTTGTTTGGAGAGTCCTATAAGAAAGTCTGGAGAGACTCAAGGGTAGGGGGATGTGGATGGGAGAGAGGTGGGAGCCAAGGACAGAGCTGCTGGGAGAAGGCTGGTGTGCCAAGGATGGGGAAGAAGCGAGCTAAGAATCCCAAGTGGGTGCAGATGAGGTGCTGTTCTCAGAGTAGGGGCGAGAAAGAGCTGAGAATAAGCAGACCTAAGAGAACCGGAAGAGGACATTGGGAAATCGGCTGGCCCAGGGTCCTGCCTGAGGCAGGCGAGGTATTATTATCCCCATTTCAGAGATGTGTCATCTGAGGCCCAGAGAGGTTAGCTGCTGCGTCCAAGTTTCTGTGAGTACTCAGAGAAGGCGCTGCAGGGGAGAGCTGGGCAGGAAGCAAACTCAGGTGATCTGTTGGGTGGTCAAATGGGTGATGGAGGGGTCTATGGTGCTGACATAGGGGGACCCACCAGGTATTGTTCCAGGGAAGACTAAGGTAGGCTGAACATCAGGAAAATCCCTGTCCCAGGAGGCCCATAGGGCCTTGGATTCTCCTTGCGTGGGAGGACTGCCTCGTCCCTCCCAGCCTGCTAAACCAGACCAAGCCCTGGGACCTGGGAGAGTTGGGGAGGAGGTGGAGGTAATGACTCAACCCATCCGACACAGGCTTGACCCAGGGGTGGTTGGGAAACCCAGCAGATGCTCCAGTGGGGTGAGGGGTGGAATAAATAGGTGATGTTTCGATAAGGGAGAGAGAGTGTGCCGGCTGGGAGACGCTGCTGTTTCCGGGCAGCCCGTTAGGAGGAGGGTGGGCTTTGGGCTTTGGGCTTTGGGGTTGGAAAGAAGGAATGAGGTTCCAAAGCCTCCTGAGAGGCCTTTCCCGGTAGGAGAGGTAGAGGCTCAGGTGGTGGGTTTGGGGCTAAAATCCAAACATGGAGGACTCCCCGCAGTATGCGTCTTCAGGGTGGAGACCCAGAGGCAGAGCTTCTGAGCCCTCCAGGCCCTGCAGCTCCCTCAGCGGAGCAGTGGCTCCTGCCAGGAGCCGGCCACCCTCCGGGGCCTTCCAGTCCATGGGCGGGAGGCTGACCGTCCACGCCCCTCAGGCCACTCTGAGAGCATTTGGGTCGAACGGGACCCCAAACCAGGGGACCTCACTAAATGCCAGTTTCTACGCACTTTGCAGACAAATAAGGGAGAGAAAGGGTTAAAAAGCACATTCCCCAAACAATCACAGCTGCAGAACATTCCCCCACCACAGACACAGGCCAGAAGGAACTATAGTCAGGGAACAGAGGGCCCAGGGAGCCAGTGGGTCTGGAGAGAGGCCGGAAAGTCTGAGCAGCAGGAAGCAGGATCATTAAGTTCAGGCCCAGGAGGTCAGGAGCAGAGGTGTCTCCCGCGTCCTGCCGTCCTGCCGCTGTAGGCTCTGGCTCAGCCCCGCTGTGGGGAGGTGAAGGGGTGGGTCTTGTGTGTACTGTGTGCTTGTCCCAGAACATCAGAGCTGGGGGTGCTGTATGGATCTACCACTAGCACCACTCACTTTCCTGCTAGGACTTTAAGACCCAGAGGGGGACAGTGACTTTGCAAGCATCATACAATTTTGTCCTAATCTCAGAGTCAAGACCGACAGCCAGATCGCCTGACTCCTGATGTAGTGGAGCCCAGAGGTGTACAGTTGTTTGACGATCTAGATTCTCATTGGATGTAGATTTCAGCGCCCCAAGACCCAGAAGTTTCTGTGAAGCAGGGACCATGCCTGAGCTTGTCACCTCTGAGCCATCTGGACCCTGTGCGGTTTCCTCACCTGATCTAGTAGGAAGAGCTCAGACCTAGCTCCTAGCTCTGCCGGGAACATCTGCCTGGAATATTCACCTGTCAAAGGAGAAAAGCATCCCTCAACAGTCTTCTTCAGGTTTCTGGGACAGAATAGCTCTTTTTCACAATTTTACATAGCAGCACATCTGCTCAATGGCCCTGTGGAGAGTAGGGGCATGAACTCCATTGTACAGATGGGAGAACAGAGGCTCAACCAAGTTCCAAGATCGACCTATGGTCTAACACAGAGGGAAAGGCGATGCTAGGGCTGAAGCTACGCCTTTGGTCTTTTGGCTGAGAGCCTGAGCTCTGCCAACAGCAGCAAAGGAGAAGCAGGTGGGTAGGCTGAGGAGGGGGAAGGCAGAGGTCTGTCCGTGTCTGGAATTGTGGAAGCTGAACTCTAAGTGCCCAAAAGAAAGAGGGTGTGGGGCGGTCTTTACTCCCAGCTCACCATCTCAGGTTCTGGGCTGAGGAGCAGGCGGGGAGGCCAGCAGGAGGGATGCTCTGCACAGACCGAGGAGAATCAGAAGATAGAACCCACATCCTAACCCCTCCCCCCAGCCCCAGAAATGGCTGCCCTGTAGCAAGAAGTAGCGACCAGGATGTAACACAGGGAAGTGTCATCTGGGTTGGACAACCTCCACCGAGCCAGCTGGGCCTGCTCCAGAGATTCCAAGCTGCTAGGTTGTTTCCTGGGGACTGTGGGCCACTGGAATTTTCTCTTCCTCTTTGGGGAAAAGGACAAGAGAGTGAGCAGCCCTACAGGCCACCAGGGGAGCATCCCAGGTAGATCCACTCTACCTAGAGTCCAATGGGATAACTCACAAGAGACCTTAGCACGGCACTTGGCAGGTAGTAAGTTCTCAGTACCTTTGGGGTTTCCTTATTATTGTGGGACCTGGGAGAGGACTTTCTAAGATCCCCCAGGAAGTTTCCCTCAACCCACCCTTACCTCCCCCGCCTCCCCTGCCTCCCACTAGACTCTGATTTAGGTGCCTTACTATCAGGGACCACCATCCCATGACACCAGGCCCCATGTATTGAAATAGTCTGTTTATGCTTTTGCCTCTCCCTTGACAGAATGGAAGATCCTCGAGGGTAGGGACAGTGTCCTGTGCATGTTTGTCTTTGTACTGCCTGCGGCTTCCCTCCCCTCCCTGGGGCAGGTACTGGACCTGCTTTAATACAGTTTTGCTAAATTAATGGATAAATGAATAGATGCAAAGAAGCTCTGGATGATGCCAAGTTGCCACGGAAAGACAGACACTGATGGGGGCTTTTGGAAAGACACGAAGCGGAAGACCAAAGAAAAGGCAAGGGGAAGACATTTTTCTCCTCCAGAATGAAACTGCTCAGACAAGTGTATAGAAATGATGCTCCAAGACTGAGGTTTGCAACAATCCAGGGAGCTGGAGCTTGTGGATGGGAAGATGGTGGATGGAGTGATTTCAGGAATGTCCCATCTTACACGTTCAGGGCTGGGGTAAGAATATGATCCTATCAGAGGAACGTGGCCATCCACCAGCTCTTTGCCAAGGCAGGAGACATGGCCAATGCAGCCGCAGAAGGAGGGAGCTGCCTTTGCAGGGGCAGTTTCTGAGAGAAGAGGCCACGGGAGATTCCCACTCTCAGGTCGGGCAGCAGGAAGGGTCATCCATCTTATTAGGAACTTGGGACCAAGGCAGATGGCAACGGGAAGAGAAAGGGTTCGCAGGCTTTGGTTCTCAAGGGAGGCAGTTCTGTCTCTCTGTGGACAAGCTGGAGTTTCGGAGGCATTGGTGGCCTCTGAGAGGACGTGGAAGAAAGTTTAAGAAGACTGCAGTCAGGGAGATGAAGAAGCCAAGCAGGGGAAGGGGGATTTGAAGGCTGAAAGGAGAGGCAGCCTGGACAGAGGGAGAGGACACCCAGGTACGGGTCGTGGCTCTCGCCAGGGGCTCGGTGGCAGGTTGGGGGGGGGGGCTCTCCCTGACCATGAGTCTTCAGACTGTGTTTGCTTTCTCTGTGATCTGGTCCCACACTACCTCTCTGACTTCTTCCTATGGCTGACCCCTTGCCTCACTCCTTTCCAGACACTCTGGCTCCACGTGATTCCTTGAATAGCCCAAGAACACCATCACCAGGACCTTTACACTCTCCATCCCCTCTGCCCAGAGTGCTCTTGCCCAGAGGCCCCTGTGTGGCCAGCTGCATCACCTCCTGCATCTGTGCACAGAGGCCCCTTCCCCGTGAGGCTGTCCCGTACCACCCTGTAATGTATGGTAACCTGCTCGCCAGCACTCCTTCTTCCTCGGCTGCATTCTTCTCCGCGATATAGATCACAGTCTGACATGTTATGTATTTGCTTGTTTGTTTTTTACCTGCTTCTGCCCTGGAGAAGAGAATCTTTGAGAATGGAGGGATTTTTGTTGTTGTTGATGGCTATATCCTTCCATAAATATTTATTAAATAAATGAAGGAATCGGCACCTTCTTATGGGACCCTCCACTGATAGTCTGGATCTGAAATCCTGGCTCTGCCTTTACTGGATGTGTGACCTTGGACAAGCCATGGGACCTCTGGAGGTCTCTATTTCCTTACCCGAAAAGCAGTGTTGGACTAAATTGCCTCTAAGGTCCCCTAGGACTCTACAAATCTAGGGGAACCCACCCAGGGGAGTGGGATGAGGTAAGGGCCCTGACATCCCTGATTCTCTCATAGACCATCACTGCCATTAAAGCCTTAGATGACACTTCTGCTCCCAGACTTGGGTTGGGGGTGGCAGTGCCACCAGCTCTGGGGCTGGAAGCTGAGAACTGGCTAGAAGGCTGAGGTCAAGGACTGATGACTAAGAACAAGTCTCAGATCCAGGGTGAGGGACTGTCGGGGAAGAGCTGGGACTGTTGCGTTTTATTTAAATCCCTGGTAAGGATCAGGAAGCAGGCAATAGCTCAATGACACATTAATTAACTTTGCAGATGATACTGGATCAGGAAGGTGTTACACCCACCCATCTAAGTGAGAGAGACAAAAGGACCTGGGAAGGGGTCAGGAACCAGGTCAAGAAATGGCAACAACGAGCAGCAGCTGTGGCCAAGAGGGGACAGGACTTGTGTCCTCTGGTCAGATTGGGGGTGGAGAGGATCCATTTTCCGAATACAGATGTCCAGTGGACGGCTGGGGTTGGGAGCGGTCGTGAGGACTGCAAGTTCCTCTGGCCGTCTTTGAATCAGTGTACCCATCCCTGGTGGAGCCAGAGCCCACTTTCTCACATCTGGGTTTGGAGGATGGGGAAAGGGGGCAGGGGCAAGGGGCAAGGAAGATGAGTAACGTTTATGGAGCACCCACACTGAATCAGGCCCCATACACATCACTTCTTTTGAACCCCACAAGAGTAATGATCAGATGGGAGGAAAGTGACATCCAGGGAGACTAAGAAACGTGTTGACAGTCACGATGCAAGAAAGTGGCAAGAGGTGGGATTCAGATCGAGGATGGAGGTGGTGATTCCAAAGCAGGTTAACGGCCCCAAAGGAAAAGCTGGAGTAGCTGCTGGGTTATCAAACTGCCTCTCAATTTTCAGGACAGAGACCTGAGTAAGTAACAAGTGCCCCCAAGGAAGCTTTCCTTAGTACCCTAGGGTCATGCAGGAACCGGAAATTTTTCTGCTTTCCTGCTCAGATGGCCTGACCTTCCTAAGTAGTGGGGAGAAGGGAACAAGGAAGAATGGAAGAACTTTGGGCACCCGGAGGGGAAAAACCCTCAGGAGTAAAAGCGCCAGAGCCCTTGCAGCCTGTTGTTGAGAAGAAGCCAACGTTCCTGAAGGCCCAGTTCTGTTCTGGTCACTAATCTCCCTCCCTCTGGTGGAGACAGGGACCTGATGCATTCTGGGTAAGCGGTCAAGCCCTGGCGTGAACCACCCCAGAGAACGCAGGGGTAACTTCAGACAAGGGTGACTTCCCCCATGGAGGGCTGGGCTGTCTCCAGCCTCAGGGGCTTTAAGACATCTCTTTTCCTCCAGGGAGCTGAGAGATGGAAGCATTCCTGAGCCCCTCGCTGGGAACTCAGTGGGTGACCCCAAAGGGGACTCGAGTCTGCTGTTGGCCGGATTAGAAGAGAACTTCTGTTTTTGGTCGGGTCATGATGCTACTGTGAAAGGTCCAAGGTAGAGACGGCTGCAGGCCCTGGGCAAGCCTCATGGGGAGAGCCACCTGAAGGTCTAGCGATCACGCGCCATGCAAATGAGAGAACATCACTGGAGTGATGATGGAAATGGAGGGTTGTAGAGTCCTGGAGGCCCCCAGGAATGGGTGAAGGAGGAGACTGTAGGAGCAGAGTGGGGTTCCTGAGGTCCAGGAAAGGCATTCCAAGGCCCAGAGATTGCCTTGTTCGGCCTTCATCCAGAGACGTTGAGAGCAGAGCAGGATCTCAGTAAACCAGCCCCATGTTCTTTTAAGTAGCCAGCACCGTCTAGAACCTTGTATTCTCTAATTCTTGTTTGCGGCTTTGCGTCCATGATCTGTTTGTATTACCTCCTTAGTAAGATTGCTCGGAAACCTTTCTTCTAGCCATCTGTGTGTTTGCCAGAAAGGAAGACATAGGTTTTTCATGCCCAGGTCAGTGGGCAGAGAAGCGCTGTGCCCCTGGTAGCCAGCAGGGACAGCGGCAGGGACGACCCCAATTCCAGAGCCCAGATGAAGCAGTCGTGATGAAGATGGGGAATGAGGATCCCAGGCAGGAGAGTCGGGGCCTGGTCCCTTCCTGCTTGGGCATGGACACGTCAGAGACTTTAGCACAAGTTGGGGAAAGCCCCGTGACACTGCCCCCAACCCTGGCCCACCTCTGTTCTTGTAGAGGGTTGCGAAAATGATCATCGTGGAAAATATTAGAGGTGGCATGGATGGTAAACTTCAAGCAAAAGGAGTGGTGAAATTTCAAGACCTGGGATGCTGGGAGAAGCTGATGAGGCCAGACATGTTCCAGGCCTTCTTAGATGACTGATGGGGGAGTGATCATGTCCTCAGGGCTGTTCCAGGGACTGCTGTGACCAAGGGGTTCCAAGCGTCACTCAGATCTTCCCCCTTCTTCTGGAGACCTCATTCCTCTCCACACACAGAGTGGGTTTTCTAAAAAGAACCACTTGAGATAGATTTAGGATTCTGACCTATTTTTAAAACCCCATGGTACCTTTTAGAAAGTCATTTTCCCCTAGTCGTTAAGGTTTCTGCCAGTATGATTTCTAGTCTTTGGGACACACAGAGGTCTCCTACTTTCCCCAGGTTTATTATTCCAGGACACAAGGGGAGCTGATCAAGGCTGGGAAAAGGCAGCTCACAACCCCCTCATCTATGGCAAGCAAATTCTGGACTAGCAAAAGGGGATCAGTAACGATTGGCCATAGCTCCTGCCTACATTCACCGGAATCCATCTTCCTATTCCTTTTAATATACTTGTGAATATACATAAACACACACATACACACACACACACATACACACTCACTCACCACCACCTCACCGCCACCACAACCACCACCATATAAAAATATAAGTAAGCTATTCCTTGCCCTCCGTTCTCACAAAGTATCTTCTCATTTGTATCCAATTCCATTTAACTGAGTACAATTTTGCAAAGAGTCATCACCTTCCGTAGGCCACTCTGGAGGGGTATGTGCATGGGGGGAGGGCGTCCTTTCATTCACCCCCAAACAACTAGGGTTTCCACACTTTTATGCCTGATTTTTTTCCTAGGCCTCTTCTTTGCAAAGCCTCCCTTGATTCTTTCTCATGATAGCCCCATCCAGGCCTTTCCTCTACCATACCCCCACTTCACCCCTAAGTTGCAGGGTTGAATCTCCTCTCCCCATATTTACAAAACCCAGGCAGGTTGGGTTGCTGGTGTGATGCTATCTGGGGCAGCCTTATCTAGCTACAAGGTGTGAATCAGAGATTACACCACACAGGGCTGGTAGCAGCCAGGCAGGCTGCCATATTGCCAAGTAACCCAGTGGTTGAACAAGGATGGGTTGAGCAATATGCACCAATGGGAAGCGAGTTTATTAATCATGCCGCATAGTACACTGTTGACGAAAGTATCACTCTGAAGGCCTGGCTTGATTGGAGAAGGTGCAGGTGGGGCTGAATGCTAACTGTGACGACACCCAGTAAGCTATCTTCCTCTGACGATGTTCACTTGAAAAACACATAGAAATCTGGAAGGATTCATCCAGTTTAGCAAAGAGATGGATTATATGCTCCATCATTAGGACTTTTCGGCCATCTTGGATTCCCTCTGTTAAAAAAGAAGGATACCTCCTTGTGGCTGTACACAAAGTTGCAGCTTGGAAGTTTCAAAGTTTCATGAGGTGAGAGAAGGGAATTCAAGATGGCAGCCAGTGACCTAGAACTGTGTGGGTGAGAAAATTTAAGACTGCATCTTGCGTTCTTGTTATTGATCTCTTAATTCAAAAACATTCTTTTCTAAGGCCAGAGCCCACCTCCTCCACCCAGGTCTGCCTTCAACGTCTCAGTAACTATAGCCAACCAGAAATACCACCCACATTTTTCACTGTGATGGGCCTACATGGAGGGCAGGATGCAGGGGTGGGGTGGGGGGCGGAGGGGGCGGTGATAAGAGCAGTTTCTGAGCAGGGACACCATAGTATAGTTCTGTCACTGTATGGCTGGCCTGAATGGCACCCCAGGCATTGAGACACTGTCCCCCATTCATAATGTCATGCTACATTGACATAGCTCTGTATCAGACACCAAGCCCCTAAACGTTGCTGAGGCAGATAATATGCAAAATGCATGGCTGAGAAACCCAAGCAAGAGGGCAGGCAGGAGAGAGAGGATTGATCTGTCCAAAGACTGTTCTAGAACAAGCCTCCCAATGATAAAGGATTCTAAAAGCGATGGGAAATAAGGTGAAGGGAGCAGGATGGAGATGTGGACATGGGAAGGAAGTGGAGGGTACATATCTCTTCAAGAGAAATGGAGAAAGCTCTAGGGCTGGCAAATCAAATCAGTTAAGGAAAGGGAAGGTTCTGGAGAAGAAAGCTCATAGGGTAGGGAAGCATCACTTCTGTGGGTGATAGAAGTTGTAAGATGGGAGGGATTACTGCTCTATAAGACATTCCCTGTATTTCTCCAAATTCCTGTGTTCTTTCTTCTCTTCTAAGCATCGGATGCTTGGGTAGCTCATAAGAGCTAGGACAGGCAGCTACGAATAATGAGGCCTGGAGTATCCTGTCCAAGTGCGACTGCGTTGTAATGCTTTTAAACCTGATTTTTCCCAATTATCTGACCACCAAAAAGCTTTCAATCTTTCTGGGTATCTTGCCAACAATGAAGAACCCCCTCTCAAATCTCCATCTGTTTCTCAGGCTTCAAAAGCTCTAGCCAGAGTAGTACTCAGTGTGGCCGCAGAGACCACCGCAGGTCCTATTCTGGTGCTCCCTGAAGCCACCAGAGAAATAGTTCATAAGCCAGGAGATCCCCTCCCTTCTACTCTCAAATACCCATTGGAAACCAGAGCGAAAGATTCTAGAAGGTTCCAGTCATCAGCCCCGGCTCCCATGAGCTTATCTAATCTGTTCACCTAATCTCTCTGGCAGTTTGAGGCTCCCAGAAGGGTGGAGGAGAATCCCTAGAACCACAGTAGAATTCTCTGAGAACCAGAGTAAACACTCAACATTGAGTTTGAAACGCCAGAACCCACACGAAATTCTAACCGACTTCTAAGAACACCAGACTCCATGTTTCCACGGTGAGGGGTTTCAGAGCAAGAACCACAAAAACCAGGCGTAAGAACCTATCAGACCAACCACCAGCCAGAAACAAAACAAGACAAAAAACGGGCCAAACCAAAACTTTATGCTATGAAAACAAGAAATAAAATAAGGAGATTTCTAGGCCGTCTGATTGTCAGCAAACACAATATATTTACTGTATTAGCATTTGCTCACAGTGCAAATGGTACAACATTACACCATTTCAATATTTCAGTTTTTAAAAATGCTGTTTTCATGAACTATATTATATTGGCATAACAATGTGACAAAGGAGCAAATGAAATGTTGGTGAAGAATTTCACCTTTTCACGATAACAAGCATATTTTTTTAACCTTAGTATAAGGTACTATAAATCCAAGAAATAAAAACATCCACAAAATATATTACATCTGGTTTGTCTTTTTCTAAGTACTCAACTTTATACAAAAGTCTTTCAAAAAATATCATTCCCCATAGGTTTTCCTGTTTAAAACCTGATTTTTTTCTCTCAGTTCACATAAGTTAGAGTGCATTTTCTTTTGCTGTTTTTTTCTTAAAACATGCAGACATATAAAAAATCTGGATAGCACAACCTTTTGGCAACAAAGCTAGTTTTCTCTTAGTTTAGCTTAAATGTCTGAGAACAGTTTTATTAAAACAAAGGAAAACTCAGAGTTATCATGCAGTGACATGCATATACCAGAAGGAGTAAGGAAAAAATATTAAAGGATATCTGATTCCTCCTTCCAGCTTTGAAGTGACCAAAATTTTTGTTTTTAATAATCATCACATTATAAAAAGTATTCAGCAAAATACTGTCTCTGCAAAGAAAGATTTTACCCTTCAGCTGAAAAAATATGGGCCCTCCCGGCAAACTTCATCCACTTCTCTCTCCTTCTACAAAAAGTCCAAGTACCTGGAAGTCCACAGTCCCCTGCTCTTTGATTTTTCCCCCCTTTCACTAGACTCCTTTAGTATTATCTATCCGCCACCAAAAAAACCGGTGCTTTTTTCTTTAAAAAAAAAAAAAGTGGGAAATGCATAAAGTGACTTTAAAAACAGACATTCTGTAAACTCCAGACCTTTGTTCCTTCTCTCTGGGCAGCTTACTGACCACAGGAGAAATAACGCTAACAGGGAACAGTACATTCAGGCAAGACTGCACTGGAAGCTGTGTCAGAGAGTAACCTTCCCTACTACTCCACTTCCAAAGAGTCACCCCTGTGTGGAGGAGGCTGGGGAGAGGGGGTGCCTGAGAAGAGGTGAGGTAGGGCGGGGAGAAGGTGAGACTGGGGTATGGAGAAGATGTGCCTCATTCAGCAACATGGATTAATGCAAACATCCCCATAGCTTTGAGGAAAATTTGGACAGAGATGTGCGTATATGTGTGTATATGGATGTATATATACATACTCACACACACATACACACATGTAGATATAATCTCATCAGTTAAATTTTTCATAAAAAATAAATCATTTAAAGCTGTAAATGCCTACAAGTTCTCTTTATTCCGGTGCACTGCACTGGATAGCCAAGTACCTTAGAGATTTTATTTTACTAGGAATACATATTGTGTGCATGTTATATATAAATGTATATATGTGTGTGTGTGTAGACACACATATATACATACATACACACACACACCGTATTCATAAATTTGAATTCTACCTGTTGTGTTGGTGATGACAAAGAGAGAGAGGAAAAAAAAGGCTGCATTCCCATTAATGGTGGGAAGAGAAATGGGTATGTGAGTGAGAGAACAAAAAGATGGCAAAATGGGGTGGTTGGTTGAGGCCTGCCTTTTTGGAAAAAGATTTGGAAAGAGATGGGAAAAGGCTTAGAGGGGAGAAGGGAGAGGAGGGGGAAAAAGGGCAGAGGGCAAACTCAGGAACAGAGATTTAAAAATCTCTGGGGCCGAGAAAACACATTTTTTTTAAAGGCAGGTTCAGTGATGGCTGCTTCTTCTCCCCGAAGATCAAACTGCCCTGAGGCCTTGAGAGGGAAGCGCTCGGAAAAGGAGGGATTCTGAGGGGCCAAACCCTAAGCGGCGGTAGCAGCACCGCGGCGGCGGCACCCGAGGCATTTCTGTAAGAAACATTATTTCGGAGCAGATGGAAGACCGTCTCGTCCCGCCACGTGCAGGCCCCCAGCGGCCTGGGGACCCGAGGTGGGGAAGAGTTTGGGGTGGACATAGCCCAGTTCAGCTCAAGAGTCTCGCACACACACGTGCGAGCGCGCGCGCGCGCACACGCACACACACACACACACACACACAGAAACACACACGCACACATACACTCACGCGAGCACGCACACTCGCGCGCATCCCCGCACGCAGGCGCGCGTGCGTGCGGCGGGCAGCAAGCTCTGCGCTTTGGTGCGCTCCTTACCCCCTCCCCCTCTCGGGTCTTCGATGGGGAACCGAGGGAGACGTGGGGAGAACCGTGAGGTGCTTGGGTCCAGCGAGGCTTGGGCGGGCCCAGCCTTCAGTCCCCCGCAGGTCCTTGGCCCGGCCCGGCGGCCCCTGGATCAAGACGATCCCAACTGAACAAAGCGGGCTAGACGCCACCTTTCCGCCCCCACGCCTTGGCTAATAGGGGGCAGCAAGGGGAAGGCGCCTCCTGCCCTGGCCCCCGACCGTTGGCCGGTGTGAAAGGGTGGAAACGGGGGACAGCGAAGGGAAACAAGGGGCCTTACGTCCATGGAGAGGCCAGGGCGCAGCCCCTGCGCCTCCGTGGCTAGCTTTCCGGCTGCATTCAGGCCAGCAGCCGGGAGACACTGAAGGGGAAAAGTGTGATCTGGGGGCCCGAGCCTCAGGCGCAGGTGGTGACCACAGGGGCCAGGGACACCGGGGCCGCCGAGGACGCAGAAGGCGCACCCCCCTTCTCCGCCTTCTTCTCCTTTTGCTTGAGGTGGATTTTGGCGTGGCGCTTGCGCTCGTCGCTGCGCGCAAACTTGCGCCCGCAGAATTCGCAGGCAAAGGGCTTCTCGCCCGTATGCGTGCGGATGTGAGTGGTAAGGTGGTCGCTGCGGCTGAAGCTCCGCATGCAGATCCGGCACTGGAAGGGCTTGTGGCCCGTGTGGATGCGCAGATGCCGGGTCAGCTCGTCCGAGCGGCTGAAACGGCGGTCGCAGCCCTCCGCCGGGCACGCGTGGGGCCGCTCGTGTAGCGGGGTCTTGCTGGGTCGGTTGGGGTACTTGCGGGGCCGGATGGGCTTGAGCGTGAGCGGCGGCTGGGGCAGGCTGCCAAAGCCCGGGTGGATCTGCTTGTCTTTGAATGCCTTGATGGTCTCCAGGGGGGTAATAGGGGGCGGGTTGACCCGGATGGGGTCCATGCCCTGGAAGGGCTTGTGCTCCGGAATGGAGCCCATGTCGTTGGGGTGGTGGTATAGGTTGTAGTCAGGAATCATGGGGAAGAGATTGCTGTCCAAGGCCGGTTTGGCCGATTGGTAATCCTGGGGGGAATAGGCGAGCCCGGGGTTGCCCTGGGGATCGTGGAAAGACACAGGCTCCGAGTAGAGATCACTGCAGTTAGAATAGGGGGGCAGCGCCGGATACATGGCCTCCACTTCCCCCTGCGGCGGCTGCACCATGCTGGCTGTGGAGGTTTGCGTGCTGAGTGCCCCAGAGGCCGGGGGCACCCCCAAGATGCCGGCGCTCATGAGGCTAATGATGTTGTCCTGGCACCAGTTGGAAGGGGAGTCAAAGGCGAACTTTCCCAAGTAGGTCACGGTCTTGTTGCCAGGGGCTGGCTGGAAGGAGCCCGAATAAGAGAGTTCCGGGTTGGGCTTCTCGTTGGTCAGACCGATGTCCATCACATTCTCTGCGGAGAGCGGGGGAGAAAGGGGAGGGGTGAGTGAAGCCGAGTCGGCTCCCAGGCAGGGGTGCCCAGGTCCTTGCCCAGGTGTGGAGGTGCGGCCGGGTGGAGTGCGCAGCGCATGGGGTAGGCTGCGCCAGGCGCAAAGCGGGCGGTGCCGCGCTCCCGGGCGCAACCTGGATACAGGAAAATACTACTGATCGGGGTGTGGAGTGGCTGCTGCACACACACCGCACACGCCGTACACACACACTCCCGTACCACACACACACACACACACACACACACACACACACAGGCGCGAGCGCGAGAAGCATTGTTGTTATTCCCGAGGTGGGGCGGGCAGGTAGCTGCAGCTACAGGTAGTTTCAGACCCGAAGCGCGCCGGGCTCTCGCTCTCCAGCGCACACAACTCGGCCTCTTCCCCTAGCGCTGTCCGCGCCGGACCCCGCGCCTCTCCTGCCCCGACGAAGCCCCCGGTGCGCACTGCGCCCGGGGAGCTGACCCGGAGTGCTCCGACGCTTTGTCCGCGGCGCGTAGAGGGGTGCTGTCCGCAAAGGGAGCTCTCCCGCCGCCTCCCCCAGCCCCAGCCTCCTCCGGGCCTGAAGGAGCTTTCGGCTTTTGCTGGAGGGGGAAAGCCCAGCCTCAGCTTAGCGAGAGTGGAGGGCGGCGGAAAACCGGCCGGTGTCTCCATGGCGGGAGTGGCCGCTCTTCGCAAGCTCCTCGGTCCGGGGATCGTCCCCTGTGGCAGCCCCCGCGCGGGTGGGCCCCCACCTTCTCCCCTCCCCGCCGTCCCCACACCCCCACGGCTTTGCTGAAAGCCCTGGAAAGGCAGCGTCGCAGTACCTCTCCCACCGCGGGGACTCCACGCCGCACATGGCTCCATCCCGGGTGGGAGGCTGAGGGAGTAAGGGGGGAGAGCGCGGGTGAAAAGGGACGTTGGGCTCCTCCTGGGAAAGGGGGCGACAGCATTACGCCTTGCGCACAGCCCGGCGATCGCGCTCCCTAAGTGGAGAACCCCAGAGCCGCTTGCACCTACCTCCCTTCGGTCGGCGGCTGCCCCCACCCGGGAGAACCGAAGCCTCTACCGTGGCGTCGCCAACCGAGCCTTCCCGATCGGGGAGGGCGGGAGGAGTGGGTGGGAAAAGCAACTCGACCCCCGGAAAATTCCCAGCGCGCCCCCCATATCTCCATCCATCCATCCATCCATCCACCCATCTATCCATCCATCCATCCATCCATCCATCCATCCATCCATCCATCCATCCATCGCTAGCTCGTTCCCTCCTCCTCTTCCTCTCTCCCTTTCCTTCCTCGCCGCCTCCCCGCCGCCCTTACCTGTAGCCATCTGATTGTAATGGGCTACCGAGTCGCTGCTGCCAGAAAAGAGGTTGAGCGCGCTGGGGATCTCCTCGGGGTACAGATTGTCAGGCAGTTGGTTTAGCAAACTGCTCATGGTCACCGGCAGCTTCTCGGCGAGTTTGCCGGTCATAGCACTCCCGAGCTGCCGCCGCCGCCGCCGCCGCCACCGCCGCCGCTCGCTCTTAACGCAGCTTCCAGGCAAGCGGCATCGGAGAGGCGATCCGTGGTGCAGGGGAAAAGCATGCGAGAGGGAAAGTTCGGGAGGAGGGGGGAGGGAAGAGGGGAAGGGGTGGGCCTGGGGAGGGGATCTTCTCTTTTTGGGGGGTGGGTGGGAGAGAGGGCAAAGGAGGGTAATCCTCTTGGGTGCCTCAGCTGGTGCCGTAAGAGGCTGGGTCGTGGCGTGGGGGGGGGGGGGCGTGTGCGGGGGGGGTGGGTGGGTGCTGGGCCGGGGGGGGATCTCGGCCCAAGGGGGTCGCACGCGGCCTCAGTATTGATAACACAAACAGACGCGCGCCCGCGGCCCCCCCGCCCCCCGATCCGCCACCGCCACCGCCGCCACCGCCGCCACTGCCGCCGCCGCCGCCTCTGCCGCTGCTGCTGCCGCTGCTACCACCACCACCAGCCCCGCAGCTTCCTAGCAAGCTCACTGCTGCCCAAAAGCTCCCAGCCAGGGAACTCCACCAGCCTATTTATCTGAGCCCCGGGAAAGCTCCGTGACGTAGCTGCCCATATATGGACAGACAAAGCCCAGCCGAAGGGGCGCGACGTCACAATGGAAGCTCCTCACAATGGAACATTAGAAAGCAGGAAGCGGGCCGCAGCCAACGTGCGGCGCCCGCACCGCTCGCGGATCTTAAAAAAAAGAGAGAGAGAAAGAGAGAAATAGAAGAGAAGAAGGAAAGAAAATTCGAGAGGAGAGAGGAAAGAGGGGTGTAACTGAACGTGCGGCGTAAAGCACGCAGCGCGGGGGTGAAAGAGCAATAATCGCCTGTGTGTTTATTTGATGTCTGCACTAGGAGAGCGCGCTTGTAGGACAGGGCGCCGTGGGGTGGGGTCGTTCGCAAGTGGCCTCTAACAGCCCCCCAGCAGGAAGAAAGAGAATTGAAAACACTCGGCGGGGTCCCTTTGCAGCCTGGGAACTTCTGGGGAACCCGGAAGGTGTGCGCTCCGACCCTGCCCCGGCCGCTCTTCTCGCGTACAGGATCCTGCCTGGCACTGGGACAAAGTCCCTCTGAGGAGGATTCCAGCGGGTCAGGGATCTCTGGTCCAGTATCCCGGGAACTTTTGTGCCGCCCTCCCTCCGATGCGCCGCCCACAGCCCTGCTGCTCCCTGGGCCCCTGACCCTGTGCTGACACCCGGCTGAGCGCAGTGGCTGGGAGATTTCGTAGCTGCATAGCGGCTGCGCGGGAGGCGAGAACTCCTCACCTTGGGGGTCGAGGATGTGCAGTTTTGGTGGTGAAGGAGAAGGAATGAAGTTGAGGGGATAGGGAACACGTGCACCAAACCCTCCATAAATTCCCTAATGGTTCCAAAGCACCCCTTTGGCCACGGGATGGCAGGAGGGCCCAGCAGGCCCAGGCGCAGTCGCTGTCTATTGCTGCCTGCGAAGGGCCCGCCACTGAGTTGCGGCAGCAGCCTGCCGAACCACAGTCTCTGAGCCACCACGACGACCTCCCCTGCTCTCTACCCTCCCCCTCGCCTTCCACAGGGCTGTCCCCATTGCTGACTGCCGGCGCCCTGCAGTCAAGGGCTGCCTGTTTGCCGACCCCGAGCGCTGTCACCTCCCAGAGAGGCAGCAGATCCCGGGGGCGGCTATGTTCCCCGAGGCCTGTTTTCGGAGCGCGCGCGGCCGGGCCGCGGGAGAGGGAAAGGAGAGGAGGGGGGCGTGGGGGAGCGACCCCGGATCACACCGGCTCAGCGTGGGAGGAGTCCCTCCTCGTTGGCCGTGTGGGCGCCGTGGATCCCGCGTTCCTCGCTGGGGAGTCGGGGTTGGGGGAACATGCATTTCTCAGGGGGAGTGGGAGTATTGACAAGGAGGAGGAGAGGATCCCCGGGCCTCAGTCCGTGGGAGGGCCACGCGGGCCGGGGACGTGTGGGAGGAACTCCCGAGCTGCACATCGTCGTGGGGGTGGATGACAACCTCTCTCTCCTCCCCTCCACTTCACTCGGTGGAGAACTAGGGGTGGGAGGGCCCGGCCTCCCCCGGATCTCCTCTGGTTCTTAGGAAAGGAGGGATTCCCGCCGCCGCGGGCCCCCTCTCCCCCGCCCCTGCTGCCGCTCCCGCCAGGCTACCCACACCTATACCGGGGAGGCTCTGCGCCCCTGGGCTCTCCTCCGCCCGCGCGGCGCGGGGAGGGAGCGCTCTGCAGCGGTCCCCAGCTCCGGCCGGAATCAGGGCATGCAGCGCCTCCCGCCCCCGGCTCCCTCCCAAGGGGGGGCGATTGGCCGGCCCGGGGGCGTGGGCGGCAGTGTGAGCCAGGCTGGGCGCGGGAGGGGCCCTGGCGGCTGCAGGGAGGGTCGCGGGGCGGCGGGCCAAGCCGGGAAGAGCCATACAAGGAGCGGATCCGGTGACGCGCCGGCCGCGCCCCTTCTCCTTCTCTATTTGGCTGCTGATTCCGGTCCCCGGATTTGCATATTTTGGCATCCAGTGGAAAAGGAAAGAAGAACGGAACCCGCAGCCTTTAAAGGAACCGCACAGGCTGTAGCGTCACCTAGGGAGGCGGTCTGGGGGGCGTGAAAAATTAGCCAGCGGCTCTGGCCTCTGGCCTTGGAGCTTGGCAGCTGGGGGGAGGCGGGGAGAGGCGGGGAGCCGCGGCCACCAGAGAGCTTCGGCCGCTCCAGTCCCAGTCCTGGGCTCTCCGCGGCGCTTCCTGCTGCGAGTGCACCCGGAGGGTCTCTGCGGGTTCCGGCCCAGGACCAAGAGACGCCGCGAGGTCCGCGGCCTTTAGGCGAGCCGCAGGCCCCAGTGGTGACTGCAGTGCCCATGTTTCCCAGCGCGAGGCACAGCTCAGCCTGCGGGGGTGGCGGGGAGGAAGTGAGAGCCCTCCCGGCCGCCCAGCTCAACTCTGGAGGACCCTACCGTGATGCACCCCCCTCCCACCTGTTGAGACCTCTTCCCGGAGAGGAGGAGATTGAGGAGCTGCAAGCCCCAGTCCTGTTTGATAGGGGCCTACATTAGGAAAGGCAGAGGCAGTGGGAGCATTTCGGATCCTTGAAAGCTTCCAGGGCCCCAAAGACCATGGAGGAGTGTAGCCATTCCAGAGATGACCTGCAAACACTTTTAGGAGAGCTGGACCTGTTGCAATCCGAGCAGAACAAGTAACAGGGTTTTGCAGGCCTGCTCCAAGCCTTTATGCCTGTTGGTGAGAATGGATAGGAGTCTTTTTGGGCAAGATGTCTGCCCCTCCTTCCTACTTGTCCATGACCTAGAACGGGAGCCTTCAATTCAAACAAGTATTCATTCAAACTTCAGTGTGATGTTGGGCAAATGTCTGAATCTCTTTCTTGGCCTCAGTTTTCTTGTCTGTAAATTGGGATAATAATAGTACCTATCCCTTTGATAATCCTCATGGAGCACTTTTGCCAGACCCCTAGCCAGCACTCAGTAAATGGCAATCATTATTGGTAAACTATATTTTCCCCAACCCTACCATGTGACTGAAAAGCCCTTTTTCCCCTTGTGTGTCTTAGGAGTGAGTGCGGTTGTTATAGGGAGTAAAAAGGGCCAGGTATGACACTGCATCCCATATCAGTGTGATCATATACAGGAAGTCCTATTTGTGTGCCGGGTACCTGCTGGGCACTATGTCATCGCAGAGATGGTGAAGGAATTGTCCCCACTGTGCGAGAACAGAGGGCCCTCAATAGCTGGTGGTGACATAAAGTAGGAACCAAGAAGTCACTCAGTTGCTCTTTCACACTCTGGAGCATCCTTCTAGACTTTTTATGGAGGGTGGCTATGGCTCCAAGGTGGGGTGGGGGACTCAGGTGCCCTTCCTCCCCTCCTCTGCCCTGGAAGGAGCCATGCTGGGGAAGGCCTGCCTCGACAAGCATAGGTTCTCACTGCCTGGTTGCTGGTCGGGTTGCAGCCCGCACAGGCGTCCCCTGTCAACCTGGATGATGGTGGCAGATGGAGGGCAAGGTTCCGTGGCGGGTGGGGACAACCCTGGGTATAGAGTAGGGGTGGGGGGTTTGGAGTGGCCCCTTGCAGACTAACAGCATTCTCCCTTCTGCTGGCCAAGTCTTGAATTCAGCCTAGAAAAAAAGCTTTTTTCCTTCCCTCCCTCTTTCTTTCCTCTCTCCCTCCTGAACAGGGGCTGAGGGTGAGGTCTCACTTTTACTGGTGGGCTCGGGTGAGATTACCTGAACTGCAGGCCCCGGACTTGTTGGAGAGTGAGTAGGCACTGGTTCAGGGTGTCCTTACCCTGGAGATGGTGAAGGGCAGGCCCCGCCCCTCTGCAGCAGAGCCAAGGCTGCCCAGCCCCCCGCTGCTTACCTCTGGGGGCAATGGGTGTGTTTGTCTTGGTGAAAGGGTAGAGGAAGGAGGGGACTTGCCCTACAAACCCACCACAGAAAAAGACCAGGTTGGTGCTCTGTCTTGCTCCGTAGTCACCTCTGCCCTCTGAACTTGAGCTCCCTTTTGCTAAAGATATCCAGTCCTTCTCTGCTGTCTTACAAGCAAGAAGCCCCCAATTAGTTCAAACTGGGGTGCTGGCGACTTAATGCATTACCCATCTCAGCGGGTATTTGCCTTTCTAACAGAAAATGCTTAGAAGAGGGTCATATATAACCTAAAGGGATTAAGCCTACCATTAAGCATGGTGCCTGGAAAATGGTAGGAACTCATATATGCTGGTGGGCTGAGGTCTAATGGTGGGATGTGAGGCCCAGTGACAAGGAGTAGGAGTTTTGGGGTGCAGAGAGCATCTGGGGTTCCTCAAGTCACACCAAGCACCCAGGTAGAGGGCCCACCCTGGTGGGATTGCTCCTGAATGATAGCTCCCTCAAGGGCTTTCAGTTGCTTTCCATTCTGGGTGTCCCACAGGAGGCGGACAGGTCGTTGGTGGAATCTCTCTGGCCAGCTCTCCCTGGCATTCTAGAGGTCATTGCCATTCCTTCGGTAATGACAGACAACTCTAAGGTGAGGTGGGTTTGGCCTAGAAGCTCGCGGAAGGAACTTGACAGCCACGACAACTTTGGGGGGGGTGGTCCCAGTTAAGAGCATTGTTTGGGGACTGCTGGAGGCTTCGGGCTTGCTGACCTTCTGGACCCACAAAAGATTGGGGCCTGTGGAGATATATCTTCTTCATTTTTTACAACAATCCTGTGAGGAAGCCTTTAGGGCTGCCCCCCAATCATTTTTTAATTTAAAAAAAATTTTTTTAATTTATTTATTTATTTTTGGCTGTGTTGGGTCTTTGTTGCTGCACACGGGCTTTCTCTTGCTGCGGTGAGCAGGGGCTACTCTGGGTTGCGGTGCGCGGGCTTCTCACTGCGGTGGCTTCTGTTTTTGCGGAGCACAGGCTCTTGGTGTGCGGACGTCAGTAGATGTGGCACGAGGGCTCAGTAGTTGTGGCTCGCGGGCTCTAGAGCACAGGCTCAGTAGTTGTGGCGCACGGGCTTAGTTGCTCCGCGGCATGTGGGATCTTCCCGGACCAGGGCTTGAACCCGTGCCCCCTGCATTGGGAGGCGGACTTTTAACCACTGCGCCACTAGGGAAGCCATGTTTGTTTGTTTTAAATGAAAGATCTAAGGTGTTGGAAAGAGTCTGAGTAGTTAGTTGGAGGACCCTTGGCCAGGAAGTGGCTGAGCTGAGATTTGAACTCACGGCCTTGTGACTCCAAAGCTGCAGCTCTTAATTTCAGCCTTTGTCCCCATTCTGGCTGTTAGGGAAAAGAAAGGAGACGGCAGGTGTGGGTAAGAGGAAGGAGAGGTATAAAAACTGTGCAGAAGGCAATGAATAGAAGAAAGACTAGCTGGACCTGCTTCCCAGCACCCCTGGGACCCAGCATGCAAGGTAGGGGAGGAGCCCCTGCCCAGGGGAGGGGAGGGGGTACAGCTCACAGGGACGTCAGGGAGGAGCAGCATTTCTGCCAGGGCTCCTGGTAGGTGGAGTAGCATCTGTGCCACTCTGAGCAAAGGTCCCACTGCCCTAGGTTGTCACAGAGGTCACAGGCTCCTCGCCAAGCCAGTCACACACTTCCATTTGAAACATCTGCTTGTGCCTACATTCCAACGAACTCATTAGAATCATGTTGAATCCGGGTGTTTTGGATTACTCTTCAAGCAATTTCAGGAAGAACCTGGTGACCAAAGGGAGAAAGTCTTGTTACAAAGTAACGTTTGTTGGCTGGTGAGGTGGAGACCCCTCCTCAGACGCAAGTCCAAGGCAGTGAGTAACTGCCATGGGGGTCCAGAGGTTGAGAGCTCAGGGCTGGGCTGGGCTGGGGCAGGGAGAGAAGGCAGGTCTTAGATAGAAGGCAAGACTTGGAAAAAGTGTGCTGTACGGGTAAATGGGAAGAACAGGCCCTGGCCTGGGAATCAGGACTTCTGGGTTCCACCGTTAATTATCTGTGTAACTTTGGGCCACCCTCTGGTTCCTGGGCTTCTGGTGGGGCTGGAGTGGATAACCTACCACTAAATTCCTCCCAGCTCCTTTGATCCATGAATTTTGGATTCTATTGCGGAAAAGGTTGGGAGGAGACGTGTTAGTGTTCCCAGTCAAGTTTGGGCTCCTGGGACCCTTGAGGAGGAGAAGGGATGGGTCAGGGCATGAGGGCTTGTAATGGGAACTTTGCTGTCTTAGTTCAGCGGTGCCTGGAGGGTAAGTGGAGTCATGTGCTCAGGGGGCCTGTCATGGCCCCTGGGGCCCACTGTGGGACAGCCCCTTCTCAGCTGGGAGGGATGGTGTCTCTGCAGAGAAGACTCTTGGGGGAAGAAGCTTTTTGGAAAGAGGAACTTTGTCATCTGAAATGAACCAGAAAAGGTGTGAGTGTGGGGGGCCGTTGGGGAGGCAGTCAGGGGGAGCAAAGAGGGAGTGAGAGAGAGAAAAGGAGGGAGAGAGAGGTGAGAGCAGAGAGGAGAGAGGATTTCCCCCCACTGCTCCCCACGCAGCCAGCCTCCTGCTGGCTACAGGCTTCACCCATGGGACAGCTCGAGGATCCAAGAGGCTGGCAGGTTCCTCTCCTCCCTGCCCTGGAAGGAAAACCTTTGGGGAGTCAGAGAGAGCTGTGGTCTCTCTAGATCTTGTGTCTCTTAATTCCCAGTCTCAGGGCCCTCCTCAGCCTGAAACAAGTGGGCCCTTCGCCTCGTCCACCAAGGTGAGCAGTTGGGGGCCGACCTCTGGCTTCTTCTTTGCTGTTCTATGCAGTCCAAAAACCTGGGATGTGGGGAAGAGCAGCTAGTGACTCTTTGGGGCCCCTAATTCGAGGTCCTCAGTGCTGTCAGCAACCTCTTTCACCAGATGGCCGAGGCAGGGCTTCCTGACTTCTGTTGTGCCATAGCTCTACTAGAAAATGACACTCTTTACAGCCGCTGGAGTGAAGAACTAACAAACACTGCCCTCGGCCCATCCCATCACTCTGAGGGCTGAACAATACAGGCCAGCTGGAACCCAATGGAAGTCTGCCCATCAGCCTGACTGATGGCATGAGCTTTTCTGCCGGGGCTCAGGGCAGATGGGCAAAGGAGAAGGGACATGATAGATTTCTCTCTCTCCCCCCTTCTTTCTCTTTTTGCAGAATTATTTGGGCTATTCAGAATTATTTGGCCCCAAATCGTCAAGAAAGTTACTGGATGACAAGAGATGGTATCCGAGCTCCCTGGGGACAGGGACTGAGCCTCATTCCTCAGTCTTCCCAGCACTCCCACTGCCTGTCCCCAGCAGGTGCTCCATAAGAGGTTGTTGATTCAAGGGTCCATATGGGTGATTCTGAAACATGGCTGATTTGAGGAGCGCAGGATAGACGGCGACCTTCCCACTTTGTCCTTGCATTTCTACCACCCAGCGCCCACTATACAGGATGGGGGGGCCCCTTGTCCACCAAAATTCATTCCCCACTGGGGTGGAGGGGGAGGCTCCTGGGTCTGGGACTTAGCTCTCTCGTTTCAATGAGACAAACATCCAGGGCGCACTTCCTGTGGAGGGAATCAGACTTGAGGCTGGGATCCTGCGGTCTGTCAGGGGGCAGGTGATTTAAAGGGAAGTGAGGAATGAGGCTGAGGTAGAAGCCATCACACACAAGACATGATCGGTTCTGAAAGGAAGTGCAGGCAGGAAGTTCAGAGGGGGAAGGACTTGCAAGAGGACATGTTCAGGGACAGGCGAAAGCCTGATTGGGAGGGGTGGTGTTGATCGAGGCCTTGAGGATGGGCTAAGACCCATAAGTGAGGAGGGGAGGTATGAAGAGGAGAGGGAAGGGGGAGACAAGGGCAGGAGGTATTCAGTGTAAGGAGCTGTGCTTTCCCCCCTCATTTTCACGTTAAATTTATTTATTTATTTATTTATTTTCATCTCTGAAACTACCTAGAGCCCATTAGCACTGTCCTTCCAGGACTTCTCTGGCCTGATTATGGCTTGCTTGTGGATGAGTGAGGAATCCTAGAGGGAGAGAAGGGAGATAGCACTGAGGCTGGATCTGCAAGATGCCAGCAGACATTTGGGCATCTACTAGAATGTAGGCTCCAGGAAGGCAATGGCCTAGGTCTGGACCTGCACTGCTGTATCCCCAGCTAGAACCTGTCTTGTGGAGGGGATAGTGGGTGATCCATCAATATTTGTGGGAGAATGAATGTGCCAGACGCTCTACCAGGTCCGGTTCGGGACGCAGGAGCAGGAAAGGGGCTAACTCCAGGTGTGAGCTCCAGGAGAAAGCAGGACTCGGGGAGTCCAAGGCAACATGGACCCCAAATTGGGGGTGGGGTAGGATTCATCAGGCATAAACTTAAGTGGTAATAGCCCCGTTAATTGAGTGGCAATGATCCTTGGCATTTTTCACCTTCAAAGCCAGGAACAAGCTGTAATTAATACTCCCGCCACCCGGGGGCAGGGTGGAGGTGGTGTGGAGAATCTTGAGCTGTTGGTGCTCAGTTGGGGAAACTGAGGCACTGGCGGAGGAAGGGCCGTTAGGAGAGTGGATGCAAAGGCCAGCAGAGCCCGGCGTCTGCAGGGGTGCCGTGAGCACTCCAGAGCGCAGCCCCCTCCCAAAGCCAGGCAGCTGGAGAGCCGAGGTCGTGAGTGGGGAGGGGGCGCCGGAGACCCGCACCGGAGCAGAGAAAGGAGTCTCAGCCGCGGGCCTGGCGACCGTGGCAGTGGGCCATCGGTTTTGCCCGTGGCTTGGCCGACGGAGAGCCTGCCGGGGCCTCGGCTCCCCGCCCTCCGGGGGCGGCGCTGGAGGGGCGCGCGGAGCAGGGGAGGGGACTCGCTAGTCCTTCGTGTCCAGTGGCCAGGCCGCGCGCGGCATACTCAGCCTGAGTCACCGTCACCTCTGAAATGCCTCCCGGTTTCCTCATCGCCCTGAGGGAGTTTTTCATTAAGGTGATTACCCTGCCGTCATTTAAGAGTCCGTAAATATCACCCAGGGACCGAGGGCGCGCAGCCGCCTCTAACTGCAACCGGGGTCCGCAGGCCCCAGGCTGCGGGCGGCGCCGCTCCGCCTCCCCGGCCACCAGTTCGAACCATCTGCGCGGCCCCAACACCATCCTGCATCTAGCGTGACTTTTCTCTGGACCACGATGTCCCTGAGGGCATTCTTCCTTCAGTTCAGTCGCCACCCAACCAGAAAAGGCTTTCCTCTCATACCCCTGGTCCAGGTGATGTACCAAACACTACTCCTAGTTTGCCGTGGTCCTACCTACCTTTTTACATTTATCTGTGTAATCCTTTGATGGATGCCTGCCTCCCATCCTCCTGCCCCAAGTTCTAGAAGGGCAGGAGCCACTTCTGATTTCGCATCGTATTCCCACGATACGGCCTCCTCTCAACCCACCCCATCCCCACCTAGCGCGAATGTCTGGGGTATCGCAGGACTCAGCATTTTTGAATTAACAAGTCCTCATGAGGCAAGAGAACTGTTTGCTGACTGCCCCTGCACCTGATCGTCTTTAACATTTGACAGTTATCACTTGTGCACCTACTGTGTGTCTGGCACTGGAAATACAGCTGTGACAAAAAGAGCCTGTGGGGAGACTCAAGACCTAATGAGGGTTCGGGGTGAGGGTGGGCAATAAGAAGATACCTACGAGGTGATGGTAAGTGATATGAGAAAAAAGAAATGAAGCTAAGGGGAGAGAGAGTGATGGGGAGTGCACGTTGAGATCCTGTTGTATGTAGTCATTCTTCCCTGATCCTTGCGTTTGGAGCTAGCGTTAGTGCCACTGACTAAAGTACTGAATCAGAAGATGTGGGTCTGTGCTGTTAGTCCAGCTAATTTATTGGATGCTCTTTGAAAATTTTTATGTAAATAAGATCTTTGTCAAAAAAATTACATCACAGTTCACTAAGGAAAGTCGGGCCTCTGAAGGCAAAGTCACCTGTGACTTGGCCCCTTGCCCCTGGAACAGCCCCTCTTCCCTAGACAGGCTTTCCTGCCTGCCACCAGGTGGCCTGAGAGAAAACTCTGACAGTGCCTGAGGACTCTTCAGAGGCCTCTGGGGAGGAGGTGTCAGTGGGCCAAGGGTGACTGTGGCTGTGGCTACCCCAGCCCCGAATCCCAGAGCTGCACTGCCTCTCACACAAACCCTCTCCTGGATGGGCAGGAGAGCTTTCTAGACCCCAAATGAAAGAAAAAGTTGCTGCAGTGGAAACTCGAGCTAACCTTCCCTCTTGCCCCACTTCCCTCCCGCGGTCACACTTCCGGCAGCCGCCACAGGGTATTTTGGGTTCGAAAACAAAGCGTCAGATCTATTTGAGCAACTTTTTTTTCCATCGGAGTAGAAGCCCAGGGGCCTGTGGCCACCCTGGGCTCGGCCACTTCCCCAGGGAACTGACGCGTTTCCCCTTCTCCACCGAAGACCAATTTAGCAAGTCAGACTGGCCACATTTTTAGCTTCTCCTTTCCCTGGCCTGGCAGCAGGCGAGAGCCCAGAGGTAGGGCTGCTGGGAGGAGGGTGTGTCTGAGTGCCTTCCTTGTGGACTTCAGAGGAAGGCCTGCTTCCCATCCTCTGCCAGAACCTCCTCCTCAACCCTCTCCAACACTCCCCAACTGCATGTACTGCGCACACGCGCATGCACGTACACACACACACACACACACACACACACACACACACACACAACCTCCACCGCCGCCGCCACAAATCCACTTGCTGCATCAGGAGTCTGCAAAGTGAGAGTTGTGGGGTTAGGGCTGGTCTGGTCCTCAGTTTAATCGAAAGGATGGTGTGCCCGTGTCACTGGCAGGCCGGTGTGCTGTGGGGTTGTGAATGAAGTGGGCGTGCATCCGTGGACACTGTGTGTGCATGCAAATCCTACGTTTGCCACTGCCTGGGCTTGACAACGCACACCCATGCAGCTTGCATGGATGTCTAGAAAGAGCCTGGCAGAGGTGAAACCCTGCAGTGTCTAGCGGGTGCGTACACCGTGTGATTTTGTGTGGGCTGGTGTATTTACAGCATGTGTGCAGGATGCGTATAGTAGAGGTGTGTGTAAGTGTGCGTGCACACGTTTGTATACGTGTGGACCGGCAGGGTCTGGTTCTCGGGGTATGGGGGAAGGAAGCCAGGCGAGCTCTGGACAGGGGTGACCAGCGTT
Organism: Aethalodelphis obliquidens; assembly: GCF_003676395.1. NCBI lineage: Eukaryota > Metazoa > Chordata > Mammalia > Artiodactyla > Delphinidae > Aethalodelphis > Aethalodelphis obliquidens. The sequence continues at coordinate 8,379,835 of NW_020838018.1, forward strand.
CTCATGGGCGAATTCAGCTTCCTCCCTGCGGAGGTGGGGGTGAGTAAAGAACTTCTAGGTTTCTTTTGTAGCCCTTTCAATTCTTAGCACTCAGCTGAGCCTCCATCAATACTGGGGAAGGGCTGACTGGGCGCTGGCTTCACAGCCACAGCAAGGAGAGAAAGAATCTATTGCCTTTGTGGTGGCTTGAGTATACACGTCCAGCTGTGTCTATGTGTGTGTGAGTGAATGCGCAAGTGTGTGAGTATGTGAGTGTGAGCATGGGATGTCTGAGTTTGTGTGGCTGTGTGTGAGCGTGGGTGTGGGTGGAGGTGTTTGGACTCCTTTCGGGCACTACCTAGGCTCGCTCTGCTGCCCAGGCCCTAAAGGAAGCCCCCTGAGCCCACTGTCTGCTTACTTCACGAGACTGGAAATGAAAGTTGCGCTAGGGCCCCGTTACATCTGCCCTTCTGACAGGCTCAGCCTCTCTCCTTTGAGCCCTCTGCTTCCTGCACAGCTGACTTATGCCAGTGGGGCGGACTCCACCTCCTGAGGAATAAAGAGGGCGCTTCTGTGTCCTGCCCTCATTCAGGGCGGGTCAGGAGGTTCTCGAGTCATATTTCTACCCTCTGTGCCTGAGCGCCCATGTGCCCCTCCGTCCTCCCTCTGCTAGGATCCCTGAATGGTTTCTCTACCATGCCCCCAAATAGCCATATAGAACTGTAGAACATTCAGCTGGAGGGGGCCTCTGAGAGCACCCATCCCAAACTATTTTATAGATGAGAAATCTGAGGCCCAGAGACGGCAGCTGACATGCCCAGGGTCACACAGCAGTGAATGGTAGCCCTGGTGCTGAAATCAGGTCTTGACTCCTGGTCAGTGGTTCTTTCAGCTACATCAGACCAGCTGGCCGTGTCCTTCTTTCCTATTTCCTTCTCTTTCTGACTGTTTCTCTTCCTTTCGACTTTTCGACTGAAATATTTCCTTTTTTTCTCTCTGAAATGCCCTCTCTGGGTTAAGCGAGATGGCTTGCATTTGGTGGTACCAAGGTGGTACTCAGACCCAAGACCTCAGTCCTGGCATGGTTTTCATCTGCCCTTTCCAAAGGTTTTTCTCCTTCCTGGTCCCTCATCCCCCAAGGACTGCCAGGGACCCTGTCCCCTCCTCTCCCTAAGCCAGCCTCTTCAGCTCCTATTTCTGCTTCCAAGTACCCAGGAGGAGGATGAGAACCCTCAAGGAATTTTCTTCTTTCTCTAACCTTAGTTTCCTGGTCTCTAAAATGGAGTGGGGGTCTCTGCAGGGGAACTATGGGGATTTGTGTATGTGTGTGCATGCAGGTGTGTATGTGTGTGCGTGTGTGTGTAGGTGCACCTCGCGTGTCTCCCAGCAGCTCCCGGGGGTAATGGGAAAGTTAATTAGTGCCAGGATGAAAGGTGCTATGGGGTAATTGCAGGTAATATCAGGACAGCCGGGAGGGTGGGGCTAAAGGCCCTCAGACCTCCTGGGGGTAGTGGGCAGCCCCGAGCCCCACTCCTGAAAACAGATCAGATACCTGGAGAGGAGGGGGGGAAAGGGGCATTCTGAGCGAAGGGTCTTTGTCTTTACAGGGAAGTGCTTGTTAGTTGCTAGGGAACTGGGTTGTCTTTCCTGATCCAAGCCACCCAGTTTTTTGCTGAGCTTGGGAGGGGCATGCTGGGCTGGGGCTAGAGGCTCCCTTGCCAGGTGGCCCTTTCCCTGGGGCTGCTGACGCTTGGATGGGTCTCTTGGGAAGGACTCTTGTCTGGGGAGGGTGAGTGCTCCCATTACCCTCGGCCTCACTGCTTGTTCCAGCCGAGATGGGGAGCAGAGCAGGTGAGGTGCAGGCAGGGAAGGAGAGGAAAACACACAGGTACCGAACAGCCTGCCCACCAGGCACTGTGCTGGGTGCCTTCCATGCCATCTCATCTAACCGTTGCAACAGACCTTTAAGGAAGGCACTTATTTACATTTCCCTCCCATTATGCTGTTTTGTTTTTGCAGTTGAAACACAGGTCCAGAACAGTTGAGTAAGTTGCCTGAAGTCAAAGAGCTATTGAGTGGTAGAGACTCTGTGATCTTAGGTGTGCTAAGTAAGAAAAGTTGTGCTTTTCAAATTTTACCACCTCTTGGGACTTCCCTGGTGGTGCAATGGTTAAGAATCTGCCTGTCAATGCAGGGGACACGGGTTTGATCCCTGGTCCGGGAGGATCCCACATGCCGCGGAGCAACTAAGCCCCTGTGCCACAACTACTGAAGCCCGCATGCCTAGAGCCCGTGCTCTGCAACAAAGAGTAGCCCCCTGCTCACCGCAAGTAGAGAAAGCCTGCACGCAGCAACGAAGACCCAATGCAGCCAAAAATAAATTAATTATTTAAATAAATTAAAAAAAAATTTACCACCTCGTGCATCTAGCCAGCTTTCTTCTTATCCCATGGGTGCTCAGCCCTAACGCTTGAAGCCACTATCACCATCATCACCACCACCACCACCATCATCATCATCATCACCATCACTACCACCATCACCACCATCATCATCACCATCACCATCATCATCATCATCATCACCATCATCACCATCATCATCTTCATCATCACCACCACCACCACCACCATCATCACCATCACCACCACCACCGCCACCATCATCATCACCACCACCACCACCATCATCACCATCACCATCACCACCACCACCATCATCATCTTCATCATCACCACCACCACCACCACCACCACCATCATCATCTTCATCATCATCACCATCACCATCATCATCACTGGGAAGTCTTCCTATATATCCTTTTCCATCTCTTTTTTAGCAGTTATTACACAGGTAAGGTTCTGGGAGGGAGAGGGGATTGAGGGTGGTAAACTGTTGGGGTATTTGCCTTGAGCAGGTTGAGTTGGGTGGTAATGGCCTTGAGCTGGGCCAGGCCATTGCTGTGAGTGTCCAGGGGCTGGCCCTCCCCACAAATTGTACTTGGTCTAGAATAGCTGAAGCTGGGTTCAGGGAAGACACGTGGGGGAGACTCCCTTTCAGTTCTTTTGGAACCTCCAGCCTTCCTTCTTGGCCTACCTGGCTTCTGAATAAATAGAATGTCTGGCCTTTATTTTATGTAACCCAGAGAGCAAAATTAGAGTACCCTTTACCTGTGAGTACTGAGAGTGGGAAGGCTTGAGTTAACACCAGATTCTACCATTACTAGTTACAGAACAGGGATTAGGTTCTTATCTTATCTTAAGATTAACTTATCGGAATGTCAGCTTCCTCATCTGTAAGATGAGAATCATGACACCTACATTATTCGATAGTTGTGACAATCGGATGAGAGAATATGTATGAAGGCCCCGGTAGGCTGTAAAGCTGGGCAGGAAGGCACTAACTGAGATGCCACATGTCAGGCATTTGGCATGGTGCCTGGTGTGCAGATAGCACTCAACAAATGGTATGTGATAATGATGATGATGACGATAATTCTATCAATTCTCTTCATCCCTGTAAAGGGGTCACTGACACTCCCTTTCTTAGCTGCTTTGTCAGCTGTCTCGAAGCAATCTACATGCTCATTTTGTTTCTTCCTGGAGGAGGCAGCGAAAGAAAAGGGGCACGAGGCCCAAAGCCTTCTGCAGGCAGACAGCTGACTCAGGGGGGCTTCCCCAAGGTCTCCTGGCCTCCAGGCTTCCCCTCCCGGCCACTGGGAGCTCCTTCTCTGTGGCTTTCAGGGACGTCTGACAGGGCTGGCTTCAGCCTAGAGCCTGGGCTAGTTTTGTTCTTTTTTCAAGTTTGGAGGCCAGGAGGGTGGGGGTCTCTCTGGCAGCTGAACTAAAAGCCCAAAACACCAGGGGAAAAGAAAGGAAGGAGGGGGGGAAAGGGAAGGAAAGCAAGCCGATAATTTCCTCGAAGGATAAACATCCGATTTTTTTTCCTCACCCAAAATAAACATGCTGGCCACAAGGAATTAAAAGCAGAAGAGAGGAGGATGTGTCTCGATTTGGGGCTGCTCTAGGAAGCTGACCTGCTATTTATGCTGGCCTTGGGCACCGACCGGAGCTGCCAATTACACTCCGGGCCCGGTGGGGTGGGTGCTGCGGGGAGAAGGGCCCAGAGAGAGGGAGGTTCACACACACTCAGAGAGTCCCTTCCAGGGCTGCCTTCCATGACACTACAAAGGGACCCTTCCTTTGCTTCTTCTTGTAGCTCTGCCGACAAGCCTGCCTGGTGGCGTAGAAGGGAGTAGGGAGTTCCTGCTGCCTGGACTGGCGTCAAAGGCCCTTCTATAGCATAAGAGCTTGCTGTCCATCACCTGGGCGGGGAGCTGAATCTATCGGTGTGGGGCAGTAGGGGGGCGGCTGCACCATCCAATCCCCTCCCATCACAAACTCCATCTCCCACCTCCTGGTGTTCTTCAGATGCCCGTCACTAAAATCTTCCCACTAGTCAAGAGTGTGCTGGGCTGGGCTGAGGGGTTGGCCTGGGCCCCTTGCCTTCCAGCTAATGCGGGGCATGCCTCTAGGAAGGTAATAACCCTGGGCCCAGGTGCGGCCTGCCCCTTTCATCTGGGGATCTCAGGCACTTTGCATGCATGAGTCACCCGTCTTGCTGTTTTCTAGCCAAGGAGGTGGGGAGTAATTAACTCTCGGAGGGAAACTGAGCAGAGGGGCTTGTTGAGGGGGTAGGGGTGGGGCTGAGGGGACTGGAGTTGAGGGTAGGGGAGTTTAGCCTATGAATGAGACCATAGCAGAGAGGTGCCTCTAAGGGGGTTTTGGGTGGGAAAGCCAGGAGACCTTCAGAGAACGTCCAGGGGCAGTCAGGACGCTGAAAATCCCTTCCTTGCAGACACCAAGGTGTTTCTTCACAGCTTTCTAAAAGCATAAGTCAGATGACGCCCCCTCTCCCCTCCAGTCTACTTATCATTCCACAATTCCCCAGCGCTTTCAGGGTAGAGTCCAAAACGTGAACATGGCTGCAAGGCCTGGCTTGTTCTTGTCTTTGTCTATCTGTCCAGGTGGCCATGATTTTGGCCTTTCATTGCCCCCATCAGCCACGGGGGCTTGGAGGTGTCATTTCTCCTCTTTGCCCCCTGTCCCCACTCATCATTCACCCTTACCCCACTTCTCAGCCTTGAAGTTAAACATCACTTCCTCAGGAAGAAGAGAGTTTTTGTTTTTTAAGTCAGCAGGCAGCCTTCTTTTATTTATTTTTATTATTTATTTATTTATTCTTGGCTGCCCTGGGTCTTCGTTGCTGCGTGCGGGCTTTCTCTAGTTGTGGCGAGCGGGCTTCTCATTGCTGTGGCTTCTCTTGTTGTGGGGCACGGGCTGTAGGCGCAGGGGCTTCAGTAGTTGTGGCTCGCGGGCTCTAGAGTGCAGGCTCAGTAGTTGTGGTGCAGGGGCTTAGTTGCTCCGTGGCATGTGGGATCTTCCCAGACCAGGGCTCGAACACGTGTCCCCTGTATTGGCAGGCGGATTCTTAACCCCTGCGCCACCAGGGAAGCCCAAGAAGAGGGCTTTTTGAGCTTTACCACCCCCCACCCCCCATCACAAAGCGCGTTGCCTTTACACCTTAGAACACTTGCCACATTTGCTGGAATTTGCTTGTGGTCATCTGATAAAGTTTGCCCTCCTGTAGTAGTCTGGAAGCTCCAAGAAGCAAGCCTCCTGTTGGGCCTGCCCTGGTCATACATGTCACCCCAGCACCTGGCAGGAGGTCAGGCACATACCAGGTGCTGACAATGTTTGTTAAATGAATGTCAGAGCTGGAAAGGACCATGGTGATAAACCAACCACCCCCTGCCTCTTCTTCCTCAATTTCACACCTGAGGAAGCAGAATTTTAGAGAGGATAAGTGACTTGCTCAAGGTCACACGGTGCCTCAGTGATCGTTCAGGGCTAGAGATCCCCCTGCCCGCCTGTCCATCCTTCCCACCCCACTTCCCACCCCCCCCCCACCACCACTTGCATTTACAGGAATGCCCCAGGCCCCAGTGCTGAACATCAATTGATTTCCTCCTCTTGGTTTTAGAAGGAGGACAGGTTTGGAAACAGAACATCCAACCATTAAGCCCTGGATCATTTTTTTTTTTTTTTATTCGGAAGAGAAAGGGTTTCATACCCGGAGTGGGTTCCAAACACAGACCACGGGTGGTGAGTACTGTGCACACACCTGCAACGTGAAGCCTGAGGTCTGGCGGGCAGTTATCTCGGTTCAGGTTTGTCCTTGGGCTCACTGCTTCCTCCCGGAGCCTGGTGATGCAGTGTGTCCTGGTAATTCTGGGTCATGAACTGGGTGCTGGCTTCAGGTTCGCCCAGGTGGAAGCGGCTCAGAAATCTGTCCATATTCCAAGAGCCTGGAAGGACAAACAGACCACAGGGAAGTAGTGAGAGAGAACCGTGGACTTCAGAGCTGGAAGGGGCCTGAGAGGGAGGCCAGCTGTGGGGAGCAGAGAGAGGAGGAGGCGGCCGTGGCCATCGGTCTGAGGGGTGCCCTCTGGCTCCTGGCTGCAGGGGCAGTCTCTGGATGTTAGCAGCATCTGGGAAGGACGCTTCCTGGAGGACAACGGGGATGGCCTTTGGTCGGTTTCTCCAGGACTTTATTTGGCAGAACTCTGCCTTCTCACTTGTACGCAGAAAGGAAATGCCCAGTCAGGTTGGCTGCCCATTTTCTCCAGCCACCCCTCTTTTCCTGCAGGCTCTCCTGATTGAGGCCTGAATGCTTCTTTTCTTCATACCTGGTCAGCCCAGTTGCCGGGGCTGAGCTTGGCAGAAGCGTCTATGCCGTTCTTCCAATCTCCTCCCCAGAGGCCCGGCCACCTCCCCCGGAGTCCCAGGAGACCTTGGGCGACAGGGTTCCTTCCCTGGCTGTGGCAGAGGTGAGAGGCAGGGCATAGGGCCAGGCTGCTTCTCCCTGCCCTGAAGACCTGGATCCTGGAGGGGAGCGGAGTGTGGGCGAGACATTCCCGGCCTGGACCCTGGGGAAGTCCAGTGGGTGCCCAGGTCAGAGGGGGCCTCCTCGGGGGAAGAGAACACAGGGGCATAGGGGGAGGTGCATCTTCTGGGACAAGTGTGAACAGGCCTAGCAGCAGGGCAAGGAGAGCGAGGCCCCAGGCACGGGGGAGAGGCTGAGGGAGGCGGTCAGAGGCATGTTCCCATGCTCTTGTTTCCCAAACCCTGGGCCTCAGGCACCCTCGGTGGGTGGTTGTCAGGTAAAATACAGGTTGCCCAGTTCAACTTGAATTTCAGAGGAGCAACGAATACTCTGTTAGTGTAAGTATGTCCCACATATTGCCTGGGCCATACTTATACTAGCAAATTGAATTGGACATCCTGTATTTATTTATTTATTTATCACCATCACTGCCCGCCCCCTGGGTTTTTTTCCCCTAAAATCTAGCAGCCTTCCCTGGCTGGAGGGAGTACTAGGGGTAGAGCCTGCCTGGAGTAGAGCTAGACAGTGGCTGATATAGCCTGAACCAATGGAGAACAGTAATCTCTAACACACGGAGAGCAGGAAGTGAGGGGCTGGCAGCCTAGATTCCTCCCTGAGCCGCCCCTCTACCCACCTGTGGTCCTTGGTCTACACCCACCTCCATTTTTAGCAATGAAGAAGGCAAATCCCCTCTACCTGCCACCCTCCCACACCCCCAGCTGTTTGCATTTCAAAGATGGTCTCAAGCAGAGGACAATTTTTAAACCAAAGAAACAAAACAATGATAATAATAATAATAATAATAATAGCAATAACACGGATATAGTGCTTCCTATGTGCCAGGCACAGTTCTAGGAACTCCACACATATTCACTTAATCCTCACAAGGGGAGACTATATTTATTCCTAGTGCACAGATGGGATGGTGGTGCTGAGGGTGCCTGAGGCCCAGGGTTTGGGAAACAAGACCAGGTTCCGGTGCGGAAGCTTCTCAGGGGCACGGATGGGGGAGAGGACCTCTACGGGTTCCCTCAGGTCTTATCTGGCTGTAATTGTGAATGTGGTTGTGCATTCAAATTGGGCCTTTGAGGGCCTAGAAAATAGGTGCTTCGTGAGTTCTCTTGGGGGAAGGGCTGCATGGGATGGGCTGCTGCTGGGCTGTAGGACCCAATGCTGGGGATTTTCCACTAGAATGGGATGGAGGGAGGGAGGGAGAAAGGAGGGAGCAGGTACTCGCCTGGCTGTGGCCTTTGCACCCAGGGCACCCAGCGGACTGGAAAAGAATTGTAGTAACACGACCCTGGGAAAGTGTGTGTGTGTGTGTGTGCGTGTGCGTGTGTGTGTGTGCATGCTTGTATATGTGCGTGTGTGTGTGCCTGCATACCAGGGAAAAGGTCATGGGTGAACTGGCGCATGGCGGGCACAGGGACAAGGGGGCCTTCCCCACGGAGCAGGGCAGGAAGGAACCTGGTGGCAGGGAGGGAATTGAAACTCATCACGAGATCAGAGCAAGTTGACGGAAAGAAATCCCCTGCACCCAGGGAGACCTTGCTCCCCTCTCCCAGCAGTCTGCTCTCTTGATTGAGCTAGGAGTGCCCGGGGGGCCTTGCAGCTGCTTCCGGGTCCCATTTCCAACAACGCTGGGGTCCTTGGGCAGCTCCGCAAGCCCGCCCCATCGCTCGGGAGACGGGGCCCAAGTGCCGCCTGGCTGCTAGCCTCTGCGGCCTCCTCCCCTGGCTTGGCCGTGACTCCTTACACCTCCGTTTCCTGCCACAGAGGGCAAGAGGAACTGACCCTGTGCAAGTTCTAGAAGGAAGAGGGGTGAGTCAGGCCCTCAGGGCTGTGTGGGGAGAGACGAGGAGTTTGGAGGCTGTGGCTTTTGCGGTCGCCGCTTTCTGTGGAAAGCCCCATCCTGTACGGCACTGCCCGGGTCCCTGCGCTGCAGGGGTCTGCTGCCATGCAGGAAGAGGGCGGCGCTGCTGCCTGTGCTCGGGCCACTCCCCTTGTACCCTGGACCCACCCTGGATGGGCTCTTCCTGGGATGAGGGCAGGAGTGGTGAGTACACTTCAAAGGCCTCTGTGGCAGGAGGCCTCCGGCCACAGGGAGGAAGGAGGAGGGTGTCTCCTGAGCCAGTGGCTGGAACACAGAGGCCTGGGCTCTTCAGGGCAGGGTTACCGCATATGATGTGCAGGTGGGTCCCTGCACAACCCTAGGGGGTGCTGCTTCCATCCAGCTAAGCCATACGCAGAGGCCATTTGCTCACTTACTGGCCGGTACTGATGGGGAAGATGTTAGAGGTTAGAGATGTTCCAGACCTGGGCCCGGAGGCGGGGAGCAGGGGAAGTTAGGTCACCTCATCTAAAGCCGTGGGGAGTGGGTGCTCTGAGCCCGATCTCTACGAGACACTGGGAGCGGGTGAATGACCCCTGTCATCAACAACTGGGAGGGAGGCTTCATAGAGACTCATCCTCTGAGTTTGAGTCCTGGGGACTGCAAGGCTGGAATGTTCGGGAATGGCCCTGGGACAGCTCCTGAACAGTTCATCTCTTCACCCCCGGCCTCCCAGATCTGTGGGGCTGGCTTACCACTGCTTGGGAGTGGCTCATCACACGGGCTGGACCACTCCCATTGGGCCTATCGGGGTTAAGAGGCATACAAGAGACTGAGAAGGGGATGCTACACCCAGTCTAGCAACCCCCAGCCACCCCAGGATTCGGGAGAGCTGGGTAGACAGCACCTGGGCTAGAATTCAGAAGCTCTGAGCTGGAGGGAAATCTCAGACCCTGGGATCCAGGCCCCCCAACACTGACAGCTGCTTCCGGGGTCTGCCAGGCATGGGGGAGGGTGGCTTTATCCAGGCGCCACTCCTGCCCTCTACGAGTTTATAATATAGGACAATTAACAATGGACTAATAAGAAGCTAGGCCTTCGCAGGGTGGCCTCAGCCAGCAGCACAGCGTGCAACCCTGGCAGATGAGGTCCTGACCCAGCAGTGGTCCTGGAGTCTCTCCAGCAGTCCTACTCTTAAGACTTCCAACAGCACAGGACAGCGTTCCCTTGTGTCCTTGCTCCCACCTGACTTGTCATCTGGTCCTCAGTGGGCCCTCAAGCGTCCCCCTCTCGCTGGGAGGGAGGCCCCCATTTGGGTGAGCTGGGAACAAGGGGTGGGTTCTAAGCCTTCGGATGGGTCCCCTCAGCCTCTGCTGGGACTCACGGTGCCCGGCGCCTGGCCTGGGGCCGCCCTGTCACCCCAGGCCGGGAGCTGCGTCTAACCAAGGCAGCCAGGCTCTTCCCTGGCCTCTCCCTGCCCTCCCCCTGCCCTCCCCCTGTGCAGGGACACAAGTGCTTCCTGGCAGGGGACAGTGGCCCTGAAGAAAAGATAAAAACGGAACACCAGCCTAATAAGCGTCCCGCTGAGCGCCCGGCTCAGGTCTGTAATTTGTCTGACGCTTCGTGGGGCTGGCTGCGGTGATGGGAGTGCTGATGCCTTTCTGCTGAGATTAATGATGTCCTGGCGGTGGTGGGCGGGAGGCCCGAGCCTTTTATTTTTTGTGCCATTAAATGACATCCAGAGACTTCCACTCAGGAGCTGAAAAGCCCTCGTTCCATCACATCCAATTACTTCTGGAGGCTATTTGCTGAGGGGCTGATCCCGCTGGCTCGAGAGGCTTGGGGCCGAGGGGACCACTTTGACTTTGGCAGGAGTGAGGTTGGCGGGGGGATGCCAGGGGGATTTTCCGAGGTGGGGAGGGGTTACCTCCGGCTCCTCTGGAGAGGAGAACCCAGGAGAGCTGGAGAGCGGAAGTGCCATTCCTAACTATCCAGTAAGTGGATCACCCAGGCCTCCTCCCTCCGCCCTGTGGCTGGGGGCAGGGGTGGGGAAGGGAGCGAGAAGAGTGGAGACTCGAAACGGTCCATTTCGCCCCCAGTTATCAATTCCAGCATTTGGTGGTGGTGACGGCTGGCTGGAGTTGCGGGTGAAATTTGGGGATTTTCTGTGGTTTCCCGATGACCTGTTCAATACAGATTTGGGCAGTTGATGTTGGGATCGACTGGGGCATGTTCTGGAAGAGGGCTGCCTGGGGCCTGTGGAGATGGCAGGCGGTTCCTAGCCAGGGCGCCTGTCTGACAGCCGCCCCCATCTGGGCCACTGCCAGGCCCCCAGTCCTACCCGCTCTGCCAGGTGGGTGGGGCGCTTCGGAGGCAGAAGAGGGCTGCCTGACACAAGCCCACACGGTGACTCAGGGGCTGGGCCCCGGGGGCTCCTGGGGCCTGGCCAGGTGAACCACCATGGGAGGTCATGGGGGGCGGGAGAGGGGCTGTTCGGCAGTGGGCTGCATGTGTTTGTGTCTGTGTGTGTTGTGTGTGTTTGGGTTGGGCTGGTCTCCAGGCGGGGCCCCCTTCCCTGCTGCTTGGCCTGCACTGTGCCTCTCCTCACTGCCACCAAGCCTGGTGGATTTCCTCCCAGCCTTGGTCGCTCCGCGTGCTGCCTCCTACTGTTGACGCTGCTTGGAGCTCGGCTGCCTTCACGCCCTCGGCCCGTGCTTTCAAACATTTCCCCACGGCGCCCCTTATCTCAATCACCCACGGTGCCCCGCAGGCCTTTAGACGCCACAAGCAGGACTTCAAGCCCACTGCGTGGCAAGTCTCCGCCTGTCCCTCCTCTCTGACCCCTGTGGGTGGGTGGCTCGCCCAGAAGCTGTTCAGTTCAGCTGCCTGTGGTGCTGGGGAGCAGATTCTCGCTGCCTGGTCCGGAGCCCAGGGACCCTCCTCTGCCCGCCCCCGCTCCCCCATCCCATTCTGCAAGGAGCAGTCCCTCTGCAGGTCCCCGAGGCCAGCCTATGGAGGCGAGACCGAGTCTGGCGTGGCCTGTTGGCTCCCCTGGCTCTGCGGCACGGTTCTGGGCTCACTCACAGCCTTCGAGAGGCTTCTGGACTGAGTTATGGCACGGAGGGGATTCCCCTGGCTCACCCTTGAGGAGCGTGACGCGGGCTCGTGATCTCCCTGGGCGAGGCGCTGAGGTGAGGCATGGCACAGGCCACAGCTCCCGGGACTCGTGGTCCCCATGCGGCGCTGGGCTACAGCCCTCCTCCAGGGGAGGGGTGTGTGGGTGTGTCGCTGAGGCCACCCAAGGCAGCGGGACAGCTTTGCTCCCTCTCCGTCCCCACACCAGGGCCCAGAAATCTGGTGGTCGGGGTTGGGGGAGAGGGAATGTGGGTGAAACGGCTGCAAAGAGCCTTTTGCCCCGGAAAGCAGAAGGAAGTGAACCTGCTATTAACTGCAGACCCTCGGTCAGGCAAGCCACTCACTGTTCTGGGCTCCGGTCTCCTCCTTTGCCCTGGGGAACAGTGGCCGCTGTGCTGCCCACCCCACACGGTCGGGCAAGGGGCAGGTCCGGGAGGGGCAGGGCAGGCTGGCGGAGAGGCTGGGCGTGCGCGGCCCCGCTGGCTCGGCGTTGGGACAGGGAGGGTGTGGACACCGAAATCGTCATTTGTGGGCACGGTGCTCACAGAAGCGGCTGCCTACGCAGGTGTTAAAGGAACTTGACCGTGAGGTGTGTTTGTGAATGTGGCGTGTGAGAATGTGCAGATCCGTGTGTGTGTGTGTGTGTGTGTGTGTGTGTGTTTGAATGGGCACACGTGGGTGTGTCCCCTATACAAACACTCATTGATTCAAAGTCCACAGTGGGGACTTCCCTGGCAGTTCAGTGGTTAAGACATCGCCTTCTAGTGCAGGGGGTGCAGGTTCGATCCCTGGTCGGGGAGCTAAGATTCCATGTGCCTCGGGGCCAAAAAACCAGAAAACAAAACAGAAGCAATATTGTAACGAATTCAATAAAGACTTTAAAAATGGTCGGCATCAAAAAAATCTTTAAAAAAAAAAAAAAAAAGTCCACAGTGGGCTGAGCCCAGAAACAGGTGGCAAAAAAGGGAACGTAAGACCAGAGGTGAGCTCAGGGACTTCCCTGGTGGTCCAGTGGTAACGAATCCGCCTTCCAGCGCAGGGGACACGGGTTCGATCCCTGGTCAGGGAGCCCGCGTGCCACAACTAGAGAGAAGTCCCGCACCGCAACGAAGAGCCTGCGTGCCGCAATGAAAGATTCCCCGTGCCACAACTAACACTCGACACAGCCAAAAAAATAAAAATAAAAAAATAAATACTAAAAACAACAAAAGAAAAGATAGAGGTGAGCTCTTCCCTCCAGGAATCTCTCTGGTCTCATGGTGGAAGTGGGACCCAGGCAAGAGAAAAATGTAAAGAAATACAGAAGAGAGAAAAGCAGGTAACTGAGGGCATACAACAGGGTGCTTTGTGAGCCTGTGAGAGGAGCAGGAGAGGGCAGGGTAGGGTCGCCGACTGAGAGAAGGTGGCCCTGTGGCGTAGTTTTGAAAGGCGCCACGGACTAGTGTCCTGAAGGTGGGAAGGCGGTCCCGGTTTGGGGGAAGGGGGAAAACGTTCTGCCCAGGTCGGCCGGCAGAAGCAAATCAACTGTTGAGTGAGAAGGTGGGCAGGTTGACGTGAATGAAGAAGCAGGAGTCAGTGGGCATCCTGGCAGCGTGTGGTTCGGAAGGGTGTGAACCAACGCAGTGAGTGTGGACCCTCTTCAGACATGGCCCCTCAAAGCATTCGGCTGGTTCCTCTAGAACCTGGAAGTCTGGAGGACAAATCCAAGGCTGCTGTGAGGAAGATGTGTAGAGAAAACATCGTGAATCCCAGATGAGCCCAGAGGCCTTATTCTAGGCTTTGGGTGTGGAGGGCGGGAGCAGGGGGATTGGGCGTGGGGGAGGGGAGTTAACTTGGAGGTCGAGGGTGCAAGTCCAGTGTATTACAGGCCCGAGATAATGCCACAACTCCAAATTTGGGAAGGTGAAGTGTCGCCTTTGGGACAAATAGTGAAACTGGGCCAGCCCTTGTCAGAGGGCACCAGTTCAGGTTCTGTCGGCTTCAGCGTTCTCCCCCATTTGGGATCTGGTCATGCTTGAGCTATGTGACTATCTCCCTCCACTCTCTCTGTGAGCTCCTAGTATCTGCGGAGCTACACCAGGTGACTCCATACATCCACGGCAGCAGGGATGTATTTCTGTACCCATAGCGCCTAGAACGGGGCCTCACACATACTTGACACTTAGCGTCATCTGAATGAACGCAGAGGGCATTGGTGAACCATGCCAAGCGTGGTGGGGAAAACGGAACGGGGAGGAAGGAGCTGTGGATTTGAAAGGCAGGATTTTATAAACTAGGAGCAAGGTGGCTCCAAATCCGCTTGCAAGGTCCCTGCTGTGGTCCCGGCGGCCCCGTATCTGATCGAAGACCTCTACTCAAAAGCGTGTGGGGTTGGTAGGGTGAGTCACACCCTAATTTGTCTGGCAGAACTCGAAGGTGGGAGAGCTCGGTGAGCTGGGAGCAAATCTGTTCAGGGTCATTCACTGGTAGACCAAGTAGTCCAACCCCTAGTCTTGATGATGGAGAAATTGAGGCCCAGAGATGTGAGGTGGCTTGTCCCAGGTCACATGGTGAGAGCTTGAATGTCAAGATCTTCCATTTGCTGACCCCTTGTATGTCATCCTGGGGTCACAGGACAAAGAGGAATCCTGGAGAGGGCTTCAGTCCCCGGTTCTGAGCAATTCCACCTCCCCCACCTCGACCCCCAACACAGTCATACAAGTTCAATGAGAATAATCTCATGCTCCCTTCTCATCCTAAACTTGTCATACACGACTAAGTCCCAGAGAGAGAGGCAACCCCACAGGACTGGGTCAAGTTAACCACCCTCCATGGGTGCCCTTCTAGCTGGGCTCCTGCATACTGACCTCTCGCCCGCAGCCTCCGGACGTTGTTCCTGCTCGTTCATCCAGGGGTCACCTAACCAAGGTTGGCTATGGCACGCATACCCTGGGACTCCCCACCTCCCTCCATGGAAAGAAAACTAGATCAGGGCTTCCTTGGTGGCGCAGTGGTTGAGAGTCCGCCTGCCGATGCAGGGGACACGGGTTCATGCCCCGGTCCGAGAAGATCCCACATGCCGCGGAGCGGCTGGGCCCGTGAGCCATGGCCGCTGAGCCTGCGCGTCCGGAGCCTGTGCTCCGCAACGGGAGGGGCCACGACAGTGAGAGGCCCGTGTACAGCAAAAAAAAAAAAAAAGAAAAAAAAAGAAAACTAGATCAAAGTAAGCCCCAGGGTCCACATTTCTTTTCAGGGCTCCTCATCCTGGCCTCCTGAGTGCTGGTCCAGCCTGGCGCAGCTGGAGACCCCCCAGCACCGTGCAGGTGCTTCAGAGACCGCCAAGGCCTTTGGAATTCCGCCATTGTGCATAGGCTGCTTCTGCTGTTACAGTCGCCCCTTGGGTTCATCCACACCACACGTCTCTAGGCCTCTGGAGGCCTCTTGTCCTCTCGCTCTGGTCCCTCCTGCCTACCACTCCAGCGCCGTCATCTCTAAAGAGTGGCTTTTGCATGTCACTTCTCCTGCGAGCAATCTCCAGCAGCTCTCCAGGGCACCCACCAAAGTCACAGCTGTGCCGAGCTTCTGAGATCCTCCACAGCCTTCTCCCACTTTCTCCTTTCATAACCATCACAGGGGGCCTCCTTCTCACTTTTTAAAACAATCTTTGCCTCTGCAGTCTCCCCAGCCCAGAGCTCCCTTTTTCCTTCACTCTCCTCCTGGCCCACGCCCGGCCTCCTCCAAGTAGCCTCAGGATCATGTGGATTTGTAGATCATCTAGATCCAACCCCTCATTTTCTAGGTGAGGAACCTGAGGCCCAGAGACATTAGCTGACTTGCTTAAAAGTCAAATCACTAGCTAGAGACTGGAAAATCAACATATCCTCACCTTGCAGGAAAATACCTTTCACTCTTCCTGGCTGAAGAGGGTGTGTCATCCTGGAGGGAAAGGGATCCTGGGAAGGGACAGGACTGTCCCTAAGTCCACGTGATCTCCAGTTGTCCGTACAACCAGAGACGCAATTAAGTGCTTAATTATACGGCGCTCTGCATCATTATTTAAGTGTTTCCAAAGGAGATCGTAAGCCTCTTGAAGGCAGGGAGCTTTCCCTGTGCCCTGGATTGTGTTCTCTCCAAAGCCCTTAGTACGGGGTGCGTGGAAGGCGTCACGTGGTATGGCTGGAACCCCGGCCAGAGCTTTCATCCATGAGAATAATTTTATCATCTCCATTTCTGGCAGCAAACGAAACAGCATGGAAGCCAAAGGGACTCCAGGGGCAAGTCTGGTTCCTAAGTTTTCATGTGGATGGAAGGGGGGTGGCCATGGGAGTGCACGACCAACCATAGTCTGGGCTAAGATCCACAGGGACTAATAATGAGTTTCAGGCCCGATGGGTCTCCAGCTTCCCTGCCTGCTGTTGATATCATAGGAAAAGCACCCATGGCTCAGGAGGACGAGCCATGGCAGGGGTGGAAAAGGTCTCTGGTGCACACGCCCCTTTTCCTCCTCTGCCCCTTTCACTGCTCCTCCAGGCATCACCTAACGCTCCTTCCCCCTCCATCCCGCCCTCTGAGAGCACTCGGTCCTACGGAGGCGCCTTCAGGGGACTGTTGTGACCCTGACATTTAACGTGGTGATCGGAGGTACTGCCCTAGTTTATGCGACTCCCACACGTGCGGGGAAGCATCGTGGGCTGAGGTGCTAGTTTCCAGCCCCCGGAGATCACAGTGCTTGGACTGGCGGAAGGGGCTTCATGATGAGACAGGGACCCAGGGACTTGGAGAAATTGATCTTCACCTGGGCAAGATACGTTTTTCTTTCCTTTCTCTCTTTGTATCCAGACTTGAAATGGTGTCTTGGGCAGAGCCATTTAAACAGATTTACGGATTGGCAAGGTGCTGGGGGCACCTGGGGAAAGGTTCAGCAGTGGAAATGTTGCACCAACTCCGCTTCTAGGGCAGTCCAGAGCCTCCTGTGATTGGTGGCCCGTGCTCAGCACATCTGAAGGGCTCCATGCTCCCCTCCTCTCCTCCGGGGCCTGGGGCAGTAGGCTTGTAACAGTGCTTTCTCCGGCTTCCCAGTGGGTGGAGGTTGGTTAGGGTCACTGGGTGAGAGGAAATGGCTGATGACACCCACCCACCCTCCTGTCAGCCTGGGGGATGTGCCCGTTGTGCTCCCAAGTTGGCATTTGTGCATTCCGCATTCTCTTCCTTCCCTCATCTGGGGGGAGGGAGGTGGGGTGGGTCATAGAGTGCACAGGGATTGCTATATTTCCCACTTTCTTGAAGAGAAACCTAAGGCTCGGAGAGGGGGCATGGCCCACACGGGGTCAGATGAGTCACCTGTGGCATCGGCACTGCAGGAGCCAGGTGTCCTGGGCTCCCCAGCTCCCCAGCTCTGGTGGTAGGAGGACCAAGGCCAAGCAGCCTGGGTTAGCCATTGGGAAGCTATGGGAAATGGGTCCTCTGAAGAGTGCCGGGAGGGCTGTTCAGAGAAGCCAATGGAGGGGGCATGGCCAGGGAAGTCTTCACCCCACCACTGAGATGGCACAGAGCAATTAACGACCATTGAAGACAGACCGGCAGGGTGGCATTCCATGGCCCTCTTGCCCAGATCAGACTCAACTCTAGGGTACAATTACCTGCAGAAGTGGTGTGGGGTAGCTGCCTGCACATGCCATTTGAAACTACTGGGGGAGGGCTTCCCTGGTGGCGCAGTGGTTAAGAATCCGTCTGCCAATGCAGGGGACACGGGTTCGAGCCCTGGTCTGGGAAGATCCCACATGCCGCGGAGCAACTAAGCCCGTGTGCCACAACTACTGAGCCCGTGTACCACAACTAGTGAAGCCTGTGCGCCTAGAGCCCGTGCTCCGCAACAAGAGAAGCCATCGCAATGAGAAGCCTGCACCCTGCAATGAAGAGTAGCCCCCGCTTGCGCAACTAGAGAAAGCCCGCGCGCAGCAAGAAGACCCAATGCAACCAAAAATAAATAAATAAATTAAAAAAAAAAAAAAAGAAACTACTGGGAGAGATGCTTCTCTCTTAGGCTCCAGTTACTCCCTTTGGGATGCTGCCTTATAGATCCACCCACCCCGCTGAAGCCACCATCTAGGACGATGGAACTTCTAGGGGGAGACCATATCTGATGCCAACATCTCTTTGAAGACACTCATCCCGGTTTATTCTCAAGAAACACCACCCTTTGACTCCACCTCCAAGGCTCACGGGTATGGTCAAGGTCCTGACTTCCCCATGAATTCACGAAGCATCCACTTCCACCCCAGAATTCATCCTGGCTTTGAAGGATGGGAAGGCCTTACCTCGAGTTTTGTTTTCTTTAGGAAGGAGAGAGATGGTCTTTCCTTCCTGAAGATAGACGAAGAACTGGTAGCGATGGAAGCCACTTTGTGCTGGTGGGGAAGGAGGCTGGTAGGCTGTGGGTAGAAAAATGAGAGAGCACCCTCATGGGTATCCAGGGTATCCAGAAAAATGGAGCCCACCGCTCCACATCCCACAGTACCCAGGGGTTCCTGGCTATTCTGGGCAGGGGGAAAGAGAATCATTCTTGGTCCTTTTCACGGACCCCTCCTGGGGTCCCACCCTCTGCAAACCACTAGGATTTATCTTTGGCAGGATCTCCTCTTCAGCAGCTTCATTTAAGAAGCACCTTATCTGGGGTGGCGGGAGGAGGAGGTGTGGGCTGGTTGAAGGTCTTGGGTGCTGGCCGGGCTCTTGGGCCTTTCTGGGCCAGCGGGTGTTGGCGTTGTCCTCTTTTTGCTTTAGTCTGTCCTGATGGATGTCCTCCCTCAAGAGAAACTCATCTTCCTCTGCGAGTGTTTTTGGCAGGAGATTTTTATTTATTTTTTCAGCATTTCCTTATGAACTCAATCCCCAAAGAAGCCAATTTCTTGGCTGGATCCGGAGGATCTGGAAGTGGTTACGGGGGTGGGTGGGACTCGGTTCAAAGGTTTGATCATGGAAGCTGTAGGATCTGGGTGCTCGGGGCACCGGGAGCCGACGCAGGCTCTTCCGGAGGAGAATGCCTATCTCCCTTCCTTTCGCTCTTTGTGCGGGAGGTACTCTTTTTCAGGGGAGATGCAGGGTGGGGACATCTCTCATCCTTCCCCCAAGTCTATGCAGGGCCTTGGGGTTTTGCAGGCCGACTTTCGCGGGCCATTCCAGCTGGGCCTCCTTCCAAGAGCGTGGGCCTCTTCCTCCCCCCTTTGCTCCCTTCATCTCCCTTTCCAAGGAGCCAAGCATCTTCCTGGGGGTGGGTGGGGATGAAGTGTTTGCAAGGAGGATGCTGGGGGGAGGGAGTACCGGTACACTGTGGCCCCCTCCCTCTCCTGATCGTTAGACAAGAACCACTTGCTGCTCAAAGCTGTGGAAGCGTTCCTCGTGGTGCACTTCTGGCCACTGGGGCCTCCGGAGTGCCCACAGCCAGGGGAATTCCTGACTATTCATTTCTCCCTGGGTTTTTGCATTGCAGAGCAGATGTATGTGTGTGTGTGTGTGTGTGTGTGTGTGTGTGTGTGTGTGCGCGCGTGTGTGCACGCCCGCAGAATGAGAACAGCACAGGGTGTGCCAGGAGCCATGTGAATTTGTGTGAATTGGGGTCTCCGCTGGGGTGGGTGCAGGTGTTGGCGGAGCCGATGGGCATGGGAGCTGAGGCTGTTTTGGAGGGTCTCTGTCAGCACGTGTGTACATGTGGGTAAACTGATGCTTTTTTACAAACACTGCCAACCAGTGAGGGAACTCAGTGGTTCTATGCAGCTGAGAATTTATCCTTGGGGGAGAGAGAGACGCAACCCCCTCATACTAGGACTTTCCTGAAGAGGTCTCCCTCCAAAAGTAGGGATGAGGAGAAAGGGAAGGGGGACACACTTGCTGAGCCACGTCTCAGGGCCAGGTCCTGGCTAAGTGCTTTCCCTGTGACATCTCCCTAATCTTCACCACAACTTGGTAAGGTGGGTGTCACGGCCATTTTCTGGATGAGGAAACTGAGGCTCTGAGAGGTGAGGTCAGGCCGACGGTCAGTGGTGGAGCTGGGCTTTGAATCCAGGCCCATCTGGTGCCCGAGTCCGCGTTGCTTTATGGAACCATGATGCTTGGTTGGTTTTTCTTGCTCAACCCTTTGCCAGAGGCCAGCTCACCACCTGAGCATCCCCTTCAAGTTGAGTGGAGGGCATGCCCTTGCTGGCGGGATCCCAGAGGGAGGGGAGGTGGGGAGCTGATGGTGAGAATGGGGGTGGGAAGAGGAGGGCATCAGAGAAAAGGGAGGTCCACGCAGCCACTCGCAGCCACATGGTGGGACTGGGGCAGGGGAAAGAGAGAGGGGGCAGAGGGAAGAGAGCTACCTGCCAATCCCATGGAGTGGGGGCGGTTCTAGTTCTGGGTTCTCTCCCAGCGGAGCCCTGCAGGTTACTGTGGGCTCCATTCCTTACTGGTTGTGTGACATGGGGCAGGTGGTTCTGTGCCTCAGTTTCCTTCTCTTTAAAATGGAGATATCGATGGCAGCGACCTTAAAAGGCAGTTGTGAAGATAAGATCAGAAGGTCCAAGTAAACCGCTGGCTGAGCGCTTTGCACACTGTGAAGCGTCCACATAAAGTTGTATCACTGTGATTCTTGTGGTCACCCTCACTGCCCTGGCTGGGGGGAAGGGGCGCTGGAGGGTCTTACTCACGTGATAACTCCTGGCCCTGAATCTTCCCTTTCTTCATGTCAGCGCCCTGAAAATAAGAGACAGGCACAGGCGAGGGTCACTCCTGGGGCAGCAGGAGGCCATGCCATCACACTTCGTCCAGGTGGGCCCTGCTGAGTTCTTTCTCTCGGAGGGAGTAGGCTGGAAGAGGAGGAAGCTGTCTGGCTGTCCTGGGGGACGCTGCCAGAACGGGCCGTGGGGTTTGGAATGGTGCCTTGCGGGTCTGGGGAGAGAGGACAGCTGCAAACATTGCTGAGGGTGGCCTGGTGGCGAGGGATGGACCCCTGATCTCTGGAGAGCCCGACAGGACCCTTCCAGAAGGGCTGCCCCACTCTCACCATCTGTGCCCCCAGGCTGGGCCCAGGACGCACCTCTGGGGCCTGTGGGGTCTGGTGAGATCTAGGGCGGGGCTGACCATCCTCACTGCTTGCCCATCCTCTCGGGTTCTCTTTGGGGCCTTCAGAATACTCGGCCAACGGCTGCCTGAGCAGCCAGAAGGGCAAGGAAGGGCCGGAGGAGGCCGGACTCCCTGATTCGGAGGCAGCTACTTCCCCCAGCCTCGACCGGACTCAGCCCAGCACCCTGGGCCGGTGGGACAGCTTCGGTTTCCCTCTTTCTCTTCCTCCCCCTTCCCTCCCTTCTCCCCTCTGCTCAGTGTCTGTGGGATCATGAGGTGATCCCGGGGCGTGGGCAGGGGGGACGCGGGTGCTAATTACTGTTTGTGCAGGACCCGGAGATGCTCAGATGAAAGGCACTGGAGCTGGGGCCCTGGTTTTGTGCCACAGCTCAGGGCGCCATGCCAGGGAGTCCTGCGGCCCCTCGGTGTGGGGTTTCATAGCCTTAATGATGGTGATTAGCCTGGCTCTTCACTGATTCTGCCGACACCTAAGTGTGCCCTGGCCACCTTTACACTGAGCCCTTGTGGTGCAGACCCTGCTCCTTCCCCTGGAGAGAGGTGCTCAGGGTGGAGATGGGGGGCGATGGGGATGGGGGAGCGTGAGGCTTCTTCTCAGTTCTCTGTGGAGATTCTCAGACTCACCTGGGTGACCCAAACCCTAGTGTGGTTGACTTTTTACCAAATGTAAGCCCCTCCCCGCATTCCAGAGCCCCTCCCCCACCATTCTCCTCTTTAGGCGGCAGCCTGCCCTCCGGCTGTTCTCACTTCGGGCCTTTTTTTTTTTTTTTTTTTGGTACGCGGGCCTCTCACTGTTGTGGCCTCTCCCGTTGCGGAGCACAGGCTCCGGACGCGCAGGCTCAGCGGCCATGGCTCACGGGCCCAGCCGCTCCGCGGCATGTGGGATCTTCCCGGACCGAGGCACAAACCCGCGTCCCCTGCATCGGCAGGCGGACTCTCAACCACTGCGCCACCAGGGAAGCCCCCCTTCGGGCCTTTTTTTCCAGAACGTCCCTCTCCCCCAGGCTCCTCTGTGTCCATCTAGGTTACCTTTGGTCGGAGGAGGGGCAGGAGACTGCAGAAGGACGGACCGCCCCCCCACTTTGAGCCCCCCTCCCTCCGTTTCCTTCACGTCCTTTGACATCCCTGCCCCTTCCCTCCCCCTGCTCAGGAGCGTCCAGGAGCCTGTCAGACGCAGCAGAGCGCTCTCCCTCTGCCTGGCCTTCCCAGCACAGCCCCCTTCCCCTCAGTATCAGGCCGGGGTGTGGCCAGGGGTCACTAGGGTGCCAGGACGGGGCGGGGGGCACGGAGGCCCCTCCCCTGGATACCCTTCTCTCCCGGGAGAGGCGGGGAGGGCCCTAGGCCTCGCAGCCACTCTCCCCAGATAGGTCTCTGAAGCCGAGCCCAGCCCAGCCTCCTCTGCCTTCCCAGCCTCCCCCTCATTCCTTTCCAAGTCATCCCGGCCAGCAGTTTGTTTAAACAAAACAATAGCAACCTAAGCCGCCTGTTTCTTTTCAATTCCCCACAGGCTCTGGTCCCACCCAGAGTGATAAACAGGCCTCTCTCCTGGTGAGAGCGCAGGGAGGGTTTGAGGGTGAGGATGGGCCCTGGGCCCGTGAGGTCAGAGCAGTGTGGAAAGTCTGATGGCAGCCTTGGTCAGGGTGGGGAGGCTCTCCGTCCCTCCCTTTCACTCCGGGGAGTCTTTTCTCCCCGACTGGGGCCAGCTTGGCAAAGACGCACGCAAAGCCTTGGATTCGTCAGTAGAGCTGGCGGCCCTGCCTGCCCGCCTTCCCCTGCCCGCTGCCCCTGAGCTCAGCTGAGGCAGCTGCCGCCGGCCCCGAGCAGAGGGCACTGATGGCTTTGAGCCTTTAGGGTCTCTCCGGAGCTTGTCCCATGGACAGGTGCTGGTCCTTGCTGGAAGAGCACAGAGTGAAGGCTCTGGGGAAGGCCCAGGCCGTAGAAGGGCTCCCTGAGTGTGGTCAGCACGGCTGGTACGTACCCGCGTTGGGCTGAATATTGGCGAAGCTCCCTCTGGGCCGTAAATCTTCCCTCCTTGGTCTGTCCTTGGGGGCCTAAAATTTCTACCGCAGAATCAATATCTGGTGGGGGACTCAGGAAACTAAAGCCAAAGGGTGAGAAAGTTGAGTCCCCAAGGTCAGACGACTTGTCCAGAGACTTACGAGCAGTGAGTGGGAGAATCCCAGAATGTTCCAGGAGGAGGGGGCCCCAGGCCCTTCGACCTTGGACCTGCAGTGCTGACCTGTGCCTCTTCTAGGACATCATGACCATCCCATCCCTCCTCTAGGAGGCGTTCTGGGGAAGACCATTATTAACGTACACAGATATCACCCAGAGGTCTGGGGCTGCTGTGGAAGTGGCCTACCTTTCCCCTCACCCCATGTGAAAACGTGAGGTCTCCTAAAACATCTTCGTGGCTTGGTGTGTCACATGTAGCCTGAAGTCACCTTAGAAAACTGGAAGCCTCTGGGGACGGGAGAGATTCAGGGACATTTTGAAGGCAAGAGGGGGAAATCTATCGTTCAGAGCACTTCCCAGGGAGACTGGGCTGAGGGAAGTGCCCTGAGGGTGGCGATGAGCCCAGCATTTGAGGACCAGACCCCATACCTGTCAAGTCTGAGCACAGCAGAGGTTTAGCAGGAGAGCCTCAGGAGGGGAGGGGCTGCCTCACCTCCACCCCCTCCCCAGCCCCCAGGTACGCTGCTCCTCTTGGGCACCGGGCACAGACAAAACTTCCTTTCCCTTACTATAGCTAAGACAGGTGGACATTTTCAAAAGGAACTTGTCTAAATGCTGATTTTAAAAAAGAAATCATGGCCTAAATGACAAACAGTATAAAAATAGTTGGATTTCTAATCCTCAAGACCACTGAGAAGCCCAGGATGGGTTTTTCAGGAGTCAGGACAGAAGCACCGGAGGTGTTTGGTCAGTGTGCTTTGGGAGGATGTCCTGGGCCCTTCTAAGACACGGGGACTCGGTGGGCTTGGGAGAGCATCTCCTTTCCTTATCAGCATCCTCTGGAAATGGGGAGCCCGATACCCATCACCCTCTTAGCAAGGAGAGGGGAGGAAAGGGCACAAAATTGCTCAATCAGACCCTTAAATGCTCAGGATATAAGACAGCCTCTCCTTTTTCTTAGAAGTTGGTGCCCGATGTGTGCATGTGTGCATACGTGTGTGCATCCGTGTATGTACACGTGCATGTGTGTGTCCATGGCTTCCTGGCATGGGAATTAGCACAAATTATTCTAATTGCGGAGAAGAATCTCAACTCTATGGACCCTTTGCAGGAACTTCCTGGTTTATAGAACACGAGATTTCTTTTCCAGCTCTCTCCCACCTCAAGAACCCATTGCTGGCTTCCCTGGTGGTGCAGTGGTTGAGAATCCGCCTGCCGATGCAGGGGACACGGGTTCGAGCCCTGGTCCAGGAAGATCCCACATGCCGCAGAGCAGCTAAGCCCGTGCGCCACAGCTACTGAGCCTGAGCTCCAGAGCCCGCGAGCTGCAACTACTGAGTCCACGTGCTGCAACTACCAAAGCCCATGCGCCTAGGGCCCGTGTTCTGCAGCAAGAGAGGCCACGGCAGTGAGAAGCTCGCGCACCGCAAGGAAGAGTAGCCCCCGCTCACCGCAAATAGAGAAAGCCCGCACGCAGCAACGAAGACGAACACAGCCAAAAATAAACAAAAATAAAATAAATAAATTCATATATATATAAAAAAGAACCCATTGGGTCTTGTTAAGCTAGTTTGGAACTGGCACATGAGATGCTTAAGAAAAGTTGAGGTTCAACGGAGAATCACAGCAACTGCATTCTTGGACCAGGGCGATGCAGACTGTCGCACCAGAGTTGTTCTGAGTGGCTTGTCTCAGAGCAAGTAAAGAGCACAGTGCTGGAAGCTGGGAGCTGCCCTCCCGACCCCCCAGCCTACATTTGTAATGAGCTTTTAGGGTTTATTCTCCAGGGCACTGTCCAACCAATGGATCTCATAGCAGCCCTTGTGTGGGATGGGCAGAGATTGGTCTCCCCATTTGACCGGAGAGAAACACGGAGAAGCTTCAGCTTCTCAAGGTCAGGGACTATGTCCTCTCCATCTTTGTAGCCCTTAGGATGCTTTGCACACAGTAGGGGTAGTAGATGTCATCCATGCCCTGGCCCATCCCCTGGCTCACCGGCTCCACTTTCAACCTGCTTCTCCTGGTCCCAGGGCCAGCACTGGCATCCCGAGCTCACTTCACCCCCTGTGCATTAGGGCAGGTGTGCTGGGGCGTTAATGTTCCCTGGCAACGGCTCTTAACCAATGGCTGATGGGAACTGGTGCGTAAGTGCTCCAGGTACCCCCAGTGGAACTTGTTTGCTCCTGAACCTTCCTTGGGTGCCTTCCTTTTCCTGTCTTACCCGCTGCCTTACTGGTGCTCTCTCGTGTCCCCTTTAAAATAAACTACTTGTACTGATATCCTTGTCTCAGGCTCTGCTTCTGGGGGACCCCAAGCTAAGACAGTAAGGGTCCAATAAACATCTGTGGGATGAATGGAGAGAAGAGTGAAGGCTTTGTCCAAGGTGTCCTAGGCAGCTGACTCTTGGTCCTGACCTCTTCCGATGAGACCTCACTGCTGCTGTCTGGACCTGGATCCTTCTGCCCTCCCGGGCCAGACCCTAGAGTTCCCTGACAGAATTGGTCCCTGATATATTAAGCCCTTGGAAAACCACAAAGAGATGAGCCAACTAGATGAAAGTCACCTCGATCTTTCATTTCTTGTCCCCTTGGGGACAGCCAGAGAGCTACATTCCCTGAGAATGAAGGGTTCAGAGATGCCCCTCCCCCAGGCTGGGGAACCCCTTAGGTAAGATTTGGATTGTGAGGTCTGGAGGCTGGGGAAGGGGCCTGGCTCAGCACTGGGCCTTGCTGGGAGGCTGGCCCAGTTTCTTCACTTCCCTTCAGTTACCTCCAGGCAACTGCCCGCCCACCTGGGCTTACGTGAAGGCCCCAGGTACTCGGGCTTGCTGACCCCTCGAGCAGAGGGTCAGCAGCACATTTCCTTGAGCGTTAGGAAGATGATTTAATCTCTTCATCCACCTCTTTCCATCTGGGCGGGAGGATGTAATCGCTTCTCCTGCCTGGCTTCAAACCTCAGGCAGAGTGGGAAGTTGTACATTTTGATCTCTGGGTGGGTGGGGCGGGGGGGCATCGAGAAAGCCCTGAACTGGAAATGCGAGACACAGAAGGGTGTGGTGGAGACGAGGAAGAGCCGAGGGAGAAACGAGCAAAACTCGGGGGGAAAATGGGGAAAATAGGACAGAGTTCCAGGCTCTCTGACACTGGCACCAGACGAGAGAGCTCCCTGCTGTTTTACACAGCTGCCTGCAACCTGCCAAGTGGCAAAGGATCTAGGAAAAGGCGCAGGATTGGAAAGTGCTACCCAGCAATCTGTGGATTCTGCAATTCACAAGGGGTAAGTCAGTGGAAGGCACTGACAGCTCCTGGGCTCTGAGATCTCCAGGGGCTGCGGCTGCCGGGCCGCCTAACACCCACCTGGAGAGGACCCAGCCCCGGAGACTGTACCTGCCCCAAGGGAAAGGCTGCGATCAGTTAAAACGATGGCTTGCTTTTTTGCCCTGGGGCTGGGAAAACGGGGGGCCGGCCACCAAGGCGGGTGGAGTGGAATCCGTGGGAAGTGGTGAGAAGGAGGCACAGACATGAGCCCTTCTGGGAGCCAAGTGCTTCCAGACTCCAGGGTGTAGGATGGCCGATTATTTTGGGCACTGGTTTCCCTCAAGAAGGGTCAACATCAAAGACCTGATAGTCTCCTCCTGGCACCTTCATGGGTGGCGGACTGCGTGGCGTTTCCTAAAGATGGGCTGCACCATCTTTAGAAGACTCCAATGGATGGCCAGGAGATTCTGGTATTTGGCTCCAACTGGCAACAGGACCCTTAGGGTTTTGATTCCTAGTTTGGCTTCAGATCTGGAGTCAGTTACTTCCCTGGGTCTCCAGATGCCAAAATGAGTTGGGGTGAGGTGGGGTGTTGCTGGTCTGCTTCTTGGCGTAAGTAGTTACCCAGATGGGAGGAGCTTCACCACTCTCCACAACACTGGGTGAAGAGGCAAGATTTCCCAAGGCCGGGGTCAAGGTTGCTTGTGGTCTAACAAGTACAGGTTGTCTAAGCCCTTTGTTCCAGGCCATATGGAGATGCGAGTGGTTCCCAAATAAGCCACCGTGTCTTGCACCTGTGTGTATGTGACACTATCTAGCATAGGGTTAGCCCTGAGGCATGATGGCTGGGAGATGGGTAGATAAATGAATCAGTTAATGAGAACCCCTGTGAAATCGAAAATAAGAACATGAATTAAGACACATTTTATGGTATTGAGGAACTCATGGTCTAGGGGGGCAGATACATCAATAAAGAAATAACTGTATTATAGGTCTAAATAATTGCAGTCTATAGGAAATGTTGAAGGAGCAGAGAGGAAGGAAATTGTAATTGCTTGGGGGTAGTAATCAGGGAAAGCTACTGAAAGGGGGCTGTACTCGATCCGGGCTTTGAAGGGTATGTAAGAGTTTTCCAGTTTTCCAGTGGACAGGATAGGGAGGGGAGGGGCAGTTTACATTGAGGAAACTGTATAAGCAATCTATAAATATGTCAACAAGGTGTGGCAAGAACAGGTGGGTCTGGAAGAAGCTCAAGTTGAGGCTGGAAATGTAGGCTGGGGTTAGGCTTGAATGGCAGGCAGTGCTTCTGATTTCTGAGAATTGCAGCCATCAGCAAACCAAACTTTGGGCCCACAGACCCCAGGCAAGACTCTTTCTGTCTTCCAAATGCTCAGCAACTGTATCCCAGGAGCATCATCAAAGGGGGTTGGTCAGCTGCCTCTCCGGTCAAGAACAAATCTGGGTGGGGTCAGCTTTGGGACACTGCCCATATGTGGCAGGTCAGGGCTGGATGGAGCTGAACCCTGCGACCATGGCCTCACCCAGAACAGGTGCGCCTGGGACCCCTGAACCCCAACCCATCCCTTTTACAAACCGTAACTTTTTCAGTTTTAGATCATTAAAGGACAGCATGTTCATTGTAGAAAAAATTTAAAACACAGAAGAAAATAACTGGAAAGAAAAAGAATCCCCTGGATCATTCTGCATAGAGATAGCTGCCCTGAGAGCACCAGGGCTCCCTTCTTTGCATCTGGGTCCCAAAGCTTCTCGTCATACAAGTGTCAGCTTTGAGCCCCTGGTCCCTTCTGGGGTCTGCATTGGCTGGACTCCCATCTGCTTGGGGAAACGTGCCTTAGTTACTCTCAGTATCTGAAGCTCAGAGACTGGGTTGGACCTCAGGAGATGGTGGACCCAGCCCTCTTTGACCCTGGCCTGTCACAGGTCACCCATTCTCAGGACGTAGCATCTAGGTAGGGTTAGGAAGAGGGTGGAAAGGAAAAAAAGGAATAAAGAACACAACGTATGGTCTTATTAAACTTGTCCCACTTAGAAATAGCCAAGAAATGTTAAGATAGATTGAGAGCAAATATCATGAGATGACAGCTAAGTATAATTACTATGCATCAATGTCAGCTTAGGCTAAAGACGGCCGTTTCTAGACACACGGAACGAACGCTGAAGCTTTCGGGACCAACGACAGGTTGCCGGAATGGCTCATTTACCTGGAATCATGTAGGGAATTGGATGTTTTTCATAAGAACATTTCCCTGATCTCTTGGATCTTATATTTTTAGCTCCCCAACTCCTTTCATCTTAACTATTTTGGATAGCGATCTTATTAAAACACTAGTTCTCATGTTCTCCCACACACACACACACACACACACACACACACGGATAATACCTTATGTAATTTTAAACACCATTGTGGTTGTCACAGTGAGTAGCCAGTTTTGCACCCTGCGACAGCACAGGACTGTAATGCTCAAAAACAAACACAAAGAACGGGCCGTTCAGCCTTCCGCCTGCTCAAACCTCCTCAGGGTCCAATAATTTAATATTGACACAGTGGTCAGTACATAAAGAAAGGGGAACCACCTCTTGTGGGGCGCCTACAACGTGGCAAGCATTCCGCCAGCATCTTTTTTTTCTTTTTTTCTTTTTTTTTGCAGTACGCGGGCCTTTCACTGTTGTGGCCTCTCCCGTTGCGGAGCACAGGCTCTGGACGCGCAGGCTCGGCGGCCATGGCTCACGTGCCCAGCCGCTCCGCGGCATGTGGGATATTCCCGGACTGGGGCACGAACCCGTGTCCCCTGCATCGGCAGGCGGACTCTCAACCACTGCGCCACCAGGGAAGCCCTCCACCAGTATCTTTACGCAAGTTAGATCACTCCGGTCCCCGCCTCGCAGCCCATTTCCCACTAAGGTGCGGTGACCCTCAGGACACCCACCCCTGCCGCCAGCACTGCCAATGGGAGGATGAAGACCCTCGGTCCTGCTGAGGGAGCTGAGCTTCGTGGTCTGGCTTCTGACGCTGCAAGAACCAGGGAAATGTTGCCATCTGGTTAAAAGCAGCCCCACTGGATCCGTGACTGAGCTGTTAACACAGCCGTTCCAAAGGGCAACCTGGGCTTCAGCCCAATGTCATTACCAATTAGCTGCACGACTTTGAGAAAGACACTATTTCCCAGCGTGTCAGTTTCCATACCTGTAAAGTGGCTGTGATAATGATACCTGCCCTGGTTTCCTCACAGACTCGTGAAGATGAAATTAGGAAATGGGATAGTCTGAAGTCCCACAGTGCCATCTGAGGGTAAGGGTCATGACGGCTCCCTTCCCCGGGCTCAGCGAGGAAGGAGAGGCGTGAGGCCACTGCTGCCCAGGCTAGGCGGGGAGACACTGCCCCCAGCCTCCGTCAGTCCGCCCTCAGAACCCATCCCGCGAGCTGTGACGGGCCCAGGAAGTCTCCTGGCAGGGTAATGGCTGTGCCGTGGGCTCGGCAGTTACTCAGCTGTAAACGTGGGGCCCGTCTGCTGGGCCTGCATCAGCCAGGGTGCGCAGAGCGCGTGGCACATAATGTTTATGAATATGCCTTGATGAGGGGCATTAGTATCTCCTAATGACACCGTCTGAGCCTGGCCTCCTTCCTTCTCTTGCTCCTCTCTCTCCCCCATCCCGTGGAGACACACACCCACTCACAGACAGAGACGAGGGCCCCCGGAGGAGGGACAGGAGGCAGAGCTGTCCCAGGAGGCAGGGGCTGGGATGGGGGTCGAGCCACAGGGTTCCGACAGAGGATCCAGGATGAGGGAGGAAGTAGGATGCTGCTGGCTCGGCTGTCAGGTGGGAAGCTGGCCAGAAAGTGCTTGCTGATGGGAGCAAGGGAAGCAAAGCAGTGGCAAGACTTTACCAAAACGGGAAGGAGCGGAGCAGCGTGGGGTGGGGTGAGACAGGAGAAGCTGGAGCTGGGGCGGGGCTGAGCCCTGGTGGGAGCAGGAGGGAGAGAGACTAGAGGTCTTCGGGTCCCTCTAGGGCAGGGCGGGGCTGAGAAGGGGGGGGGGGCAGGGGTGAGAGCCAGGGGAGGGGAAACAGCGAGTCACGCTCACTCAGGCTCACACGTGCTCACAGCCACATAGATCCACACACTCCGAGCACCCCCCATGTATGCACACACGCTCATACACACACGTGCACTCACGTGCACACTTACAGATATATGATCGCACACCCCTCAACTCACACATGCCCTCACATGCTCACATAGATACGTGTCCACAGTCACACACACGTTCACGCACAGCCTCCACATGCTCAGACACGCTCACACGTCCACACAGTCACACACACGCGCTCACTACACACACAACACGCTTAGTCAATGCACACTCACATACACCTCTCCACCTACACACGTATGCACACATGCCCACACACACTCACACGCTTTCACACATACACACTCACACATGTTCACATATACACGGTCACACACACAGGGCCCTCCACCTCGCACACTTATGCAACGCACATATACACACAACACACTTACAGGCACGCTCACACACGTGCTCACATGTACACACACATGCTCATACAACATGCACTCACATACACATACATACACATGCTCACACTCTCACGCATATACGCTTAACATGCATCCACATACACTCATGTATGCACGCTTGCACAGGCACTCATACACACACGTGCTCACACACACTCCCTCTCGCAGGCAGCTTTCATTGGTGGGTATGTCGGGGCGGAGCATGAAGGGAGCTGCCGGCTGCAGGGCACTGGGGAAGGGGGCCAGGGCAAGGCTAAAGCGTGGACAGTGGGATTAGGAGAGGTGGGTGTGGGAATCTCCAGGCAGAAGACCAGGACAAAGAGATGGCCGAGTAGGACTGAGGGCTGCGAGTAAGAATTGAGCTGTTCTCTGTCCACCCTCCGGAGTGTGAGCGCCAAAGGGCTGGGGATGCAGGAAGGAAGGGGAGCCCTGGCAGGAGAGGAGGTCGGCTAGGAGTGGAGGCGTCCCTGTCCCTGCCCTCCTGCCCTCCTGCCTCTGCTGTGGTAGGACGCTGCAGGCTGACCTGCCCTCTCTCCCTAGAGCAGCAAAACAATTAGGAAACACTGCCCACGAATCCCCAAAACAAACAGGGCTTGAGAGACTGCAGCCCAGCCAGAGGGGAGGGAGCTGCAGGGCTACCTTCTCAGGCCCACTCTTATCGCCTTGCATCTCTCATCTCCAGCATCTAGTCTTTCTGGCTGGGTGGCTGCAACCCCAGAAGAGGCCAGGAGGAACTGGGGAGGACCAATAAACTGGGAGGAGGTGATCTGCCGAGATCTTTGCTCCCCAACTCCAGCTGGACAGAGGGGGTCCAGCAGCCCCCTAGCCCCTCCCTGGCCTGGGGAGTAGTACCCCAGGGTTTGTGAGTGGTCAGGGAGTGCTGGCATCTGGAACGATCCCAGGGTGCTTGTGAGAGCTACATGGGGGCTCCCCCAGGTTCACAGGGTAGGGACCACCTTCACCGACAGCCAAGGAGCCTTCTCGGGGTGCCTGGCTCAGCAGTTTCCTCTGGATCCTGGCCCGCCTGGTCCTTCCATCTCCTCTCTTTTTGCCTAAGACTCCCCCCACCCCTCCCGTACCATCCTGCCCTCTACCGCCCACCAGGAAATGGCCAACTGTCTCTGGGCTACTCTGTCCTCCCCGTGTACCATCTATGGGATGCTGGCTGTCGTAGAGAATCCAGGCCCCAGAGGCCGGCGGGTCCTCAGTCAGGCTCCTGGGCTCTGTTCTCTGCTTTGTCTCTCTTCTTTGCCCTATTTTTTGTTCCATACTTGGCTCCAAGGCATAATCTGTACTTTGGGGCCTCTCCCTGCTTCCCCACCAAAAGGGCCCAGGCCTGGGGCTGCCTTGTGAAATGGAATGAAGGAAGGAGCGAGGGACTTTCTGGAAGGAAGCTTGGGGATCAGGACTTCTGAGCAAGAGAAGATGCTGGGAAGATTTGGAGGCTCCGTGAAACCCCGTGCTCCTTAGAAAGGGTGCTAATAAGCAGAAACAGTCTTAAGTCTCATTCAAATCCCATCTTGCTCTTTACGGAGGGACTGACAGTGAACTTGGCCTCAGTCCTCTAGCCCCTTGCTACTCAAAGCCGCAGCAGCATCACATGAGAACTTGTTAGAAATGCAAATCTTGGGTTCCACCTCAGACATAATGTGAATCAGAATCTTTCTTTTAACAAGAACTTGCGGTGACTCGCATGCACCATGAAGTCTGAGAAGCACTGCGGCAGCGTCCTGCTCTCAGCGCCCTGGGGTCTCTGGCCCGGGCGGGAGACTCCTCATCAGAACTGCAGTGGCAGCACTGGTGGGAGCCACCTGAGCTCTTGTCCCTGAAACTATCCCATTTCAGGTCTCTCCCAGGCTCAGGAGCCCCCGTGGGATCACCCTTCCCTGGGCAGCACCTGGCTGACCTTTAGGTGCTGAGATGGCCCCAGCTCTCAAGTCAGATTGTTCAGACTGGTTGGGCTCCTGGGCGATTGCAGGAGGTGGGGAGGGGTTGGGGCCCCGGCCGGGACCGGGAGACGTGAGGCCTGGTGTGCACCCTTCTTCCCTGCACCCCTGCTTGGGGCCACGAAAAGCAGGCCCAGTCCGTGAGTCTTGGTGGTGTCGCTCACTTTTCTGAGCCTTTGAGTCTCTGGCCTTAGGCAAGGCAGCCTCTCCTGCTGGAGGGGGACCTGTGGAGCCACGTCTGGGTGCACTGTTTGCTGGGTGCCTCACGGGGTGTTGGATACACACCCACTGGTGCTTCCTTCCCCCCATCATGCTCCCCACTCCCGACTCTATTTGAGGAGGGGGAATGTTTATTCCCCAGGTGTTTATTTATTTATTATTATTATTTTTGGGCCGCTCCATACGGCTTGTGGGATCTTAGTTCCCCAACCAGGGCTTGAACCCCCCTAGACCCTTGGCAGTGCACGGAGGGAGGGCACGGAGTCCTAAGCACAGGAGCACCAGGGTAGTCCCCCCCCAGGCGTTTAGAAATCTCTGGGGAAGGAGGAGGTAAGAGAGCCTTGCTCTTCCTTGCAGTCTGAGGACCAGAGGAGGGGGTGTGAGAGGCGCAGGTGGCAGGTCGGGGTCTGCTCTGGGGTGGGGGTGGGGGTGTCTGGTCCCAGCAGGAGGGCTGCAGTCACGGGCCTCCCTCAGCTTTCTTTCTTCACAGGTGCCCATGCAAACTTGCCATCCCCGACCAGCTGCCAGGCTGCCCTCATCTTCCTTGGTCACGCCATGGGTGGTGCGGTGGGCCTGCCTGCCTGTGTCAAGGCCAAGGGAGCAGTGAACGTGGCCCACTGGGGCCGAGCAGTTGTCAGCCGGGACCAGGGCTTGCTCTCATTCTGTTGTGTCACCTTCTACAGTGCCCGGCAGGCAGATGCCAGTCTGGGGAGCTTGGCAATCACAGTGAGAAAACAACAGAGAGTGAGGTCAGTAAACTCCACTCCACCCTGACCTCACATCTGGTCCCATCCGTCTCTGGAATGCTTGGAAACTGACATAATCCCAGGGAGAGGAAGGGGGATCTATGGTCCTCTCTGGCAAGGTCAAGAATTGGGTCACTACGCTGAGCCCTCAGTAGGTGTCACCTGTTTAGGGCCACTCAGCTGAGCCCCAGAGGCCAATGGGGAGGTTTGTGCAGAGGACCCTGGCTGCCTCTGGAAGCGGCACCCACCCTCCTCCCCGGCAGGTGGAGAGCTGGGCTTGGGGCAGTTGTGGTGCTTGGCCACCGGCCCAATTGGAATCATCATCGGTCTCGAAGTGTGTTGAAATGGGTCTTTGCACAACCTTGAGGAGGGCCCGGCAATTCCAGGTGACAGTGCCCAGGGCTATGAGGAGATGGGAGGAAAGGGGACGAGGTGACAGCAGAGAAAAAACCCAAAGAGGGGTTAAGGGGTTTTCACAGCTGCTGACTCCGGAGCCTTCTGGGGCTGGGGCTCAGCCTGCCTCCTTCCAGCCCTAACCCATGGGTCTGGACCTCAGAGGCCTTCCACCCTGGGAGTCTGGGGTTCTGGGATGCCAGGCCAATCCCTAGGCTATACCACAAGGAGCCGAGACAAACTTCTCCCTGGAGCTTTTCGCTGCGAGCGGTTAATCGCCCTGGCATCTGAGGCTGCAGTGCGTGAGCAAGGGGCCTTCAGTGAAAGCAAACGGCCGCTGATTAATCTGACAGCTCCAGCCCCGCTCCTCTCTGTGGGGTCTGGCCACGCTCCATTCAGCCTCGATGGCCTGCAACCTATTACCACTGGCGCTTCCGGCCCTAATGGGGGAGAGGGTGAGCCCCCGCGGCCCCGCTGCCCTACTGAACCAGCCGTCCTGTCCTGCGTGAGGGGCTGGCCCTGGAGGAGCAGGCTTGGCTGGGTGCCGTCCCTGGGTGACCCCCCTCAGGAAGGGGGCAGACAGCTGCTCAGTGGGATTTGTGTGAAGGGATGATAATTAGGAGGTAAGTGGGAGTGCGGTCTAGACAACGGGGATGGTTTTTCAGTTACTTGCAGATTGTGGCTTTGAGAAAGCGGTCAGGCCATCAGATCATTCAGGCTGTGGGAGAAGGCAGAGAAGAATCGGGGCTAGGGGAAAGTCCCTCTTTCTACCCCAATTCACCCGCCCTGGCTCCTGGCTAATGCCAACGTAGCCCACACTGACTGAGTTCCTGCTAGGTGCCAAGTGCTGTGCCCGTGAGAGGGTGGCTTACGGGCTGGCGGGGACACGAGAGTAAAGAGGGAAATTACAGGTGAGATGAGTGCTAAGCAGAGGATTTACAGAGGGCCTAGTCTGGGGTGGAGAGGGCTTCCTGGAAGAAGCGCGAATCAGCTCTCCACCTGTCAGTGGTGCTTGGCGGGGAAGGGGAGGCCCATATTTCTGGACTCCAGCTGCCAGGCCAGAGCCCTTCCAGGGCGTCCTTGTCCCCAAGAAGCCCCAGGCCCTTATCACCTACTCCTTGAGATGCTTGACCCTCCCCTTGGGCTGCTTGGCGGCTGGGGGGAGGGAGGATTGAGGATGAAGGAAAGGGAGTGAGAGTCAGGCAGGGTGTGGAGGCAACCGACCTTGTCCTGGGCGGGACCCCCCTGCTGGGAAGCAGAAGCAGAGCTCCCTTTGCGGGAGAAACCCCCTCAGGATCTACAGCAATAAAAAAGGGGCCCCCGAGCTCTCTTTCGCTGCAGCCTCTAATGATGGGGTTGGGGTATAATGAATATCTGTGTGCTCATAAAACAGACTAATGACTGCCTTCATTTAATGGACCCCTTTTATCCTTACTGGTTCCCAAACCAGAAGGGACCGTCCTGGGGGCTGAGGTCCAGCTGTTTGGGTTGGGGGCCCACTGGTTACTGAGGCCCCTCGGAGGCTGCCTTTCCTCCTCCATCCCTTATCAGGTTGAAACCGCCCCGAGGAGTCTAGGGAGATGCCTGACAGTGACCAGCCTTAGGAAGTGGGCAGGCGATGGGGAGGGAGGAAGCATATACACCCTGATTCTTATGGACAGTGTCGACACTTGTACCACGTGGCTGCAGAGAAAGGGCACCTAGAAGCGGCTGACTGTACCACGCCCCCTTCCTCTGCCCCACACCTATACCAATAGGAGCTCACAAATCATCCCAGTGTCAACTCCTTCCCTTGAGAAGAGCTAGACCCCAGGAGGGAGGGGCTTGCCTGATGATTCACCAGCAACACCTGTGTTTTGCTTGGGAGATCTCCCTGCTTGGGACTAGCCAAGCCTGACCCTGTTTGGCTTCCTGGAGCTTGGTGAGATCACAACCCTGGGTGTTGTGGCTGCAGGCTAGTGGGACCTGCCATGCAGGGAATATTTTTAAAGAGATACTTGCTGCTGTGTTCCCAGGATTAGCTCATTGAGAGACTCACGTTGTTCTTTGAGTCCCGCCCCGACCCCATTTGATGGTAGAAAGCTGTCAGGGGAACATGAGTTCACTTGGGATAAAATGGGTAGTGGAAGTAAACAATCCAATACGCTTGTCATGGAGAAGCCCCTGGTGGTGGCCAGGGGACCCTGGGTGGCTGGTAGCATCTGAGGCAGATGGGATGGGCAGAATCAGAGTCCCCACACCCTGGAGGATGGAGGGACAGGCCAATTTTCTTTCCCTAGAGTTCCGGAACTGCCTAACTGTGGTCTTTCGGTCAGAGACTAGAGAGGAGCCACAGGCCGTCATGATAAGGTCTGCCAGTGGCAAGAAACTCTGAGTCAGCCTGCAGCCTCAGTGTTCCCATCTGGGCGCTGGCCCAGCCCTGCCTCCAGGCCATCTGCAGATAATTGGGGTCAGAGGAGGGCAGAGGATCCCAGGAATGTAGGTTCCTGGGCCCCTGACCAACCTCCCATTTTCGGTGCCCTCCCCTTGGAGGCAGTCGCCCCCTGACAATGCAGGGCAGAAAAAGCATCCCCCACCCCATACCTGGCCTCTCAGCAGGAGGCACCGTGGTAGGAAAGGCACCTTTAGAAAGGCTCAGAGAGCAAACAAGTGAGGTGAGTCACTCGGAGGTGGTGTCGTGGTTATTAGGCAGTAACAACCACCATCCAATACGTGTGTCGGCCGCTCTCCTCTCTTGAGGCTTATCAGGTACTTTCATGCTATGGTATCATTTAACCCTCCTCCCCAAGGAGGCAGAAAGGACAAGGCTTATCATCCCCAATTTGCAGTTGGTGAACACAAGCTCCCAAGAGGTTAAGTGACTTGCCCGAGGTTATAGTCCCGATTGGCTGCAGATCTGGGAATGGAATCCAGGTGTCCTGGTCCATGATCTAAGCCTCCTGACTCATAGTCCAAGGTTACTTTGCCTGTACCTCATAACAAAGGGGGCTGTGTTCAGGAAATCAGTTCTAGAGCGAAGAGATGATTTCTTTCCCCTTTGCCGGAATTCCTTGGGTGACCCTGAATACGCTCAGATTGGGCTGAAGGGCCAGTCTAGATCTTCCTAAATCTCTCCCGGGTCACGCCCAGGCCTGGGGGCAGGAAACTTTTTGGATAGGAGCGGGTCACTTTTGCCGGTGTCCTCCTGACTTAGGGGACCCTGAGCGCCACTGTTAGGCCACTGGGAGGGGCGTGGGCTGTGATGAGTCAACAGTTCACTAGCTTTAGGTTCTGCAGAGGCATCGGCAACCTGATGTGGAGGTGGGATCTGGAGGAATGAGGGGTGGCCAGGTGGACTGGGGAGGGCCTGGAGCCCTGTGGCTGGAGGATTTACCAGTGCGATGCTGAGAGCTCTCCTCAGGCCCTTGGCTTGACTAATAAGAGTTGAGGTTCCCTGTGAGCTTGGCTCTGTAGTTTCTGTCTCAATGCCCTCCTCTGCTTCTCCTTATCTTTCCAGTCTAGTTTCCACTGGTTTTCCACTATGAAGCCTTCCTCGAGTGCTCTCTCCTAGTGTTTCCCCTCTGTAGCACAGAACCATCCCCCACCCCCGCCCCAGGCTAGACCCACAGCTGTTTGCTCTTCTGCATCTCCTCTGGCCCTGAGTTCTTCCAGAGCATCTTGTTTTGGCCCCCCGCTGCTCTGTCTCATGCTCCTGTGGCAGAGGTACATACCCGGGCCTGGAGAGGAGGGACTGACACACACCCAGCGCAGGCCTGGTCCAGGCATTCGACATTCATCAGTGCACTTGATCATCCCAATGACCCTTCAAGGAAGGAAATGGAGGCTGGGGGAGAGCAGCCACTTGTTCAGGTCATTAGGTGGCAGAAGTGGGATTAAACCCAGATATTGCTGATTTCAGACGTGATTCTTTTCACCCAGTTCAACGCTGCCTCTCAAATGCTTGCTTAGAAGAATGTGGGAGAAAGTGACAAAATGGATTATATGTCTATGGGACTGAGTCAAGGTGCTGTCCCCTGGCTTGGAAAATGAACCCAACCTGTGGCAGAAGAAACATTTATATTTCATTAGATTCAGTTCGCTTGTTTGCTTCCTTCTTTTTTCCCAGGAAACATTTTTGCTGCAGTGATTTGTGAAAGGGCCTCAGGGCCATCCCTGTTAGATGTGCCCCTCACCCCCCTGCCAATGGAAGGAGCTGTGCCATATCTCTGTGAATCCAGGAGCCCAGGTGTGAAAGCCACCATGGGGGATGGAGAGAGGCCTGGTCACAAGGGCTGATCCATTTGGGGACAGGTTGGGCTCTTCAGGTCTGGAAAACCACCAGATGCCGTATCTGTGGCCCCTGACCGTAGGGTCTGTGATTCTGTTCTCTGGCCTTTATGGAGCAGGGTGGGGGAGAGTGTCGGTCTCCCAGATTAGGAGTAGCTGGTCAGCTCTCGACCACAGGACTTCCCTTGCTTTCCTCTCCTTCTCTCTTATTGCAGCCTCTTCCTCCTCTGTTCTCTTTTCTCTCCAGTCTCTTCCTCTTCACCCCTCTCTTCTGCCCTCTTCTCCTCTTTCTCCTCCTCTCCTTCCTACGTGGACCCCAAGCTTCTATCAGGAAACCAATTTCTTCATATTGGCTCCCCTAGTCTACCTCCTCCCTATCCATCCAATACAACATTCTGTGATGATGGAAATGTTCTCGATCTGTGCTGTCTTATATAGTAGCTGGTAGCCACATGTGGCTATTGAACAGTTCAAACGTGGCTCGTGCTGCTGAGGAACTGAATTTTTAAACATTAAAAAAAATTTTGATGAAGTTTAATTTTAATTGGCACATGTGGCTGGTAGCTACTGAGCTGGACATCAGAGCTCTAAATGATACGTAGTGCTGGACCCGCCTGGAGGTGCCCCTCCTTGTCCAGGCCCTGCCTCTCCCCCAAACTTCTGTGGGACCCAGCTTCCCTCCTGTGCTCAGCTTCCTGATCTGCGAACTGTGAGAGGCCACGGAGTTCTGGGCTTGGACCTGGATGACCCTGGGCATTGGATCTGGGAGCCTCAGTAGACTCTTCTGTCAAATAATGAAAGTAATTTCTTGAGGAAGTTGCCCTAGCCTCAAGGTTTCCTTCCAACTCTGAGTTCAGTGCTTCTCTGGGCCGGATCCTGCTATGATCAGATCTGGGCGAGTCCGTGTGAACG
Organism: Aethalodelphis obliquidens; assembly: GCF_003676395.1. NCBI lineage: Eukaryota > Metazoa > Chordata > Mammalia > Artiodactyla > Delphinidae > Aethalodelphis > Aethalodelphis obliquidens. Next base: position 8,419,299 of record NW_020838018.1, read on the forward strand.
GCAGGACAGGCGCTGTGTGTGTGTGTGTGTGTGTGTATGCATGTGTGTGAGTCACCTATGCATGTATGTGTGCATGCATGCACAAAGGTGCGTGTATGTGGTGGAGGGTTGAGGCACAGCAGTGAGACCCTGGGGATCCTACCTAACTGAATAGCCTGAGACTAGGAAAGGGGCTGAAGGCTGCTTAGATGGGGAAGGTTGTGGTCTGACTCTACTTCTGCTGGGCGTCTGCCCAATCCTCGGCCCAGAGTGTTCCAATGATGCCCCAGACTTCCTCTTGTGCCATAAAAGTATCCCAGCAAGCCTTTCCACAGAGGCCCCAGGGGTTTTCTCGGGGAATGTGTGAGTTTGTGAGCAGGAGACCCAGGCTGTGTGCGGTCTCCCACAGAGCCTGGCCTTGGAGGGATGTGTGTCCCAGCCTGGGGGCGGGGAGGGGTTTCACCTGGACCCAGGCCCTGGCTTATGCAATGCTTAGACTCTTAGTCAATTCCAACAACTTGGACGGACACACACACACACGCACACGCACACACACACATGTGCACACACTGCGTAGGGAGGTGTGGAAGGGAAATAAATTAGCCTTTGCTGCTTTGCCCTCCCTCCAAGCCTCTGCCACTGCAGATCCCCCCACATTTGGAGGTAAGGGGGGATGCCCCGAGAGAGGGTATTCTTAGGCTTCTTGGTTGAGATGGGGGCTCTAAGACTATGAGATGGGAGGGACCACTGAGAGGAGCCCTCTGGGGGCAGGGAGAGAAGCCCACCAGCCAGTAAGTGATGGGACATGGTCAGAGTGTGGACAGAATGGGATGCCTTCTCTTCTGCCCCAGAAGGTGTGCCCAGGCCTCAGGGATCCTGGGTCACGGAACCCCCCTGGCGGAGAGTTGCATCAGGGCGCAGCTGCATGCTAGATGCCTTGGGGGAGAGGGCACTGAGGGCTTGAGATCCTAATTTTCCAGCCTTCGGGTGCTTAGGGTCAAACCCTCAGCCTCCACCAGTGCCCCACCCCCTCTCCAACTGCACACAGATGGAGGGGGTGGCTGGGGGGTGAGTGAAGAAAGGGTGTGTGTGTGTGTGGATCAGAGGTAACTGGGCTTTTATCAGCCCCGAGTCAGGGAGGTGAGTGGGAACAGCATCAGATAGTCCTGGAGTTCCCCACAAGCCCTGCTCCCCACAAGGGCTTCCTGGGAAAAGAGCCCTTCCTGACTGGGAAGCCGCGAGGCTCTGCCTGCAGACCAGGCCTCTCTCTCTGCCATCACTGTACATGCAGGAGCATCACAGAAAGTGAGCGACTTAGCAGCAGACCTGCCTGGAGGCAGGGAGCTGGACCAGATGACCAGTTGGGTCCCTTCGAACTCTGGAATTCCACACAGGGGACTCACCACACCCATGCCTCTTGGCTGTGTGGACCCACACTGGTCCACAGAGAGTCTGGGGTGGGGGGAGCCGCTGTTGGAACTAGGGAAAGGACAGTCTGAGGTGTGGGTACAGAAAGGGGTGTCCCACAGAGCTCTGCTGGAATTTCTGAATTTGCTCCAGGGCTTTCACTTCCCTGGAAGGAGAAGGGGGAGAGTTGAAAAGGTCTGAAAATTGCTTCTCGGTTATGCATGGTTTTGGCAGGAAAGCTGAGGGCTGTGTTCTTCCTTTATCATAGCTGGCAGCCCGGACTTCCCACAATGCAGTGAAGGGAGCCTGAGGTCTGGCTGGCGGGTACCTCCCTCACACGTCTCTTGGGCCTCTGTGTAGCTCTTCTTGCTTTAGATCTGTGGGCAAGAGGTCCCCTCTCTGTCACGTCAGCCCTAGGAGCACAGCTGCCTTCCCAGGCTCATGACCTCCACTGACCCTGCTTGAACTGAAAGCCGCGCCTGCCCCAGCCCCTGCCTCTCCCTACCTCCTCCCTCCCCAGACAGGGGAGTCACCATCCAGGGCCTGGCCCCCAGACACAGCACATGGATCAACTCTCTGAGATGGTCGCCATGTGCCTGTCTGGACCTTGCCTTTCCCTCGCTCTCTTTGAGCAGATTCCCCGCGTAGGTGGGTAGCTGCCGACAGCCGTGGAAGCACAGATGAGCCGTGGATGATGAGATCTGAAGGGAGTTCAGAGACCCCTTAGCGAGGTCGACCCTCTACCTTTTACTGAGGAACCAATTCAGGGCCCCGGCATCCACAGGACCACTTATAGGCAGCATGGCTCCGGAACCCGGTTCTCCTGATTCCCGGTGTGAGATACCTTATACCCAATGAAGTCCTTCATTTTCCCAGGGGCTTAGGCTGTGCATGCAGCTGGGATTTGGAAAAACTGACCCCGGGCAGAATTTTCTCTTCTTCCGAGATCTAAGTGGATCATTCTGGGTACCTGGCTGGTGTTTAATAAATGCCTGTTGATTGACCTGTGTCTCCGGGTGAATCCTCTCTCCTTTTCTAGAGGACGGAGGGGGCAGACCCTGTAGGAGCTTGGTTTATCCCTTCCTCGCTCTCCTCTAGATTTCCACTCCTGTCCGGCAGTTAGAAAAGAGGATGCCAGAGGACCCACACTCCCCCATCGCTAGGGGCACGCTTTGCTGTCTCTTAGCTTCCTGCAGCGCCAGGACCCGAGGCGAGGAGTCAGTCTACCTAGGGCAGCCACCCTGACTGTTAGGGAAATAAACAAGGTATAGGTATTGTACCGAGGGGAGAGGAAGAGTATCTCAGAAAAGAAGAAAGCCAAATTTTTATATGAGGTGCATGGATGGGGGGAGAGGGAGAAAAAAAAAAGCCTGGGTAATTAAGTTAATAGGTTTCTTAAAGAATGCCCATGTGAGTGATGTTCGACACATTCAAGTGTTGACAAGAAGGTATTTAACTTGACACCCACGCAGCGGGCAGAAGCATGCTCTCGGCTCCGACACACCTTCTTTGTCTGAAACTTGTAGTAAAACTCAGTGCTGGGTTGTGAAATCTGTCCCAGGGAATCCGTGTTGCAGGGGGTCCAAGGTCAAGCCTCCTGCTTCTGGACAGAGTTGGGGTGGGTGAGGGTTGCTACCCTAAACCTAAGTCCTTAGATTAGGAGAGCAAAGGCTGGGGTCCTCAACTCAGAAGCCCACGGAAGCTATTATTCTGGGGGTCTCGGAGGGCCCACAAGACTATTTTTGACTCTTGCGGGTGGTTGGAAGGAAACTCTGTCCCTTCCCTCCAAGATCCAGTTGCCTTGTGGACCTTGGGTCCGATACCCAGGAACATCTGTGCGGTCCTGGGGCTTCCCTGGCACGATGAACTAGTGGGATAATCTGGGTGGATTGGTGAATATGGATTTTCCCTTTCTCTTAAACCTGTAGTAGGGAGAGAGGCCCCAAATCACCGGGCTAGTGGAAAGAAGCCTTGCCTCGGAGGAGGAGGAGGGGGAAGGTGTGTGTGTGTGTGTGTGTGTGTGTGTGTGTGCGCGCGCGCGCGCGTGGGCGTGCGCGTGTGTACTTAAAGAAAACTTTGGGTTACTCTCGTTTGAAAGCACAGGGGCATAAATTACCGTTCCTAAAACAAAGGAGCTTCTCCTTTTGCCAAGCAGCCTGCCTCAAGGGCCCCGGACAAGGATGGGGTTCCTTGCCTGCTGCGGTCTTATCAGCCTGCCTTTCTGCCCAGCTGTCATCCAACCCTCTTGTCATCAGCCATCTCTCATCCACCTTCTCTTTCTGCTACATTAAGCTCAGACTTATCGGGTGATCAGAGTTTTCAGGCTGGGACCTGAATTTCAGGGTCTCCGCCATTGTTACGGTGGCCAGATTTGTAAAGTGGAAAAATGGTGACATGAATGTCTTTGTGAAAGAAATTTTCTTTCTTAGATACTGAGCAAAACACTTTGAAAATAAAGTAACCTAACTCCACAGTTGTCTGGTCACCTTGAGGACGCGTAAATGAACAATGTGAAAATCCCGAATCAACATCCGTGGTTAATGGGTTTCCAGCCTGGCAGAAAGGCTAGCACTGCCCCTCACCTACGGTCATATACAAAGGCTGTGTGTGTCTGTGGATGTGGTGGGAAGAGTGGGGCGAATTGGAATTTCCCCTCATTTAAAAATGGCGGTCAGGAAGGCAATCCCTTCTTGCAACAAGAAAGCCTGGGTTAGCGCTTTGCTCTTGTTCTTGGCACCAGCCCTTGTTCTGGGGGCTCATTTCTGCTTCGAGAAGCCGGTTTCCATCCAGGCAATCCCACTGTTCAGGAGATGTAGGATTCTGGGGTTTGCACACACTCCTAAGACATTTCCGTTTCTAGGAAAAGGGGACAATTTATCATCTTTCTCCCTAACTCCTAATGCATTAGGACACAGTATTAAAGAAAAGGCTCTGGGTTGAGTAGGAGATACCTGTTAATTTTACAGTCAAATTTCCCATTCCTCCAATACTCTCCCGTCCCCATTCTCCATCATGGAGACATATCACGGCGATGTCTCTCCTTTAACTGATTGCCCAATTTGAGTTTCCTAAGAGCAACCTGAGAGGGTTAATCAGATTCCCCGCTTTCTTGTTTGACGCAGGCAGGTGGCCAGGGAGTAGCCCAGTTCAGCACACTCTTATTGAGTGCCTACCATGTACAGAGCCAGGGCTGGGGGCTATGGGACTGTAGTTCCTGCCCTTAAAAAATTTTCAGCTCACGGGAGGCGTAGAGCTGCCTGAATTATCCTTACAGTCCCAGAGAATGCACATGCCCTGCTCAGGGGCCAGGAGGGAACTGAGAGCGTCCCAGAAGCAGACAGGTTTCCAGAGAAGTCACTTCCTCGCGGGATTCCCCATTTCCTCCCGCCTCCCAGCATTGAAACTGGGGACACCACGTGGACCTTGACAATGAGTCAATGCGGCAAGAGCACACTTTTAGCTGGGACACCTTTTCACATAAAACCTTTTTTTGAAAATAGTTTTTCCTTCCTTGGGAGACATCTGGCCAGAGCGAAGCAGACTCCTTAGTTGTGACCAAATACTGAAATCAGATCAGTGATATTGTAGTGTGTTTCATAAGGACAGACGTTGCTGGGAGAACTAGAGAGCTGGGCAGCTCCTGTAGCTGCCCAGAGCCTGAGGTTGAACCCCGAGGCAGAGCCCTCCAGAGTGGCCACCTTGCTGAAGTCCTTCCCAGGCCACCATTCCTTGTGGAGGAGGGTGGAAGGTGGAAGCCAGGGCCCTGGGCTACTGGCTTTGGTGTGCTGGTGGGTGGGTGGGTAGGAGGGCTGAATACTGGCTTTTGGACCAGACTTCCCCACCCCTGTGTGGGAGGCGTGAGGGGCTAGAGCTGGGAGGCAGGAAGTGAGCGCAGATGGGCTGCCCAGACAGCTGTGTGGGGGACAGAGCACATCTGTCCGGGTGAGTCTAGTGGGGCCCCTCCCCACAACCTCCATGCCAAGTCTACCCGTTCATCAATAGGATGTGGGCTCAGTTTGGATCCCAAATGGGGAAAATGGTGGGAAAGGAAAGTTTGAAGGCAGAGGCAGGAGCTAGGGGTTGCTGAGGGGGTATGTTCCCATGAGAAAAAGAATGTCTGAACTCTGGGGGAGAGGAAGGGATGAAGAGCAAAGAGAAACTTAAAAGCAAATGGATCAGACTGCATCTGCCCAGGGTGGGCTTGTGGCTTCCAGGTGGCTCCTGAGAGCCCAGGGTCCGGCGTCTCCTCTGAGAAGCTGCCCAACTCCTCGCCTCTCCTGTGCTCCCCAAATGTCTTACACTGCAGCAATTAAAGTCCCCGAGGTAACTGCTCCTTCTTCTGTCTCACCTACTAGCCCGCGGGTGTACCAAGATCAGAGACCCTATCGTCTTCATCACTGAATCCTCACAGAGTAGACACTGTAGAAGTTTGCTAAATGAGTGAGCGATTGCATGGCCTAAATCGACACAAGGTTTCCCATTTAATGCTTTAATTTTCTCTAATTGGCTGTAAATATTGCTGGGGAAGCTTTTCCCAAGTAGACACTCAGAGATCTTTGGGAGATAGAAACTTTCAGATTCTCATCAGGAATTTGCCTGCGGGCCTAAGGGTAGTTTACCTCTTTAAGCTCTTTTCTGGGGAGCTGAGCACAGGGGAAAGGCTCATTGTTCTAGAAACACACTGACTTGGCATCACGGCCACTTGCATGTCATCCTTGGGGCAGCTGCTTCCCCCTCCGTGCAAAGCTATTACCTGCCCGCTACAGAACCAGAGAGGCAGGAATTATGAATCGCGTGGACCTCCACGAGTAGGGGAGGTTTATAGCTTCCCTGCATCTGTCCTCCATCACCTCTCTCTGCCCGGTTCTCACGGCGTAATAAAAGGAGATGCGAGGGACTTCCCTGGTGGTCCAGTGGGTAAGACTCCACGCTCCCAATGCAGGGGGCCCGGGGTTTGATCCCTGGTCGGGGAACTCGATACCGCACGCATGCTGCAACTAAGAGTTCGCGTGCCGCAAGTACGAAGTCTGCACGCCGCAACTAAAAGATCCCGTGTGCCACAACTAAGATCCGGCACAGCCAATAATTAATTAATTCATCAATCAATTAATTAATTAATATTCAAAAAATAAATAAATGAGCTTTAAAAAAAAAAGGAGATGGGAGTTGGAGTTCCAGCTCTACTGTGTGGCCCCAGGTGAGTCATTTCTCCTCTCTGGGCCTCTGTGTTCTCATCTGAACAATGAAGGCTGGACTAGGGAATCTCTGAGATCTCTACCAGTTCCTAATGTCACATATCTGGTAGAATGATGAGCAGGGAATGTGGCCCTTGATATTATCACTGTCCCCCAGAGCCTGGGCTGGGGACTTTCCCTTAACTTAGGCTTGCGGGGTTGGGGTGGGGGGAGGGAAGGGCCCACAAAGCTACTGCTCCACTCGTGGACGCCTGTGTTCACCCACTTGCTGCAAAGGTGACTCTTCCTGGATGAGTTAGTCAAGTCCTGCTTGAAGCCAGAAAGTCTGCGTGAATGACTCTTAAATGTTTCCCAAGCTTCTACTCCTGTTTTCTATTACCTTGTGGGTGTAACAGAAGTGCCAATAGGGACAAAGGAAGGATTAAAGTCCCAAGGGCTTGGGCCCCAAATGGGACACGTGTACTCTTCTCTAACGTTATTTTTGTCATCACGCTCATCACCATCACCGTCACCCATTATTAATACTGTTAAGCATTTATTGTTCTTCATTCAGCCAAGAGCAGTGGGTGAGTAAATCAGCAAGAAACTCCGGCCACAGGAAGCCTGCACCGTTTCGGGCATTTCTCTGGTCAAGGCTGGTTTCTCCAGCCCTTATGCAGGGATTAAATCTGACCCTCAGCAGGAAATGGGGCCCGTGGCTTTGAGTCCCTTTACATGAAAGTGCTCTCCTTTCCAGAGGAAAGGTGTTGTAATTCCAAGCTACTTTTGCTGCTGTGTATCTGTTTCTTATTCACATTGGTAGCTGCTACAATGCCTTGAACAGGCACGACCAAAGGTGCTTGCTAAATGCTTATTGAAAATAGTGAATTATAATGATGTCTTATAACAAATTAAGCAGAAGTGGGCCTGGGAGTGCTCTGAAGTGCTTCTGAGCTGCCATGAGCTGAGAAACAGTTTAACTCCTCGTCTGGGGCATCTTCCCTGCTAACGCTTAGAGCCTGGAGCCCTCGGGTTGCAAGGCTAGCAAGGGATGGGCTAGCAAGAGATTGTTTGGTAGGCAGGGTGGCCAGGACTCAGATAGGAGGCGAAGAGCTGGCGCCTCCTTCTGGCCCTGCCGGGCTGGAGCGGGCCTGGGGAGGGCTGGTGCGGGAACCTCAGCCCCTCGGCTCCCAGAATGTCACCTCCCTACCACCACCCCAGCCCCTTCGTCCCGAGAGAGCCCAGCTCAGGAGAGCCAGTGGAGAGCAAGGGAGGCTGTTATGTAACTGATTTAACTCCTTGCCAAACTGGTGACTAATTCAGACCGTCTCGGCCAGATTGGCTCGGCAGCTTTGGTGTCAGCTGCAGGAGGCCCGGCTGGTTCGTGGCTGGTTCTCACACCCTCTGCTGGAAGGATGTCTCAGCTCCCTTGCTGGCCTGGGCCACCACCAACCTCAACCACGGCTCCATCAGCACTCCTGCCTCCCGGAGACCTTCTCCGTAGGCGTCCAATCCCCCAACTTTGTGTCCCTTCCTGCCCTCCAAAAAGAGGCCAGGAAGACAGTTCATGTATGTCTGCCCCCGAGACAGTTCATTTATGCCTGGGGCTCACTGAGGCCCTTCATTTTGCACCTGGTGAGGGTGAAGGGCGCTGTGGCCTGCTGCCCTTGGCTGGCCGGCCGGCCGGAGGGTTTTGGCTGCTAAAGTTGGCACTGTTGGGTCCAGAACTTGGGGCCCTTCTCCACCACTGCTCAAGGGGAAAGGGCTCCAGGGAACATCTGCCCTCACCCAGTGCCCTGGCCTTGGACCCCGGGCCCTGCAGGTCACAGGCTGCCTGGGTGATGCCGGGAGGGGCCTGGGCTCACTGCTTCAGTTCTCACTTTTCTTTTTTAAGAGGGGGTGCTTGGTAAGCCCAGCCCGTCCCTCCTGCAGAAGGCCATCCTGAGGGGGAACGTGGAGGGAGGACATTTGTGCTTTATTTGGACACAGTTCAGGGAAAAACACAAAGAGGTGTCCTGACGAGGCCCACGGTATTCATAGACATGAGCGCTGAAGATTAGTTTATTTAATCCTTAACCACGCAGCCCTCTGTGCTTGGGATTATTCCCATTTTACAGGTGGGGAAACTGAGGCTGAAAGCAATTGGGTGGTTTGCCAAAGCTGTTAAGTGGCTGAGCTGGGCTTTGAACTCACTCCCCAGTGGCTTGGGAGCCTAAGCTGGCTCTGATACACTGCCTTCCCATGGCATTCCTGGGATGGGTTCCCGAGGCCTTTGAAAGACTTGTACATCTCAGCAGCTTCATGGCAACTGCCCAGCTAGACCCAGAAAATAATACTACCTTGTACTGCTGCTTCCTTCCGCCAAGCCCCACACAGACATGATCTCATTCACTTTCCCACAGTCCCATGTGGGCTAAGGAGGGGGTGGGGACTCCGTTTCCCAGGGAGGAAAGGGAGGCACAGAGAGGGACGCTGGCCTGTTCTAGGTCACAAAGCTGGCTGGCGGCAGAGCTGGGACTGGAAATCAGGCATCCCTGACCTTGAAGGTGGTTATTTAGCTTGACGAGTATGGGCTAGAATCACCCCCGAGATACAGCAAATTGGGGTGCTTTTCTTAAGGGCTGACTCAGTGGCTGAAACAGCTCCAAGATAGCTGGGCTTGTGTTAAAAAAAGGAAATCTGAGATGCATATAAAGGCAATCTGTATGCCAAGAAAGAGGCGCTGGGACTAGTGGTCACCACACTAGCTCCCCTCCTGGCCAGTCCCGGCACCGTCTCTCTGCTTCCCTTCCCCGGATGCCCTGGGGCTCAGATGCAGCCCTGGTGTGATGGAAAGAACAGTGGCTTTGAGGTCATGGAACCTGGAGAGGATATTCCCTAGGGACCCATAAATCAGTCATTTCCCCTCTCAGCCTTTCCACTTTTCACTCAAAAAGTGAGGATACTAACTATATGAAATAGACATTGTGTGTGAAAAATTTCATCAACTATAAAGCCTGCAGAGAGAGAGAAATTACTGGTGTTCCCTTCAGCCCGATCTCATCTCTACTAAAGACCTTTTTAAAAATGGCTTTGAAGCGGCGGGTCACACAGCAATTGTCCTGGTCAAACATCTGTCTTCCCTACTGTGGCTTTTCCACTTGGATCTCTGGTACCCAATGTCTGGTCCCGAATCAAATGTTCCCTGGGTGGCCCCATGGGCTCCAGGACAGGGCTGGCAAACTTTCTGCAAAGGCCCACCTGGTAAATATTTGAGGTTTCGTGGGCCACAGGCGATTTTGGTCACATGTTCTTTGTTTCTTTCTTTCTTTTCTTACAACTCTTTAAAAACGTAAGAAACATTCTTAGTTCACAGGTCTTACAAGAACAGGCCGGTTTGGCCCACGGGCTGTAGTTTGCTATGCCTGGCCTAGTGTAAAGTTGGGGGCGGGGGGAGTTTGGAAGTAGAAAAGGCCTAGACCCCCAGTTTTGCTGCCTGCCTGCCTGAGGGCCTTTGGATCACTCTTCAACCTCCCCGGGACTTAGTGAGTTGTCTGCCTCGTAGCTGTAATTGTCCCTGCTTACTTCAGAGGGCTGCGTCTACACCGCAGCAGGTGCCTGAGAGATGCGGGGTGGTATCATTACGGCTCAGTGGGTGAGGGACGGCCCACCCTGTCCTTTGCGTGGTGGGGAGGACAGCACCCTCCCAGAGTCTGGGATATTCTACAAGGTGACCAACCAAGGCCCTGCTCGGAAGGCAGAGGGCCAGGGTTTCATGAGGAGAGGAAGACCTGGGGTTATGTCGAGGGGCTGGTTGTAGGCTTGGGACCTTTGTCCCACCACCAGCTTTGTCTTGGGCAGGAGGTGGCGTCTGGGAGTCTGTGGGGCTACGAGAGGCTCCACACAGACCTGAGGCCCAGGGGGACCCCGGGCTTTGCCGAGAGGACACCGGCGACTCCCTGGTCCCCTTGAGCCCTGGCTTGTTGTCAAGTGAAAAACTAGAGAAGGAAGCAGTTGTGGAAAAAGTGTGGGTCAGAGTAAGAGCCACCATGTACTGAGCACTTTTGTGTCCCGGGTGCTGGGGGCTGTATGCCCATCCCCCCATCCCCCCAGCGAGCCCGGGCAATGCTGGGGCAGGAAGGGCGGGGGAAGGCTCACAGCTGCAGGGGCTGGAGCCGGGCGAGGATGGTCCTGCTTTCTTTGATGTTCCACTGCCTCCTGGGAGCCTAGCTCTGCCCGTGGGTCCAGGTTTGGGTGGATACTCAGGTCAGGGGAGTGTGAGATCTTGATTGTTTTTCTTTCTTTCTTTTTTTTCAATTATGTGGTAGTTATCTTTAAGTACAAAGACTTTTCCAATCATGTCACTTAGAGATCATTTTATCCACTGCTCTGTTTGCCGTCAGTCCCTTGTCTCTCTCCTCAGCAATGGTAAGGTGGATACCCTTTCCACGAGGAAGAGAGATCCATGGTTTGTTGCCTTTGCCAATAACGAAAATGTTGGAGAGCCGGGTGGCAAAGCTATTGCCGTTGGCATCTTTCACATGAACTACATCAAAAGAACCAGGATGTCTCTCCCGGTTAGTGATCACACCAATTCTTCCCAGGTTAGCACCTCCAGTCACCGTGCACAGGTTACCAGTGTCAAATTTGATGAAATCAGTAATCTTGCCAGTCCCCAAATCAGTTTGAATGGTGTCATTCACCTTGATGAGGGGATCATGGTAGCAGATGGTGCGAGCATCATGGGTCACCAGATGAGGGATTCCTTTTGTCTCCGCAAAGATCTTTCTCACTTTGCACAACTTATACTTGGCCTCCTCAGGTGTAATACGATGAACAGCAAAGCGGACCTTGGTGTCATAGATCAGAAGAAAATTCTCTCCAGTCTTGTCAATGCTGACGACATCCATAAAACCAGCAGGGTAGGTTATATCAGTGAGGACCTTGCCATCAATCTTAATGGAACGCTGCATGCATATCTTCTTTACTTCATCTCCTGTTAGGGCATACTTAAGTCTGTTCCTTGAGACATTCCCTCAGCTTGTGGGGACCGGTAGATGGATGAGGAGAAAACACACCAGTCAGTTTATCCAGCATCCAATGCTTTGGAGCTGCTATGTGCTTCAGGTGTTTCTTGGGACCGCGAGCCATGGCTGCGCTAGGCACGAAAAGAGAGGCGATTCTTCTTTTTGAGAAATACAGTGAAAAGGACTAGTTCCTCGGCTGCTGGAAAAACCCCATCATCACCCAGCCGTGGAACCTGGAGCACTCTCTTCTGTGTACTTGTGCCATCCCGTGGCTGGTTCTGGAGGGTCACCTGAGACCAGCCTCCCGGGCTGGAACTCAGCAGTGTGACTCGGTGCACAGCGGGCCATGTCTTCCTATCGCCAACACCCTGCTTATTTCTGTGCCCCTTTCCACGTATAATTCACTGTTCCTGTATCTAGAAAGCCATCCTGTTACTTCTTTACCTGGTAAACTTCTACTCAATCCTTTAAAACATCGCTCAAATGTCACCTCCTCCAGGAAGCCTTCCAAGACTACCCAGGCACAGTTAGTATCTCCCTGTTCTGCCTTCAGGCACTTTGATTGTTATACTATTTGGGGGTGGGGGACAAACATTAATTGAGCACTTAGTACATCCTACGCCTTACGCTAGGCACTTTACTGAATTATGCCATTTAACATTCAAAAACCCATGAAAGGGTCTTATCCCCATTTTACAGGTAAGGAAACCGAAGCTCAGAGCAGCTAAATAACCTGCCCGAGGTGAGGCTGGGGTCTGAATCCAGGCAGTATGACCTCAGTGCCCTCCCTCCTAACCAATAAATGATATTGCCTCTCTGACACTAGTTATAATTACCCCAAACTGTGATAATAAGTTTATGGGTCTGTAAATGGCCCGTGAGCTGAGGCCACGACTTATGTATCTTCGCTGCCGCAGAACGTAGCACAGTGCAGTGCACACAGTAGGCGCTTAGTGGTTGCTCATGGAAAGAATGTTGAATACAGAGCCTGTGGGGGTTGGGCCCACTAAAGGAAGGTGGGGTGCTGGGAGCCGGGAAAGGAAGACGAGTGGGGGACACAGCTGAGTGGGTGGGGCTTGCTTGACCCTGGGGGGGAGGAGGTTCCTGCTGCCAGCTGCCATGCCATCTTGGAATCACGAGCCTGGCAAGAACAACAGAATGATGTGCTGACACTGCTTGGTAAGCACCTTCAACATGCTAGGAAGCGCTTCACACAAGCGCATTCTGAGTCCAGGATGAAGGACAGCTAGTTCAAATCCCTAGACGGCTCACGAAGGCAGTGCCTTTGCAGGCTGCACTTTGCAAAGGATCATCCCGAGGCTGGGTCTGGACCCCGTGCCCTGTACGCTCTGAACCTTGCCGGCCCTCTGAGAAGCCAGGCTGTGGAGGGAAGTTGCATGAATTCCCGTGTTGGGGAGTCCTCTTTTGTACCATGCAGCTCTGTTTACAGCGGACTGGCTGCCCGGAGGAGCAGTTTTCCGGGGAGGAAGGAGATGGGCATCAGGACACTTTCATCTCTTCCCGGCTCTCTCCACCCACAGGAGGTGGGACCCAGCCGGGGTCCAAAGCCTGGAGCCTCCCAGCAAGCCAGGTGGGCCTGTGAGGTCATGCTTCCTGCCACACTTGCAGGTGGCCCTTTCCTGGGGCGCCAGCAGGTGTCAGGGGCAGGGGTGGTGTACGGGGGACCCCTTTAGCGTCCCCAGTCCCCTCTGGGGGCTGGAGGTGCCCCTTGAAGCCACTGGAAACCTCTTTTCTTGCCCGGAAGAGGTCCAAAGCATGCGTGGCTGCTGACACGGGGGAGGGGGGATGGGGGGATGGGGGAGAGCGAGAAGACCCCCCTGCAAGCCGCGTTCATACAAAATGCATTTCCCAACGTATCCCTCTGGCCTGTCGGAGCCCCTTCTGCTCACTGCTCTGTTTATACATGATAGACAACTAATTAACATCCAAACCTCCTGAAAGGTCTTTTCAGAGGTAATGTTCTGACAGGTTATGTCAGCAAGGAGCACTGATTTGTCTAAGCATGGATCACATTGTTGCAGATTGAATGAGGTGAATATTAAACTGCTTTAAATGTACTCTTCATAAAGTACTAATTACACACTCCCAAGGGAGAACAGCCAAGGAATACTAAACAGTAGAGAAGTCAACAGAAGGTTCTTTTTATAGTATGTTGCTGGGCTCTGTGTTTTTCTGTCTCCTTCTCTCTCGCTCTCTCTCTTTTTTTTACAGTAAAATCACAGCACGCTAAAGAATACACATTTATAGCACAATGCTTCTCATCTAATTATACGGCAATCATTAGTTTTAAGCTGGATGCATTATATTTTCTTTGATATATTATGCCTGAGGCACAACTCTGCATTTATTGCTGCTACTGGCGGATTCCAGTTCCCCCAACCCCCTTTTCAAACCCCAACTCCTCTCTACCCCGCGACCCTTTAAAAAATTATTTAACCCTTACTGTTAGTTCGCTTATTGTCTCAAAAAAGAATAATTGCAATTTAAATTGGCAAAAGTGGGGGAAACGACATACCCTTGGTTAATTAATTGATTTATTTGTTTTTAATTAATTAATTTATTTATTTCGGGCTGCGAGACGCTGCACGCGGGATCTTAGTTCGCCGACCAGGGATCAAACCCGTGCCCCCAGCAGTGGAAGCACGGAGTCTTAACCACTGGACCACCGGGGAAGTCCCCCCTTTGCTACTTTAAAGTGGAAAAAATAGGAAAGGAAATCTCGTGTGTTTCTGGGAGCTGTGCAATTTTTTTATTAACCAGGTACTGTCCTGAATACACAGTCTCTGCTCCCCGACCCAGTGAAATTCCTTCCTAACAAATCCTACAGGATCACGCTGAGCTCCCAGTCGCTGAGCTCCATTGTCCCTCAGGGAAAGAGATATTTATATGTATATAAATATACATCTGTAAAAGCAACAGAGGGGTGGAAAACCATGAGGCAGGGAGCAGTCCCGCAAAAATGCAGGGTGGCCCTTCAAAATGCCTATCTGCAGACGTAGCGAGAATTCTGCTCCAACAGTTTTTCTGGATATTTCTGACATCAGGCCTTGCCCATTGTTGAGAAAAAGCAAGATGAATTTTGAGATGCCCTAGATGGTCAGGTTCTCAGTCCTGAAGGGAGAAGAAGGCCAAGTTCCATGGGGATGGATGGCCTGATATTGACCCGACTGGTTTCTTCTTAGTCAGGCCTCTAGTCGTCATGCCTCTAAAGATAAAAGTGACGGCAGGGTCCCAGAAAGGTAGCATCGCTCTTGTGTAAGGAGCAAAGTGGGGTCCCCTTTCCCCACTGTGGTCTTCCTTTTCCTCCCCCGACATCAAATCAGAGAACTGTGGGATCTTGGACTTGAAGGGGTTAGAAATTTCCCATCTTTAACAGTTGAGGAACTTCAGAGCACAGAGCTGCCTGCAGTTCAGGCTGGAACCTGGGGTCCTGACTCCCAAGCTAGTACTCTTTCCACTTCGGATAGAGTAACTCCAGATGACTCTTCTCTCACACGAATGACCCAGGGCAAAGGAATAAAATGACAGAGTGCTACGGACTGAATGTTTGTGTTCCCCTCAAAGTCACATGTTGAAACCCTAATGGTATCAATGTGATGGTATTTGGAGGTGGGGCCTTTTGGGAAGTGATTAGTCATGAGAGTGGACCCCTCCTGATGGGATTAGTGCCCTTATGAGAAGTGCCAGGAGAGAGTTTGCTTCCTCTCTCTGCTCTCCTGGGGCCATGTGAGGATACAAGGCGGCTGTCCAGACGTTGGATCTGCCAGCACCTTGATCTTGGATTTCCCAGCCTCTAGAACTTGGAGAAATAAATGTTTGTCTTTTGAGCCACTCAGCCTATGGCAGTTGTTATAACAATCCAAATGGACTGAGACACAGAATTCTCTTCTCCGAGAGCTGGAAGAGGTCTGGAAAGTCACCTAGTCCACCTTTCTGTTGCTGCTTGAATCCCCTTCATGACGTCCCCAACCATGACTTGTTCATTCTTGGTTCTGGCTCCTCTGGGGTTGGAGGGTTGGCGACCTTCTCCCAGGGTGTCGGACCATCTCTGTGCAGCTCTCATGGTTAAGCAAGTGTTTAAGAGCAGTGCACGCTGGAGCGAGAGTGTCTGGGTTTAAATCCAGCACAGCCATGTCGCAGCTCTAGGACCTCGGATAGGGGACTTAACATTTCTTTGCTTCCGTTTCCTCTTCCTCTGTAAAATGGGAACAGTACAAGTGCCTGCTCTATAAGGTTTTGTGAGGCTGACAGGAGATGATATATGTCGAGCAGTGCCCAGCCTACTAAACTAACCAAGCTTAGCTATTATTATTGTTAGGAAGTTCATCTAGCTCCCTAGCATAACTGCCATGGTTGTAGCTCTGCCTGGGGCCCTACGGAACAAGATTAACTTTTCTTTTTGTGTGACTGTTTTTTTTTTGTTTGTTTTGGTTTGGTATTTTTTGCGGTATGCGGACCTCTCACTGTTGTGGCCTCTCCCGTTGCGGAGCACAGGCTCCAGACACGCAGGCTCAGCGGCCATGGCTCACGGGCCCAGCCGCTCTGCGGCATGTGGGATCTTCCCGGACCGGGGCACGAACCCGTGTCCCTTGCATCTGCAGGCGGACCCTCAACCACTGCGCCACCAGGGAAGCCCCTTGTGTGACTGTTTTCAACTATTTCATTCATTCAGTGCTCAGCTGTCACTGGATGACCCCTGCATGCCAGGTACTTAGTGCCAAGAGAAGAGAGAGATGTGGAAAAGACTTGCTCCCCGATCTCATGGATTTTTTTTTTTTTTTTTTTTTTTACATTTGTTTTGGCTGCGTTGGGTCTTCGTTGCTGCGTGTGGGCTTTCTCTAGTTGCGTGGAGCGGGGGCTACTCTTCATTGCGCTGCGCGGGTTTCTCATTGCGGTGGCTTTTCTTGTCGCAGAGCACAGGTTCTAGGCGCGGGGGCTTCTGTAGTTTTGGCGCGCAGGCTCAGTAGTTGTGGCGCACGGGCTTCGTTGCTCCGCGGCATGTGGAATCTTCCCGGACCAGGGATTGAACCCGTGTCTCCTGCATTGGCAGGTGGATTCTTAACCACTGCGCCCCCAGGGAAGTCCGATCTCATGGATTTTAAACACCAGAAGAATTTACAATTTCTCTTCAGAGCTCCTCTTCCCCAGGGGACATGCTCTGGTTTCTTTGCCTGTTCCTCACTTAACTGTTTTCCAGCCCGTTTTCCTCATGTGAAATCATTGAAAGGAATACACCAAGGATGACGAAAAAATGGTGGCAAATCTGAGCTTCAGTCCAGGGCACACTTTGTGTCCATCATCCAAACACAAGAGACTGGGATTCCATGGGTGGATGGGACCCAGGTATGCGTTGTTTCTTTTTTTTTTAAAGCTCTCGTTCTTTTTTTTAATTAATTAATTTATTTTTGCTGTGTTGGGTCTTCGTTTCTGTGCGAGGGCTTTCTCCAGTTGTGGCGAGCGGGGGCCACTCTTCATCGCGGTGCGCGGGCCTCTCACTGTCACGGCCTCTCCCATTGTGGAGCACAGGCTCCAGACGTGTAGGCTCAGTAGTTGTGGCTCACGGGCTTAGTTGTTCCGCGGCACGTGGGATCCTCCCAGACCAGGGCTCCAACCCGTGTCCCCTGCATTGGCAGGCAGACTCCCAACCACTGCGCCACCAGGGAAGCCCTAAAGCTCCTCATTCTTAAATCCAATACGTGTGTGTACGTGTGGCCATGTGTGTGTGTGTGTGTGTGCGCGCGCGCATGTGTGCACGTGCATCCCCCCACAGATGCATGCCCACAGCCCCTGACCCTGGGTAAGTGGAGGAGGCTGCCTTCGGGTCTGTCCACTTTTAGGGACACGCCTTTTTCTCAGGGCTGACTCCGGCCTTCTCCTAGCATCCCTCCTCAAGCCCAGGGTATTCTTGGCTGAGGTATTCCCCGCTACGTGAGGGTGCCAGCTGACGATACGTGAATCCTCCAGAAGGTACGACGTCATCGGTCAGTCCCCCTGCCTACCCCGCACGTCCATCCCTCCCGTCACGGATGCTGCCAAAGTTAGCACGATGGAAGATACATGTGACGCTGTCACTCGCCTGCTACAACCTGTTCCGCAAGACTCCCTGTCTACTTCAGGATCCCGTGCAAGATCGCGGCCCGTGTGCACATGAGCACGTGCGTGTCTAACCATTGCTCCATGCCCGGCGCTGTTCTTGGGACCTCACATGTGCCAGACCCGCAGCCGGGAGGGCCCCCTTCACAGCCCGTGCCTATCGTGGGCTTTGCACCTCCCCTTTTCTAAACCCTGAGGACACCACCGTGTTTCATCCATTGTTATCCCACAGCCTGACACAGTGCTTGAGACCCGAGGGAGTGGACATATACTGGTGGAATTAGGGCTGGTGCAGGTGCTATTTTTGAGGAAGCGCTCTTGCCTTGTACCAACAGATACAGGCAGCCAGCTCCTGGGCCTAACCTGATGGACCCCTTCAATATACACTCTTCCTTTTGAAGCCCAGGCATCTCCCCTTTCCCAGAATTAGGCCTTCTTCACCCTCCTGCTGGGTCTCTGTTGCAGTGTACCTCATCTGGTGATGAGGATGTCCTCTTTAGGGTCAGGAAGACCCGGCCATACACCTCTGAGGGACCCAGAGGTAATAGGGGCAGATGCTGTGCTGAGGAGAAAAGCACCCAGCATATGCCAGGCATAGTGGTAGGTGCTAGCCTGTAGAGCGACACCCTGTAGAGATGTGATCTCTGCCTTCATGGAGTTGGCATCCTCGTGCCGGTGCACCGGCTTTCTCATCTACAAATGGGGCCTCAGACTACCCATGCCACGGGGTTGCTGTATAGACTGAAACAGTGCATATAGGGTGCCTGGCAGGGAGTTAACATTCCGTGCAGTTTCCAAATGCGCATCCTTCTGCACCCCGAGAGGGGCTTGAAGAAACTGGCCCTTCTGAGTCAGGAGGAAGGCCTGTGCACATCTCTGTAGGGATGTGACCTGGTGCCTGTGACACATCCCTTGGTGGTCACCCAGCACGGAGGAGGTGTCGGGGCCGATGGTGGCCAGCCTGCCCTGATGGTGCACCTGCCGCTGGCTCTGGGGCGGCAGCACTTGGGCGACTATGAAATCCAATATGAAGGAACTCCCTCTTTCCTCTGGCACTTTGATTTACGGCCTGGGTGTCACCTTCCTCCTCGGCACAGCGTCTGGCCCTTCTCCTTTCTATGCCTTTCTCTCTCCTTGCTCACAAATACCTGGTACTTCCCACCTACCCAGCTGAGCTTTGGAGGAGACTAAACTGGCCTTGAATGACTGCTTCTGCAACCTAAGAGTTATGTGGCCTCAGGCTAGTTAGTTAATCTCCTTGAGCCTCAGTTTTCTCATTTGTAAAATGGGGCTAAGAATCCCATCCTCCCAACCTCATTGTGGGGATGGGGAGAGGAGGCGTGGGAAAGGTTCCCCCGCAGCGCCAGGCATGCCGCCAGCCCCCAGCATGCGTGTCTTTCCGGTGCCCCCATAAGTCACACTAAGGTAAGGTACTGTGGGTTTAATGGATTCCCTCTCCTCAGGAGTTCCTGCATTTCAAAAGAGGACACTGGCGCTGTCTGACACAGCACAGTAAATCGATGGCGCGAAACTTCAGGAGAAGCAGTGGGGGAGGGGAAAGAGATATTTTGGGGGCAGAAAATGGCCTTCCTTTACTTCTGAAATCACACCACTTAGACTAGCAGCTCTCAGCCTAAGAGCTGTGATGCGCTGGCATGGTACCAGCAGTTGTGAGATGGATCACAAACAAATATGTTGCTAATAATAAAGTGCCACAGTTTTCGAATAACCCCCCCCAAACACACTTTGGGGGGTTACCTTAGAGGGAATTCAAGGTTAGTTGCATGATATGGTCATACCCACTCTCATTCTTACGTGACTTCTCGAGTGGGGTAGAAAAGGGTGCACCTGGGATGGGGCACCACCTGGGCGTGCCTGCACATGGGTGTCCCTGGCCACACGTGGCCTGGTAGAAATAACAGTTGCAGGTCAGGGACCTGGAGAAAACCCTTGAGACACTTAGAAGCACTAGGCATGCTGCCCAGCGAGAGAAAAGAATGAGCCCCTGACTTCTTCTTTTTTTTTTAATTTATATTTTTTAACATCTTTATTGGAGTATAATTGCTTTACAATGGTGTGTTAGTTTCTGCTGTATAACAAAATGAATCAGCTATACGTATACATATATCCCCGTATCCCCTCCCTCTTGCGTCTCCCTCCCTCCCACCCTCCCTATCCCACCCCTCTAGGTGGTCACAAAGCACAGAGCTGATCTCCCTGTGCTATGCGGCTGCTTCCCACTAGCTATCTATTTTACGTTTGGTAGTGTATATATGTCCATGCTACTCTCTCTCGCTTTGTCACAGCTCACCCTTCCCCCTCCCGGTGTCCTCAAGTCCATTCTCTATGTCTGCATCTTTATTCCTGTCCTTCCCCTAGGTTCTTCAGAACCATTTTTTTTCTTTTTTTTTTTAGATTCCATATATATGTGTTAGCATACGGCATTTGTTTTTCTCTTTCTGACTTACTTCATTCTGTATGACAGGCTCTAGGTCTATCCACCTCATGACAAATAACTCAGTTTCGTTTCTTTTTATGAGCCCCTGACTTCTTCTGCAACAACGTGGTTGACTCCCAGGACAGAACACCATGTCTGCAGCCAGGCAAGGGCAAAGGAGCGCCCCCTCGACATGGCTCTATTACGTGAAGGCCTCAGCAAGCCTCATGGACCGTGACAGCAGTCAGAACTCTGTCGCCTTTGGGGTGGGGATATTGACTGGGAAGAGGGAGGCTTTGGGGGCACTGGAAATACTCCATGTCTTGATCTTGGTGGTGGTTACATGGTGAATGGACAGAATGTTTGTGTCCCCCTAAAATGTGTATGTGGAAACCCTACCCCCAGTATGATGGTATTAGGAGGTGGGGCCTTTGGGAGGTAATTAGGATTAGATGAGGTCCGGGGAGTGGGGCCTTCATGGTGGGATTAGCGCCCTTTTGAGAGTCAGAGAGAGCTTGTTTCCCCTCCTCCTCCTTGCTCTCCAAGGAAGCATACATTGAGAAGTCAGCTGTCTGCAATCCAGAAGAAGGCTCTCACCAGAACCTGCCGTGCTCTACCCTGATCTCAGACTTCTGGCCTCCAGGACCATGAGAAGTGTTATAAGCCACCCAGTTTATGGTATTCTGTCATAACAGCCTGAACTGACTAAGACAATGGAAGTTTTACACTTAATATCTGGGTATTTGATGGATATATTTGTAACTTAATAAAAAAATTTTTTTTGAAAAGCAGTTTGGAATCTCGGCCATACACCTGTCAAGGTTTTTCCACAGTGCACCTTGGAAGGACCTTTACAGTAGGAACCCGGGGAGCGCTGGGGTCACATCAGGCCGTCTCAGGCAGGCAGCGACTGGCCGCGAGCTCTCCCTGGTGGCTCTAAACTCCTCCTGGCTGACAACTTTTCGGGGCTGACGTCTCAGCCTCATTAGTGCCCAGTGCGTGGAGACGCGGGACCCTCACCAGATAATCTCATTGCTTCTGGCAAGACAGCTCCCAGCAGAGGCCATGGCGTGTTGTGAAGTGCTCCTTGCCTAGGATATCTGGGGGGCTGTCAGGTGCCCCCCAGAGCAGCCTCCGTGAGAGGAGTCCGGCAGACACCCAGATACCCACTGCAATCGGTGGCCCCAGGATGCTGAGGTGACTCTCCCAGCCACCCATGTGGAGCTCATTTTGTTTGCTTTGTGTGTTACTTTGCACCCACCCCTTTGGTTGCCAAGGAAACAGTGACGCAGCCTCCGGTGGGGCCTCAGGCTTAGTCAGTGTGGAGTCTTTTAAGGCAATGGTGGTTCAGTGAGGCGGCCCTGGTGCTGGGAGGGCTGGTTCGGGTGCAGGGGACAGGGCCGACTGGGGAGGGGGAGAGGGGTGACCCCGACGGAAGAGGCGGTGGCTTTGCTGCTGGCCTGCTGGACGGCGCTAGTCAGGATGAAACTTTTCACTCAGAGCCTCAGGAGACCCACCCTTGGCCGAGTCACCAGAAGATACAAGGCAGATGGTTCTAGAGGCGCGGGGGAACAGCCTTTTCCTGTCCTGGGTGTTTGTGTGGCCTGGGACAGCTGGTCTCCGAGGCTCTGGCAGGTCCAAAGCCTCTGCAGACCCATCAAACAGGAGCAGCAGAATGGGTTTCCAGGCATTAACAACGTGTTTGTGGACAATGTGGGGTGAGGGGGTTGGCTGGGAACTAAGATCCAGGGCAACCCTTCTCAATGTGAGAATGCCTTCTGTATCCTCCAGAGATGAGTCTCCCCGCTTTCCATCCCCGCACGGCCATCGCCAATGACCCCGGGACCCTGGGACTTCCCTGCCAGCATGCTGTGTCTACTGCAGCCTCTGCCGGCAGGGCCTTGGGCCTAACATCCTCTGCTCCCCAGCCCTGCTCCCTGTCACGCATTAAGTGTGTCCTGGCCCCCCCAGGACCAGGCAGCCCAGTTCCAAGGCTGGGAAGGCCTGCTGGTCGTGGGCGGGTCTACCTCAGGGTCTTGTCTGGGTGCCTCTCTTTTAAACTCCCTGCCGAGAAAGACAGGTCTGCCTGCAGCTCTGGACGGAGCTTTGGTAAGGGTGTGCCGAGTTCGCCTCTTGACTCCGAGGCTGCCCTGCGGCCTGGTGAGCACAGCCCCTCTCAGGGCAGCTCTTCCTTTCCTGTGCAGGAATGAATACCCTCTACTGTCTCACCTGAACGGGTCCCATCCCCACTCTCTAACCCCCCCACCTAACTTCCCTCTCCCTGTCATTTTCCCTATCACCCAGTCTCAAAACCTCCGAGTTATTTTTGATTCATCTTTCTCCTTTATCACCCTTATCTTGTCACTTATCAAATTCTGTCAGTTCTTCCTTCAAAATGTCTCCAGCGTATGTCCCTTCCTTTTTTAAAATTAAGTTTCATTGTTTTTCTTAGTATAAAAGAGAACTATGCACAATGTAGAAAACTTAGAAAATACCCATAACCAAAAAGAGGACAATTAAAATTACCCATAACCCTCCAGTCAAAGCTGTTATTAATATTTTGATACATGCCCCGTTCGTCCCTTGTCCCTGCCTACATACATACACCCTTTCCTTTCTTTCACGTCTCCCCATTCCTGCCACTATCACCCCGTCTACGCTCTCCTCCCCTCAGTCTCTCGGCGCCCCCCCCCACCCCCCGTTGTCCACCCTGCCACCTCTACCACTTTCTCAAGCGCTGCCTTTGAAACACGTTGACCCTCGGGCAGCCACTGGCCCGCAGGAAACAGGTGTCCCTCTGGGTGGAAGCCCACAGCTTGACGAGCTTATGGCAGGCGCCTCTGTGTGATGAGAAAGAAGGCTCCCCTTCCTCAGGGTGGAGGCAGCTCCTGGCCTGGGTGAGTGGCTAGGGGGCAGGGTGCAGGCTGCAGGCTGCATTGAAGTCCCCGCCTGTCCCTTCTGTGGGAGCAGCGAATAACTAGCCCTGGTCACACCTGCCCTTTGCTGTGTGGGGGCCAATTCTACCTTACTAACCGGTCCCAGCGCTTACGCTCCTGACCTGCCGGGCCAGTCTAGCCCCTGCTTCTCCAACACTGTGTGTTTGGCCCCTCCTGGGGTCTTTGCCCAACCTACACCCTCTACCCCCTGCTCCCCTGCCCTACCTCATAATGCTGTCCTCAGAGGCCCGGCCCAGGGGTCACACTTCATGTGCCAGTAGGGCCATGTCCCCTGTGTGTGGGGGATGGGGTCTGTGAGAACAGGAGATGGCCTGAGTTGACAGATCTTCACCCAGGTCGCTAAATGCAGTCTCCCAAGTTTTTAATGTCGCCTACGAATTCAACACGCTCAGAAGCCTTGTCTAGGCTGAGCGGAGCTGCCCAGCCCTGCCACGGCCCACCTCGTCTCTGAAGATGTCCGTGCCTCCGTCTCACCTCTCCTTGATCAGCCCTGCTCCTCACGCAGGGGTGTGAGGTCCCCTTTAGCAGCTTGGGTGATACGGTTTAGTGGAAACACACTTCTCCATTCAACAAGCATTTAGTGAGTGCCTAGGTAGATTGAGCAGTCAAAAGCCTGGGTTTGGGTTCTGATTCTACCACGTTCTTGAGCAGATCACTTAAATTCATTTTCCTACCTGTAAAATGGGGATTCAGTAGTTCTCAACCCACTGACTTGTGAAAAGGCGTTGGAATCATATACATGATGGCATTGTGTTGATATAAACTGTAAAGCTCTGTCAAATGCCATTATTCTCCCACCTTCTGTCGTTCAGGGTGTGCTAGCTTTATGTTTTGGAATGGTGTGAGCAGGCTTGCTATGGTAGTGAGTATGCATCGGACATTTGATAAGTCCTTGTGGATTAGTTAATAAAATGTACTCAAAGTGCCATATCTTTCAATAGAGGATTTGTATAGATGACAACAAAACTATATGCAATGAAAGGATAATATATAATATTGATAATGATAATAGAGCACCGGCTAAGAGCTTTTAGCATCACTGTCTCCTTTAATCTTCAAGGAAGGTACCATTATCGCCGCTGTTACACAGATGAGGAAACCGAGGCTTAGTGAGATTAATAGCTTCTCCTGAGTTGCACAGCTGGTGAAAGGTATGGACAGGAGAGGAAACAGGGAAACAAACTAACACAGTGAGGTCGCCCATGCCTTTGGAGGGTTAGAGATAATATTAACATACACAAAATCATCTAGAAGAGTCCCAGGCAAATGGTTTGCACTCAATAACTCATACCTATTATGACTGGGTTCTAGGGTCATTATAAACATTCTTTTATTTGATCCAATCCTTACAACAACCCTGTGAGATAGGGATTATTCTGTCCATTTTACAAATGGGGACACCAACGTCCAGAGAGGTTTAGTGCCTCTACCCGGGCCACACAGCTGGAGACATAGAGGCCTGCCTGGGACTCAGGTCCCACTGTGCCCTTATTCCTGTGGTCAGCTTGGGTGGGGGGGGCTCACCAACCTTTCCCCAGAAATGCTCTGCTTCTTGTAATGTTGCAGGCAGTACTTCTACGAGCCTATCAGCTGCAGGCTCCTTGTTAAGGCCTTCAAGGCAACCTGCACCAGAGCCCACCGAGCTCTTGGAGATACCTGTACGGTTGGGATGCTGAGGGCTGGGATCTCAGAGCCAGCGTGTGTCCTCCCTTTAAACTTCAAGGGAACGAAGACTTACAGAACCTATCTTGGCCCTCCCCACCCCCCCTTTTTTTTTCCCAAAGAAAAATGAAAGAATCTGATAATTACTTCTATCTACCACCCAACTGTAATAATTACCAACCTATTTCTTCACAGTGTGACAGACACCAGCTCTGGAAAACACATAGAGATAAATTAGCACTAATTGGTTTTCCTCTGGCTGTTTGAATTAGTATTTAAAGCTCCGATTACAAAGCAGAATAATTGCTATTAAGGTCCTATTGCCTATTGCCGTACAAAAGGCAGTTCTCTCGAGAACCAGCCCAGGTGTATTATTACCCTGATTACAGCATATTTAACCTGGCTCGTTAAGGGGGAGACACAGGGGACAGTTTCAATATGGCGGACCGACCACTTCCTGCAGGGTGGAAAGCTTGAAGACAGAACAGTGAGGGAAGGAAGAGGAGGGAACAGGAAAAACTGGGCCTGGAAGCCTGTGGGGATTCTTCGCAGGGGTCCTGGGGTCTCTTCCTGCTTCCCTGTCTCCCTGGGGACCTTCCTGGGTCCAGCCTACCCTGCTGTGTCCACAGCCAGCCTCCTCTTCACACCCAAGGCCAACGAAGCCCTCGCAGGCCTTCCTGGCCCCGGCGTGGAGGCCTGAGGAGAGAGGCTGCCAACTGAAGGATGCGTGGGATGTCCCGGATGTTGGCACCAGACTTGTTGCCAGTGAGCGCGTGGAGGCCTCTGCCCTCCGTCCACATCTCCTCCTTTCCAGCTCTGGGCGGGGGCTTTAGGACATGCCACGTGCTCCCTACTCCTGCTGTGGAGGATCTTGCATTTGCCCCCCTCCATCCCCTGACCCCTTCCTGGCACCATTTTCATTCTTGTTCCTCTACCGGGGTCTTTCTGACTAGAGGACTGTGGGTGAATTAGGGAGGAGGTGAGCTTGGTGAGGGCATCTTTTTTTTAAAAATTAATTAATTATTTTTGGCGGCATCGGGTCTTCGTTGCAGCACACGGGATCCTTAGCTGCGGCGTGCGGGCTCAGTAGCCCCACGGCATGTGGGATCTTAGTTCCCAGACCAGGGATTGAACTTGTGTCCCCTGCATCGGAAGGTGGATTCTTAACCACTGGACCACCAGGGAAGTCCCGGTGAGGGTGTCTTCACGGGCTTCTGTACAAAGGAGGTAGAGAGTCCCAGCTCTTCCGCTCACTGGCTACATGGTAAATCCTCCAAAGTCCAAGAGCCTCAGTCTCTTCAACTGGAAAATGGGTACAACAACCTCCCTGGTCCTGGCTTCACAGAGCTGTGAGGATCGAATGGGGGTGGGCGTTTAGGTCCTTTGTAAATCACAGGGGACTCTACCTAAATAAAGGGGCTTCTTTAATTCACTCTGGAACGGGGCTGGCTTGTGAAAAAGGCACTCAAGGTAGAACGGAGGTGCTTCTTGCTGGTCCTTTCTTTGGCCTCTTCTTCCTTTTCAGTAGCTTCCCTTCCTCCTCTTTGTCTCCTTCCCCACTTCCTCTTCCTTCCTCGAAAACTCCTAGATCTCATCTGTATCCCCATTCACGCTAGGATGTTAAGAACTCAATGAGTTACCCTTTCCTCGAGCAGCTGCATTTAAAAAGGGAGGGCTATGTTTAACCCAAAGAAATGAGTCACTAATGGTGAACTTTCAGGCAAACTGAGATGATATTTTGTGGGGGAGAAAGAGGATGTCACAGCGCTCCTCAGAGCCCCACAGGCAGCTGTCTGCTCACTGACACACAGGTCTGGTGGGGCCCTGTGCCAGGGGAGGAAGGAGGCCCCGCAGGGAATGGGTACCAGGAGAAAAGTCACCAACGGAGAGGAGGCCCTGCAAACCCGGCTGAAGCTGCTGACCCGGAATGTTCTGTGGGGGTGGGGGTGGGGGGGTGGTGTTCTGGAGGCGCTGACAATGAGCTTCTCTGGCCCATCTGTCCCCACCAGGATGTGGTTCCTGGACAGAGCTTGGGTTGGGCGTCCCTGAGGCCATCCAGAGGAGCGCAGCCTCCCCAGGTGGGCTCCGCCTTTACCTTTCTCTGTTGCCATCTGGGAAATAAAGCAAGCTGACTCTCACCCGTCAGGACTCCTTGGGGTCTTTCACCCCTTCTCTGTCCCCGGCCCTTCTGGACACTCCTGTCTCTCCCCTTCTCCTCCCCTGGACCCCTTCTTCCTTGGTCCTGCCAGCCTCTGGGTGCCACCCTCCGCCCTGTCTGGGGAGAGAAGCCACAGAGAAGGAAGCAAAGCGGTGTCTTTGAAATGGAGAACAAGGTTTGGCCGGGTCTCTTCTAGGTAATGTTCTAGGGTTTTACGGCTCTCCTTCCTTCTCTGCATCACCTGATCTCTGATACCTAAGCAGCCAGTGCCTCTCAGCACCATTCAGGGACTCCAGAGCCCCAAGACCTTTGGCCAGGGGGTTCCCAAGGTGGGCGATGAGAAGACGGCCAGGGCCCATCTGCCAGGGAGAAGCCTCTGGGTGGTCTCTGCCGGGTGGGCCCAGCTGTAGCAGCCCAGGAAAGGAGCGTCACTGCCAATGAATCCTTCCTTTACAACCATGCTGGGAGGGACGTGCAAGGGCCCGTGGGTGGGTGTTCACGTATGGGGGGGGGATTTCTTTTTAAGAGACAAGGTGGGTGGAATGGGGGAAGCCAGCTGGCTGTGGGCTCTATTTCTACTGACAAGGCTTTACCCTGTAGGTGTGAGGAATTCCAATTAAATATGCAGCCTATTTGTCTGTGTGTGGGAGAGGGTTTGCTGGGAAGGAGGGGAACGGAGGCAGCAGCGTCTCTGCGGCATACCAGCAAACCAGAAATTAGCTCCGTTCATCACAGGCACACGGGGCTTCCCTCAGCCCTCCTGTGCACTCACAGGAGTCGCGGGAAGGAGACAGACAGAGGAATCGAGAGAGAGGTTGGGGAGGCGGGATCTCCAGACTCGAAGGGCTTCCGGAATCTCTGAGTGGGCAGGAAGGAGTGCCTGACTCCTAGGCTCTTGGGGGGTGGGGTTTCCCGTTCTGGAGGCGCTGGCAGTGAGCTTCTCTAGCCCATCTGTCCCCACTGGGGACGTCGGGGGTCATCTGGGCTCACCCCCAAAACAATAGGGGTTCGTAGATACATCTGGGGGCACCTCCAACTGGGGAAGCAGGTGAGCCTGTGGCCAGGGCTGCCCAGGGCAGAGGCCATCACCTCTGCCGGGCCCAGGGACCACTTGGATTCTCCCCTTCTTCACCCCTACGGCAGAGTAGCTCTTGGAAAGCCTCATGGGCAGTGGTTTCTCTGAAGAACAGCATTCTGAAATGGTGAAGCTGGGGCTCACGTGTTGGGCGAAAGGATCACCCCAAGGAGTTTTGAGGGGGCAGTTACCTGGACCTGCAGAAGCCATTGCAAACCTTTTGCCATCCCTTCATCCTTCCTTTTACTCATAGATGGAGGAAAACATGAGAGTTCTCTAAGGTACAATGAGCAATCCAAGTTGAATCTGATAGATACACCCTTTCAAAAGCAACACGATGTGGCTTTCGGGGGATTTCCATGGGTGCCCCACCCGAGATTCTTTGAATAGCAGCTGGGCTAGCTGCACGCCAGCCGCCTTGCCCTTGGCCTTCAAACCACTGGCCTTTCAGCTAGGCGGCCGCCCCATCCTCCCGCACCGCTTTCTCCATCAGTCCAGTCTTCTCTGCATTTTTCCTCGTCTTTTCTTGTTGCTATTTCCCTCTCCATCTGCAAATGCTGATTCCTCCCTAACTCTGATCCCGCCATCTACTTCCCAACTGGTTCAAACACCATCACTTGGCGACGAGCTTCGGAACAGGTTATGGAACCGGAGACGGAGAAGGGCTGGCAGGGCATTTTTCTGATCCGGGCACCCAAGGTGGTGGTTAGGTAACCCCAGCCAGCTGACTCTTCAGAGTACCCGAATGGGGCCTGCGGGTCGGGGAGGTGACCGGCACGTGGCCTCAGTAGCCAGGCCTACCTGAAGAACGGCTTGGGGGGCACGGCTTGGGTCGGGTGGGTGGGGGAGACGGGTCCCAGGGGAGTGCAGGCGTGGGTGGAAAGACGGGGAAGGCGAGGGGGCTGCCAAGGAGGCAGCCGTGCAGACAAGCACTGTGGGCCAGAGGGAGAGGCTGGGAAAGCAGTTCAGCAGGGCAGGCGTGCCTCCTTCCTGCTCTCCCAGATCTTCTCCATCCCTTTAGCTTCCGCTCTGCTGCGTCCGCCTTCCTCCCCCACTCTCCCCACTCCCCACACCAGCTCTTCTCTCACTTTCAGAATGGCAGGGGGTGTGGCTGCTCCGGGAGAGCTTCCCGGGATGGGATGGAGGGGACAGGACCTGCCTCTCCAGCCCTGAAGATGCTCTTTCAGAGTTCCGCGTTCGACACCAAAACGAGCACAGCTTGGGTTTGCACAGGAGGGCAGTCGGGCTGCTGCCCCGGCTGCTGCAGCCCCTCACGTCTCTCTCCCCTCTGCTTCACCCCTGCCTGCCACAGAGAGCGGAAGGGAGACGGAGTGGCTTCAGGAAAGGCCTAGAGGGGGAGGGGAGGCCAGGAGGTGAGGGGATCAGAGGAGGAGAAAAGGAGAGAACATGGAGGGAGAGGTACGTCTGCGTGGAGAATGTTAAAATCAGGTTGCATGTAAGTATGTGTTTTGTTTTGTCTTTTAAACACTATTTCCTTAAATTAGGTATTAGGCAAGGAAGGTGAAGACCAAAGTGTCGGGCAAACTTAGCCCAAAAGGCACTTTTGAGTGTCCATGGGATACATCAAAACTTTTGCCGCCAGACAGAACCTTGGAAGCACTGGGGGCTCAGATAAGTGAGTGCGTCGCCCAAGCCCCGCAGTCATCTGGTGGCAGAGCTGGGACCAGGGAGTGGGGTGTGGCTTGGGCACCTCCGCCTGACCCTTTTCTCTGGACCTGGGACTGCAGATGACATTTCCAGAAAACATTTGGGTCTGCTCCCTGCAGGGCCCGCTGGGCTTGGTGGAGACTGCTTCGGGCTGTGCTGGGGGACAGGCAGGCACGGCCAGAGGCTTGGCCCAGGTCGGCCGTTCTCGTGGACATCAGTCACACTGAGAGGACCACGAGGCGGAGGGGCAGCGACATCGCGCCTGCCCTGTGTTGAGCACCTGTGACACATGACGTGAGGTGTCACGTGGATCCCACGTGGCACCGACACTTGCCTATAGGTACTCGTAGATAAGAGAAAACATCTAGGAGGAAGAAGCTCCTCTCGGTGCTCCCTGAGACTCGGGGCGTTAAGCAGACCCTCTGGGCAGAAGTCTAGGCCTTGTGTACAGAATAGTGCGCCTGACCCATCCCTTAAGTGTTCCCCTGAGCCCGGCCTGGGAGGGGCCTGAGAGAAGGTGCGGGGCGTGGCCCTGTCCTCGGGGACACACGGAGCTCTAAGTTGCTGAGGGGAAACTCCCTCAGGACAGCTGTGGTCATGGCGTGGTGGATTCTGGGGAGGGGCGAGCCCAAAGGGACGGGGATTAACCTGGGGAGGATGAGGGCATGGGTGGGATTCCTCTAGGCTGTGAGGACTGCTTGAGAAGGGAACACTTCAGCTTGGCCGGGGGCGTAAGAGGGGCAGAGAGGCAGTGGGGATGCAGCCCCTGGACCCTCAGGGGAGAGGCGGGCCCTGAAGGAGATGGGCAGGGTCTCTGGGTGGCAGCTAAGCCCCTGGCTCCCAGCCTGCCCTGGTCCTGCCCTGAGGTTCCCGGCTCCCCTCCTTACCTCCCTGCATGGCACTCCTGTCACCCTCACAGCTGAGGGCGGTGACTGCGGCACGCATGGAGAAATGTTGTGAATGGCAGAGCTGCTCTGAGCTCCAGACTTCCTTTTGGGAGGGGGGGCGGGTTGGGGGGAGAATCTAACCGTGAGGCATTTTCCTGGCGCTGAGGATAACCTTGTGGGAGGCCGAGGAAATCCAATTAGATGAGAAGGCTGGGGAGGCTGCGGGTGTGTGGGAGAAGGTTTCTTGGCTTCCCCAGGCCCTAAATGAGAAATCACAGCCCGGATCCCTCATTGCAGCCCCCAGCTCCCCTTCCCAGGGCCAGCACGCTCTGATTCCTGCCAGCCCCCATCCCCTCCTAGCTCAGGGTGGGACAGTTCCCCCAGAGGGGAAACAGAGTCCCACCGCGGCGGCCCCCTCAGCCGGCGGCGCCCCCAGGGCAGCCCCCTCCCTCTCTCTGGTTGTCCCCTGCGCCGCCCAGGCTGGTGCCCCTCTGGACCTGGGCTCTCCGGCTTGCTCTCAGCTCACCTAAGCTCTCCAGTGAGTGTCTATCTCACCCAGCTCAGCACGGATAAGGCGACAAGTGACCTCACTCCCCCGGACCAACAGCCTCCAGTGGCCCCAGACTGACAAATCAGTGAGCCCAGGCCCTGTTGCCTCTGAGACCCCCTCTCAGGCTTCCTTAGAGGCAGTTGTGGGGGACATGGGAGCACGGGTGTAGGGGGCCTCCTGCAGCCTCCACCCAGGGCTCCGCACTCCTAGGAGCTGCCCTCCCCGACGGCTTCTCCCTGCCTTCCTGCTGTCCCCATTTCTCTCCTGTGACCCTGGGAGGGGAAAGAGGCCTCAGCTGATGGAGCTGGGCTGGGGCTGCCCTTTCTACTGAGATGAACAGGCCTGGGTGGAGACCCTTCCAGCAAGCCTCTCAAGAGAAGGTTCTGGAAGCCCTGTCCTATTGGGGTGCTGGGCACCGAGACAGGTTCCCAGCCTTGTCTCCCTGCTCTGCTGAGGTCACAGGGAGGGTGCCTCGTGGGGGGCGGGGGGGGGGCAGCTAAGTCCTCAGCCCATCATCGGCCCCGCTCCAGGGTCGGGGTCTGCGCGTTCTGCGTCCCTGTCATCTCGTGGCAGGCTATCCTCGGAGGGTGTGAGGAACTCCAGTGGAGCATTCAGCCAGCCTGCCTGCGTGGGGGGCCCGGGCTGTGGGGAGGCGCGGTGACTAATCCTCAAAACACCAATTATGAGCCTCTGGGGAGGAGGCGGTGGGAAGGTGGGCGGGGGAGGAGGGGCAAGGCGGGGCCCGGGGTTTCCTCACCAAGTCAGCTGCTTGGCTGCCCGCACGCGATCCCAGGAAAGGAAACCTATGGGGACCCAGACTCCCCGCAGGAGAACTATACCCCTGCGGGGTCCACGGTACCCCGTATTCGGACTCACCCAATATTTTCCGAGGCCCTCCTCACATGTCCCAGGCACCCATTCTCCCCACAACCCTGAGGTCGCTGGTGTTGGCCTCAACGTACAGATGGAGAATCTGAGGCACAGAGAATAAGGGCCTTACCTGCCACGGGTCACCCAGCTAAGAGGGGACCCGGCTCCATGCAGCTATGTCTCTGACTGCAAGACCTCTGTGTTTTTCCTGGGTGTCTCAGGAGCTGCGCAAAGAGCCCCGAGGGTCTTAGCAGATCATCTAGGGCACAGGCCACAAGTCCCCCCGTTATCTGAGGGGGACTGAAAGCCCAAGGGGTGATGGCTGGGGCTGCACTCCGGACCCTCGAGGCCTCTCCACGAGAGGAGGCAGAGGCAGAGTCACCCCTGGGAACGTTCATTGGCCCGGCAAGTACCCATCGATTACTTCCGCAGGCCCAGCACTTAGCAACGGGAAGGGCGAGGAAGGCCTGGTCTCTGAGAGGAGAGATTCAGCTGAAATTCGACAGCAAATGGAGGAGATGCTAGGATCCCAGAAGAAAACCTACAGTGGCCTCGCTGGGCCTGGGAGAAGGTGCGTTTGAACTCAGGTCTTGGTCGTGAGGACAGCGTGGGGCAGAACAGAACAGGACCTGCCAGTGGGCAGAGGGAAGGAGGGCAACAAGGGGTCCGAGACGACCACGGCCTCTGCTGAGGGGTCTCTGCTTTTCTCCCTGGGCCTCTGCTGTGGAGTCAGCCTGGCTGCTCCAGAGGCCTGGCAAGTCTGTTCCCGTGACCCAGGGGACCCATTTAAGGGTCAGTCCAATAGAAGCACTGGGGACAGTGCTTCAAAAGGAATGAGGGGCTTTCCCAATCCCTCAGACTTCTGGGAAAATGTTAGGTTTCAGGCCTCGATCCCTAAATGATGTTTTTCTTCATATTTTGGGCTTATGAAATATAAGCATACAGAAGGGGATTAGCTGTTTTTATTTTCCAAGGAGGACACACGAGAGGAAACAGGGCTTAAACTACAGCCTGGGAATTTCGATTGGTCATGCGACCCTCCTGAGAGAGGGGACGGACGGCACAGAGGTCTGTTGGGTGTAGTTAAAAGTGGGGTTGCTGCCCGGGTATCCTTCGGCAGGTGATGGATTCCTTTCCTTCTTCACTCAGACCTGGTTACTTTCACTGGTGACAGAGGCTCTTGTTCCCCAGACCCTTTCCATAGCTTTTTGAGATCCACGGTAGCTCATGCCTTGAAATCTATTTGTCCGGAACAACTAGGTCTGCTTTACCCCCAAGGATGCACAGTAGGGAGAATGGGGGAGCCAGAGGCGTCTGCATTTCTGTCTAAACCATTGATGGGGATTTTGGGGGTGATAACATCTCATCAGTGCTTTGAGGTTCCCGCTGATCCCCTGGGCTGCTCTCAAGAGGATACCCTCCAGGCAGCCAGAGGGAGGGTCCTGGCAACTGGGAGAATACCCGGGGAGGGAAATGTGAGGCCTGGAGGCACAGGCTCACCCTGCCACGTGCCCACAGGCAGAGAAGGGGCCTGGATCTGCAGCCCTTCATCCGCTGGAGGAAAGTGAACAGAAGCAGTGAAGGGATGGTTGGACTGCTTGCATTCCCAGTGAGTCTAATGACCAGCTGCAGACTTTCCCTTCCAGAAAAGGACAGGAGGGTCTCTAGGGTTCCTGGCTAAGGGGGAAGGAAACTAACACATGTCGAGCGCCTGCCACGCATCAGCCTTGTGCCTGGAACTGCACACGGGTTGTCTTAGTTCATTGCCCCAGCAAGGTTTTGGGGGTAGATGTTAGCTCCAATGTACAGCCTAGGAAAGCAGCTCCAAGAGGTTCGGTAACTTGCCCAAGTTCACAGTGAGCAACCAATGTGTCGGGGCTCAAATCTGGAACACTTGTCTTCAGAGTGGAACAGCCCCTGATTCTGGGTAGGCAAATGATCCTTTGCCACCTGTTGGGCTGACCCGGAGTACCCTGTTCCAAGCAGAGGTCCCAGAGTAGCTCCAAGCGGATGGACCCTTTCGGGTCAGGGAAGGCATCCCCTCCTCCGTGCCCCGCCCATCACATTCGGTTGCTCTTGGCAGCGAGAGCCCCATCTGAGGACCGGGCCAGCTCCTCCTGGGTCCTGTGGAGGAGTAGGGAGTTCCGGGGAGAAGGGGAGGAGCCAGGGGCTGGTGGAAACTCCCCAAGGCAGCAGGAACCAGGCTGGGAGTGGGGAGGAGGGACACGGGGGTGGGTTCCAGGCTTTTCCCCGCACTTCCTCAGGGATCGCTTTACATAACCAGGGCTGCTTAGTCACCGCTTTTTACTTTTTTTTTGGAAACAATTTTCTCAGCATCACAGCTCCCATCTCCATCCCTTACTAGTCACCGGTGCTAGGGAAGTCCCTTTTCTTCCGTTCCCTAGGCAACCCGGCACATTTGCCTTTCAAATGATCCAAGGCCTGGGCGGGGGTAGGAGTTCCCTCCCCCTGTACCCAGGCCTCCCACGCGGCCACTCCCCACCTCCGTTGGCACTGTCATGTGGCCCAGGCACCCGGAGAAATCTGGGAGACCAAACGCCCTGCCTGTCAGCCCCTGTTCTAGACCCTCACATTTTCAGGCCTGGAGTTTGCCTCAGGCTCAGGGCCCCCAGCTCGTTTCTGGAGGTACCATGTTGAACTTTAGGCATGGATGGCTCTCCTCACTGCTCTCTTTGCGGGGGAAGGTGGCAGAGCCGGGCTCACCTCAGCGAGGCGCAGGACACCCACGGCTGACACCGCGCCCTAAGAACAGGGCCTGCGGGCCCAGGCGCCCTGCTCACGCTTAATGTCTTGGGGCAGGGGAGGATTTGGCATGTCATATCCTTCCTTCCAGCCCCTCTGGCTCCCTCCAAACTGCCCATGTCAGCCTTGACTGGATGGAGATGCCCAACTGCTTGGGAAACAGACTTGGTGTGGGAGTCGGGGTGAGGTGGGGAGCCCTCGGGGTCGGAGCTGGAAACACTGGGCAGAGGTGCCCAGAGCGCCCTCCTACATCCCCTTTCAAAGTCCCGATGTCAGTCCTGATGGTATGAAGCCCTCCCTGACCAGTGGGTTCAATACCACCACTGAAGGGCGATCGTGTGCATCATAAAAACAGCATGGTACCAAATCACACAGCATGGAGGAACCTTTCACTCATTCACTCAACACCAATCTGGAGAGACCGCACTCCATGCTAAGCATTGTGCAAGCCGTCGGGTCCAAACCATCCCTCAGAGCGTTTTAGAGCGCTTCAGACTGTCAGACGGGGTCCTCGGATCACATACAGAAAGTCTTATCCCCACACGCAGGAGTCCTAACTAGGAGCAAAGTCTTTTAGGGCTTCTTCAAGCACGAGTTCTTAACCTAGGATTCATGAACAGCCTTCAAGGGGGGGGTGGTGTCTGTAAATGGCCAGAGATTGCAAAATGGTATACATGTGTGCCTGCTTGCCTGCATATTTCTCTAGAGAGAGGCCCAGCACTTTCAACAGACTGGGGTCTATGATCTTCCAAGGGCTAAAGGCCCTTCCTGTTATCAGAGGCCGGCCCAGGTTTGGAAGCAGCTTGTCTTAGGGTGTCTGAGCGTGAACATCACAGCACGCCTCAGGACCAGTGTTGAATGACTGTGACCTAGTGATCAGCTTTCCAGGATCCTGGTGCTTGCCTCTGCCAGGACCATGGGAAGCGGCCGCTGGTGACCCCAGCCTCCCTGCTCAGACCCTAGGTTCAAACTCAGCCAGAGGCACTGAAGGGGCGTTTCACGCACAGCCCCATCCGGCCTCTCTGCTGAGCCAGGCTTGCCGCCAGGTTTGGGTCCAGGGATGTGGGCCGGATTGGGCAACCTGGGGCTTCTCAGGGCTCTGTCTCCCCTGTTCCGACCTCACTTTGATTCCCTTTCTATATTTAGATCTTTTCTCAGTCCTTTCTTGAGAATGAGCGAATGACGCCTAGCAGTTCTCTTTGTGCTTTTAACCCTCTTTTCCCTGTAAGGAGAGATGGGCATGGCAGTCCGATCAGGACCGGCAGGAGTCTACAGAAGTGCCTCCTCGGGTCTCTACACCCTCTCCTTCTGGCCTTGGCCCCGCCTCAGCTTCCTCACCAGGCCAAGGTGCCCGGAGCTGCCCTGGAGGGATGCACAAGGGGCCGGGCCCTCCGAGAGGGAGGCCTCACTGCTCCCGCGGGCTCTCTCAGCTTTCTGTGGCTGGTGGTCGGGTGCCCGGGAGAGGCCGGAAGGCTCTGAGTGGAATCAGATTCCTGGATTCAACCAGGGTCAGCGTGCTCCATGAGACCTCAGAGGAGAGATCAGTATGATTAGGGGCGAGGGGCACTCACTTCACTGCCTGTTGTCTGAGCACTTCGTGTGCACCAGGAGTAGAGCGGGTGTAGGTCTTGGAGCCAGGCCTGGAGGGTGAGGCCCAGAGAGACTCTCACTGCTGAGTGACCTTGGGAAGGCTACCTCTCTGGACCACAGGAGGCCAAGGACACCAGACCTCTAGGCCACTGCGAGGATGACAGAGATGGGTCATGTGAGGTGCCTGCCTGGATCCTGGCGTGCAGCAGGCACTCCAGCTTTGCTGGTTTTCTTCTGTCCCCATCACTGGTACCCCGCTACCAGAACTGAGTACCTAGTCACGTGTAAGAGGAGACGGATGCCATAGAGGGCTGCGGAACACGTGAAGGAAGGCTCAGCGGAAGAGGTGGGGACCAGGTAGGATGGCAACAAGAGTAAAGACAAACTACGTGCCTGGAGGGGAGAATGCGCTCAGGACTCCAAGGCAGAGAAAAGGACCAGGACAGGCGGGAAGAGGCAGGCTGTGGCTATCCTGTAGCTGTTTTTAAAGATTCGTCATCGATGCCTTGTTTTTAAGGAAACTGAGGCAGTGGGGTGGCTGGACGGGCCTCCTAGCCTTGAATCCTGGCCCTGCTGCAGCCACTGGACGTGACCCCGGAGCCAACCTTGCGTCCCGGGAGACGTGCCAGGCTTGGGGGCTGCCAGCCGGGTGCCCGATTTAGCACACGCCTTGTTAAGAGAAACTAATTAACAAACCTGCATTTAAATAAGCAGCCACCCGGGTGTTTGTAACCACCGCCTTATTGAATTGTGACAAGTTATTAGCCCTTGCATGTTAAATGAAACAGAAGCATCCAGGAAAAGCCCCTAAATCCAGCCTGCACAGAGCAGATTCCTGCTGAGAAAATGACGGCAGCAAGAACAGATTCACTTGCCGCTTTGGGGAGAACTCCAGACCTCCTTTCCTTGGAGGTTACATAATCTTCTGTCAATAGCGATGACACTAGGAGGACGGCAGGGGGAGGGAGGGGAGGGCCATCAGAGGTGCTCTGAGCCCCATCTGAGGCTCCGCTTCCTTTCTGGGGGGCTGGAGACACAGCCTAGGCCAGGGGGCCAAGGCAGGCCATGCGGCACCTGCCCGCGGCCACAAACAGGCCCTGCAGGTTTGAGCTGCGGCTGGGCCTGCTTCCTCAGGGCCCAGGTGTGCTCAGAACACTTCGTCACCCCGTTGGGCTCTTCTCTGGGACAAAAGAACAGCTTAGCATAGAGCCATGGGGACCCAGCCTCCCCATGGAGTCAGCTTTAATCAGGGAATGTCTCTCTGCATTTCCTTCCAAGGATCAAGGGCCAGATTCAGTGATGTCTTGATTACTCTCTTTTTTGGAGAAAAAAACCATTGACCCTCAGGTGCCCACCACCAAGGTTACCAGGCCTTAGGCAATCCCTGTCCTCATGTTATTTTTCCTTGTCCTCCTGGGGCACCTTTAGGAACCTGACCCAGACCTTCCCTCTGCACCTCCTGCCCAGCGCCCAGGACAGCAGAACAGCCATATCAAGGCATTTCCGAGGAGGCCACATCTCCAGGATGGGGTAAGACCGTAAAGGCAAGGATGTGGTTGAGTGTCGAGGTGCAGTCTGGTTTGGGACCAGTCTGCTGCGTGATGCCCCACCGTGGACGCGGCTCCATGTAT
Organism: Aethalodelphis obliquidens; assembly: GCF_003676395.1. Classification (NCBI taxonomy): domain Eukaryota; kingdom Metazoa; phylum Chordata; class Mammalia; order Artiodactyla; family Delphinidae; genus Aethalodelphis; species Aethalodelphis obliquidens. Next base: position 8,457,227 of record NW_020838018.1, read on the forward strand.
CGGGGCAGGGGATCGAGAGGAAAGCCCGGTTAGGGAGGCAGGGCCGGGCAGGGGTCCTGGCAGGGTAACCTGGGAAAGTCCTGTGTCCTCTCTGAGCCTGCTTCCTCATTTAAAATGGGGACAGTAGCTACCATACAGGGTCCAGTGAGGGGCCCAGGAGATGACGTCTACTAATTCTATCTGGCATCCGATAAGCCTTTGATAAATGTGTAGAGGACTCAGTGACAGGATGGATGAACGTGGAGCGGAGTTTCCTGGGCTCGCTGCTGCTCCAAGTGGACCTGGAGCTGAGCTTAAATTTCGGCTCTGCTCTTTACCACCTACGTGACCCTGGACAAGGGGACTAACTCCTCCAAACGCCTGTCTCCTCGTGTGTCCATTAGCACTGATGCTCATCTCACAGTGCTGAGTGAGGATGGAATGAGATAACGGATGTGCGGAAAGTGCCCAGCGCAGAGCAGAAATGGAATAAATCCTGGCTCTCCTTCCCTTTCTCCCTCCCACTCGCTTCGTCCCATCTTTTCGTCTCCCAGCAAGAGAACTGCTAAATCGTCCATTCTGGAGGGATCTGGATTAGAGATACCAAGGAAAGGGTACTCTAGGACAGTGGTCCCCAACCTTTTTGGCACCAGGGGCTGGTTTCATGGAAGACAAGTTTTCCACGGGTTGGTTGGGGGTGGGGGATGGCTCAGGCGGTAACGCGAGCGATGGGGAGCCGCAGATGAAGCCTCGCTCACTTGCCTGCCGCTCATCTCCTGCTGTGCGGCCCGGTTCCTAACAGGCAGCGACCAGTCCTGGTCCGTGGCCCGGTGGCTGGGGACCCCTGCTCTAGTACATTATAATATTTGGGGCATGTTTTCCTTAGAATTAGGCTGAGACCTATGGGAAAAGGCTAGATATATTTCTGAACTTGAAAACCCATCTATTTGTGCCTTTTTAAAAGTTGCCACGGCAGGACTTCCTTGGTGGTCCAGTGGTTAAGACTCTGTACTTCCACTGCAGGGGGCGTAGGCTCTATCCCTGGTTGGGGAAGTTCCACATGCCATGTAGGGGAAGTTCCACATGCCATGCAAAAAAAAAAAAAAAAAAAAAAAAGTTGCCACGGCAGTTAGATGGTGCAGAGAGGGAACAATCTCTTTCTCTCCTGTCCCTCTAACAGTCAGATCTTCAACTGACTAATCAAAGGTTACCCATCAGAGTTCACACTCCTTACATAACTCCATGGCAGGCAGCGTGGGAAAGAGAGCCAATGGGAAGAATGGATGGCCAATGCCCTGGGAGTCGTGCGAAGGGAAGAGGGCTGGTCCCTCTAGTCCCTCTAATTCAAGGTGGGTCCCTTCAGGAACACTTCCCAGATGCCTCTCTTGGCAGGGGTGCAGGATTTGCCCAGGTAGGAAGAAGGGCAGTATTCTAGAAGAACGCAATCCAGTGAGCGGACTTGAAGAGTTGGCGTCTGTTTTTCTAGATATGTCAGTTAAGTTAGCATGCAGCGTTTGTACTGCAGACGTGGTCAGAAGGGCAAGAATTACACAGGGTCTTAAAATCTCAAATCGTTCTTGCCTGCTAGACGTTCTCTGTCTGGGAATTGGCAGAAGTGGACGAAGCGGGGATACCAGCATTTTGTTAGGTCACTTTTGTTTCAACAGTACTCATATCCTCTCCTTGCAGCCAGAAATGATGCTTTGTACAGATTCCCAGTTGGCCGGTGATGGCAAAGAGGCGTTAACTAGTAACACTAACATTTGCTCTTCTCTGCCCTTTCTATTCAATCAAGAAGCACACACTGGAGGGCTTCCCTGGTGGTGCAGTGGTTGAGAATCCGCCTGCCAATGCAGGGGACACGGGTTCAATCCCTGGCCCGGGAAGATCCCACATGCCACGGTGCAACTAAGCCCGTACGCCACAACTTCTGAGTCTGCGTGCCACAACTACTGAAGCCCGTGCTCCTAGAGCCCGCGCTCCACAACAAGAGAAGCCACCGCAATGAGAAGCCCACGGGCACCGCAACAAAGTGTAGCCCCTGCTCGCCGAAACTAGAGAAAGCCCACGTGCAGCCACAAAGACCCAATGCAGCCAAAAATAAAATAAATTAATTTAAAGAAAAAAAGAAGCACACACTGGAGTTGCGGATTAAACATGGAGTCTACTCCCAAGCACTTGAGTCAGAAAAATAAACTATTGCTACTCTTGCTGCTGCTGCTACTTGCAGCCCTGTGCTAAGTTCCCGGATGCAGGAACGTCTGGGCCATGGTGGTTTCCGAGAGGAGATGGCCTCAGTGGTGCTTAAAAAGAAGGTTGGCACAAGAAGGCCTTGCGCAGGGTGACGCTTTTAAGCTCAGCTTTAAAAGATGATCTAGGCAGATCATGGGGTTGAGCTGAGCGCTGGGAAGGGAAGACCCAAACGATCTGCTAGGGAGGAGCACAGGAAGGCTGCTACTGCTGGGGTGGGAGTCGGGGGCGGGGTGGGAGGACTGCTGAGAGATGAGGCTTGGAGAGGAGGCCGGGCGGGTCAGGGAGGGCCCTACTGTCCATGCCAAGGTGTGTGGGTTTACCAGTCAATGGGTAAAATAGGGGAGTGGTCCCACCCTTAGGAAGATTCTGGGGCAGCTGTGAGGCTGTAGAGGAGGAGGGGGCGGGGCAGGGTGGCGGAGTAGAGCGGGGAGGATACTCAGTTTCATTTTGAATGCATTGAGAGCGGGCTTGCAGAGCAACCAGAGAGACATACAGGTAATAGGCACCCAGATCTGGACTCAGGAAGAGGTAACCGGGTGTGCTGGAAGCCGTGGGAATGGACGAGCTCCTCCTGGCAGAGCCTAACGGGAAAGGGAGGCTGGGAGAATCTGGGAGGGAAATCATGGTAGAGGTGCATTTCAAAATGGTAGGTGTCATCTACCGGTGACAGAGATGCCACTGGGATGAGAACTGTCAAGTCTCCGTCAGATATGGCAGTGAGAGGGTCAAAGCTGGAACCATTTCGGTGCAGGAAAGATGGGCGGGGGGCGGTGCTGAAAAGGGAGACATTGCACACGCAGCCTTCTCTGAGAAGCAGCGTGGCTGGGAAAGGCAGGTGAGAAGTGGGGTGGCCGTAGCTGGAGCTGGGGGGCTCTGGGAGCCTCTGGCAGTGAGGACTGAGGTTGGCAGGGCTGGGTGGGGCACACCCAGCATCCGGTACTTCCCAGCTGGGTTCAAAGTCTCCCACACACTTGCAGGGATGCTCGGGACACATACCTAGTCCCACAGCAACCTGGGCCTCAGTTTCCTCACCTGGAAGAGGAAGGGCCTGGATCATTGCAGTACTAGGTCTTCTTTCAGCTCTCAAATTGGATTGTCCTTATGCTTGTTCATATGCTATGATGCTATATGGATTCCAAATTGACAGAAATTCTAAATTCTGCGTGGCGTTTTAGTAATATCTACCAAAAAGCCTTCGAACATGTAAAACCTCTGACCTGAGAATTTCTTCTAACAAAGTCATGGCCGAGGTGAGTAAGGAGAGTGGATATTCACAACTTTGTTCATTGTAGTGTTTGTGAAAAAAAGATACAACCTAATGTCCAATAGTAAGGAATCGGCTGAGTAAATTATAGTACATCCATATGGTAAACTACTTCTGCACTAAAAATCATGGTTTAGAAGAATATGTGTTGACATGGGAAAATGTTAATGATATATTGCTAAGTAAAAAGGCAGGCTACGTTACAGAATGTACAGTATGATACATTCATTTTTAAAATTTTTGATTAGGACACAGACCAAATCTTTAATTAATGTCATTTTTTCCTTCTCTTGGCAAGCAAGTAGAGTATTATCTGGAATAATGTAACTAAAAAAACTAAACAGAAAGAGTTAGACACCACGTGTGTTCATGTGAATTTTGAAGTCATTAGGATGGAAAGTAGGTTGTCACGGAGTCAAGGAAGTGGAGATATTCTGAAATGAGAGAACTTTAGAAGTGGAATTCACCCTAGAGGTCAGGGAGCCCAACCTCCTCACTTTTCAGATGAAGAAGTTCAAGCTTAGCGGAAGGTCTAGGACAGTCACTAGTCGGGGATGGGGTTGGGGGACCAGGTCTAGAACAACCTCCGGTTGATGCCTGCATGTGGCCCTCAGAGACCACCCCCACCCCACACTGAGATCTACGAGGTGACTGCATTTCTACGTACTCTGGGGCAGGGGGGTCATGGACTCCTCTATTCCCTGCACACCCTGGGGCCCGGATCACTCAAGGCTGCTCGAGGGGTGCAGGGCTGTCTGGGCTACAGCAGCATTTCATTGTCACCCAGCCAAACTGGGGGGAGACGGCTGCACTCGCCCTGTCGTCCACGTTAATGCAGTAACACCGCACCGTCTTCCTAACGCAGGCCAGAGGGGTCAGGCCTGGCTTCTTCTCTGGCCCTATGCTGACCGCCACGGCCACTCTGTCATCCCTTGCATGGGCCACTGCAATAGCCTCCTGACAAGTCTCCCTGCTCCTACCCCTTGCCCGAAGCAGCCAGAGGGATCCTGCTCAAACCCAAGTAAAACACGCTCTTCCTCTGCTCATCTGCCCACTCATTGCCTCCTGGTACATGACATACACAGAGCAAGCCTGAGCCCATAACCAGGCCCTGCCTACCTGGCTCCCTCACCTCCCGGAACTCCTCTCCCATGCATCTTCATTCCACCCACCCCCGCCCCCGCCTCGACCCCACCGCCCACTGCCTTCAGCCACACTGGCCTCTCAGCTCTTCCCTGGACACAGCAGGCGTGTGCCTGCCCCAGGCTCTTTGCACTGCCCGGTCCCTCTCCCTGGAGGGCTCTCCTCCCAGATTTCTGCGGGCCTTGCTCCATCACTTCCCCCAAGTCTTCATTCAAATCTCACCTACTCATTGATCCCCACCCCGAGCACAGATTTAATCCTGCAAACTGTGCATCCCCCCTTCACCCCACAATCCTGTTCTGCATTTCCCGCCCCTAGTATTTCACACCTTCTAATACACCAACTCATTCATTTATTTATTAAGCTCATTGCTGCTCGTTTGTCTCCCTCCTCTAGAAAGTAAGTTCCATGAGGAGAGGAATCTTAGTTTCATGCACTGATGCAACCGGAGTGCCTAGAATAGAGGGACTCAGAGCAACTGCTTAACATATTTGTCGAATAAAAGCAAAAATTGGATAAAAGTTAAGAACTTGGAAACATTCCCCCTATCAGGAAAGCATAAGGGGAAATTTAAGACAGCTCTCAGTGAGAGGCACCTCGGTGTTTAGGGGTAAGCATTGCAGATGAAGTCTAAAGTAAAGTTTCCCTGCTCCACACCCCCATCTCCGACGCTCAGCCCCGGAAGCACAGCCTTCACTCCACCTATCTGGAAGCCTCTTTCTGTCGGCCTTCAGTTGTGCAGGCTGTTAGATGATTCATTCATTCATTCACTCATTCATCTACTCATCGCACACGCAGGCACAGAGCCAGATGCTCTTTTGCCCTGAAGGAGACTGCGGTCTGGAGGGGAGCGGGGACCCATGGAACCGACTGCCCCACAGACATGTGGAAGCTCCTCGTAAGGGGCAGACACAGGAATCAGAGGAGGTGGACCAGGGCGCCTTCGTAAGTCAGGGGGCGTCTGAAAGGTGGCTTGAAGGATGGACGAGCAGGTTAAGAGAGGGAAGGGGAAGAAAAGCATCCCAGAAAAGGCTCAGCAGGGGGAGAAACACTGGGAATACAGCGTGGCTGTGGCTGATTGGAATGATGGGTTCACGTGGGGTGGAGGGAGAGATAAAAGCTGGACTGGGGCCTGACCTTGAAGGGTCCTGTGGCTACCTTTGAAGGCTGAGTTTTCTAGCTCCGAATTTGTACATTTTACAGGCTTCTGGAGAAACGGAGAGTTGGCTCCCTTCTCAGCCAACAGACGGGGTTTAATTGCTGTTACTGTCAGTGTAGTTGCAAATATCATATAAAAAGGGCTTTTTGGCTAATTGTTTTTAGAATAAAAATTCAGGAACTATGTATAGATATTATGCATCCAGGGTACTTTAAAGATCAAACTGTTTACATTACCCTTAAATACAGTCCTTAGCAGGAGGCGCTGGGATCTGTGAGTGACTGGGACACGAAATGATCCCCCAGGGCTTAAGATGCTGGAACAATATGACAGCAGTGACTTTTTGACTGGGTGGGGCGGGGGAGGAGGGCAGTTGGGGAGGGTGCAGTCAGCGCCCTTTGATTGGCCAGAGGCCCAGAAGAAGCTGGGTAATTTCACAGGCACCATTAACCTAAACTACTGCCTTCAGGCAGACAACCAGCGTCCCCAGCACAGAGAAGGCTGAATTCCACGGGCTTCTGGGGCTGGGGGTGGGGGTGGGCGAGGAAGGGGCTGCACTCCCGTGGGCTCCCTGAGAGCCTTAGCTGGTGGGGCTGAGAAGTAGGCCGGAGGCAGCCAGGTAGAGGCGAGCCTTTGGCACCTCGCCTCTGCAGCTTTCCCTCCTCAACCCAAATGGTACAGAGAGGATTTCTGAGCCAGGCAAATAAAGCAAATTCATAACGAGTCATCGCCATCCTGTTTTCGTGCTCAAGCCTCTCTCAAATTTTAATTTGGGAGCTTTTAGAAAGGCAAATTTATCTGTGACACCATCCAACTTCTATTTTATTGGAAGCCTCATCTCAAAGGATGCAATTGACTCCTGAGAAAGCTGTGGGCTTCTCCTTTTGATATTTTCCCAAATTCTCTGTGCGTGTGTGTGCGCATGCGTGTGTGTGCGCATGCGTGTGTGCGCTCACGTGTGCCCATTTGTTTTAGGGTTCTCTACTTATCGGATGTACAAACACGTAATGCATATTCACAAGGCAGCTACGGAAGTGTATATATATATACGCGCGTGTGTGTGTGTGTATGTATTTATCACATATATGTGTAATACAGCACAGAGTCCTGTATGCCAATATTTAAGCTATCATATTTAATTTACTCAACAAACATTTAATTAGCACTTCCTACTCATGAAACACTGTCCTAGGCCCTGGGGGGTAAAGTGATTAACAAGTTAGATAAAGCCCCTGCCTCTGGGGGCCAACGTCCCCTGGAGTCTTAATACAGGTTTTCCAACAAATGTGCAGAAATCTGTAACGACAGCCGTCAAGTGAGCTGGTGGGATATATCAGTAGGTCAGTATCCTTTTAATACAGGAGAGACAGTCCATTTGAGTGGAACAATAGCAAGTGAGGGTGGCACTGGGATTCCCTGCACAGGTGACTTCTCAGGGCTGAAGGGCCATGACCCACTAGAATACTTTTGGGTGGTTTTAAGGTGTAGGTAAAAGTGCCCGAGGAAGGGTCGGTGGGACCCGCATATCCCATCCTTGTTTGTGGGTGTTTTTCAACATCTTCCTCCTCCCTGAAGCCTTCCCTGCTCACCCCAGGCATAACCAAAGTGTCCCTCTTATGACATCCTACTGTCTGTGCAATTCACCAGCCCTTATTACGTTCTGCTTTATGTTGATAGCTATCATTTTTTGTTCTAAGCTTATTTTGCTCTTTCAAAGAACACGTGGGGAAATTCTACTCGGTGCCTGGCCCTGGGCTCTGGGGGACACACAAATGAAGGACCCTAGCTTTGCCCATGAGGACCTGCCAGCCTAGTAGGAGGACGGGAGAGCAAAGCGTAATTAGGAGGGCCAGGTGTATGACAGAGTTGTGCACAGGGCACCATGGGGGCAGGCAGTGGAGGGCTTGGCGGGGGAGCAAGATGGTTCTCAGGCTCCGCATCGGAGATGAGGCTTAGATGCTCCCCAAAGAAGCCACAGACTCCTTGGAATAGGGACCTTACCTAATTATCTTTATATTCCCCCATAGCTGGGATGATCATATTCTCTTGCCCTGCGATTTCACTTTTTAAAAATAGCGTTTAACATCTGATTATAAAAAAAAAAATACATACTACAGAAAATTTAGAAAAAGAGCTAAGCTCAAAAAAGAATATAAGGGTCACTCATAACTCTACTACCCAGACCTAACTAACTTCTATGAATATTTTGGTGTGTACCCTTTCCCATTTCTTTGGGAAATTTTAGATTGTGCTCTATGTAATTATTTTTAGTTTTCTTCTCCTTGTCATGTGACAATATGGCACGAGTATTTTATTGATGTCCTTACACACTGATCTTCGGTCATTTTAACGGTTGCATAATATTCCACAGACCATAATTTATTTGCCCATCATTGCTTTGGGACCAATAGATTGTTTCTAACTTTTCACCATTATAAGCAACACTGTTGTGTGGATAAATTGCTCCTCACATCCATTATAACTTCCTTAGTATAAATTTCTAGAAGGAGATTGCTGGGTCATAGGCTATGTACATCTTAAAGGCGTGTGATATTTGATACACACTGCCAAATAACCCTGCAAAAGGTTTTTTTTTTAACAATTTACACTCCCATCAGCACTATGTGAGAGGACTCCGGTGTTATTATTATCATTTTTTTTTTAAAGAAACAAACCCCAAACATTGGCAAATAATGGCTGCAGTGGGTGAGGGAGTGGCATGAACACTTTCTTGTTTTCATTTGCATTTCTGACTACCAGTGTAGGTCTTCATTTTTCATATGTTTATTCTGTGTTTCTTTTTAAAGAACTTCTTATTTCTGTCTTTTTGCTCACTTTTCTATTTATTACAAAATAAATTAATAACAGTTAACATTTATTGCGTGTATGTCATTTGTTGAGGGTGTGTCAGGCATTACCCTGAGTACTTTCTATACTGCTTTTTTTCCTTTGTTCCTTCCAACAGCTCATGAGTAACATACAATTGCAGTATTATCTTACTGATTTTTAAGTGACTCATATGTTAAAGATAGTAATCTTTTGTTGTCTATATCACAATTTTTTCCAATGTGTTGATCGTGTTTCATTTTGTTTGAGGAGGTTTTGATCTATGGAGGATTTATGTAGTTAAATTGATCAACTATTTCGCTTCTGTCTTTGCAAATATATGTTAAAAGGTCTTTTCCTATCTTGAGATCAGAGAAATACTAACAAATGTATATATATTTTTTGTTCTTTTATGGTCTAATTATTAACATTTAAATATTTAATCCATTTAGAATTTATTTTGATTATGAGAAAGAGCTTCAATGTTATTTCCCGCTCCCCCCCCAAGATGATTAGCCAATCATCCCCATAACATTTATGGAATAATCAATTCTTCCCCCTTGGTTTTAAAATGATTCCTTTATAAGACACTGAGTATTTTAATCTTTTTCAGATCTTTCTCTTCTGTATCAATGATATGTCTGTGTATATTCTCAACAGTACCATCCTTCTAAATAAGTATAGTTTTATAACATGTATTAATGTCTAGAAGTAACCTTAAGTTCCAATAAAAATCATACTGTTGAGTTCCTATAAAAATCCTTTTTTTAATCGACAAGGAGCACATGTGAAAATTAATTTGGGAAATACTGATTTATGAACTTCTGATATCTCTCCCTATATTAAAGTCTTTCATCCTCCCTGTGAAAGTTCTTTTTTTATTGAAATTCTTCATATTTATTGGACAGTTTATTTATCAATGAACTAGTGATCGGGTCTTCCCTGGTGGCACAGTGGTTGGGAATCCGCCTGCCAATGCAGGGAACACAGGTTCGAGCCCTGGTCTGGGAAGATCCCACGTGCCGCGGAGCAACTAAGCCCGTGTGCCACAACTACTGAGCCTGTGCTCTACAGCCCGCGAGCCACAACTACTGAGCCCACGTGCCACAACTACTGAAGCCCGCACGCCTAGAGCCTGTGCTCCGCAACGGGAGAGGCCACCGCAATGAGAAGCCCGTGCACGGCAACAAAGAGTAGCCCCGCTCGCCACAACTGGAGAAAGCCCGCGTGCAGCAACGAAGACCCAACGCAGCCAAAAATAAATAAATAAATAAACTAATGATCAATACACTAGGGAGGTGTAGTTTGTATGCTGAAATGTGAGAATTTCTGAGCATTCCTATGGTTAAGAGGGCAATCAGGAGGGGATATTTAAAATTGGAAACGTATTGGCCAAATCCCAAAGGTGTGATCTCTGAGCCCAAGGTGGTCACTACAGCGCCTACACCATGTTGGACACTCAATATTTCTGATGGGTTCACGTTGGCATACTGTCAGGTATTTAGAGTGAAGCATTGGCAAATCCAAAGTAAAGATTCAAAGCAGTGACTCAAGTTGGCTCTTTAACCTATAAACGCACCCGGTTTCCTTGGCAAATCTCAAATGTCATGTATATGTGTATACATGTGTAATTCATTTCCCCATTGAATTTTGAGTTCCTTGAGGGCAGGAATTTAATCCTATTCTTTGAGCGCCTCCACAATGCCCAGCAGAGAGCTGAACTCAGAAGGCGTGTCCAGTAAATCATGGCTGAGTTGAATGGAATTCTCTAGCTATTATAACTACGGACAGTTTGGTCATTAGAAAGCAGCTGAGGAGGCTTCCTCTGGGCCGTGCTCTGCACTGGCTCCGTGGAGAGGACATGCCAGGCATAAGAGCCCTATTCTTTGCCTACACGCTGCCTAAGGAGAAATGGAGAGTGTTGGCACCACAGAGGGTTAGAGCTGAAAGGGGCCTAGGGCACCAGGCTGGCCAACTGTTCATTTTACCTGGGATGGTACCAAGGTCCAGGGAGATGAATGGTTCAGCTCAGTCAGTGAACCAGGTGACAGGAGTTCAGTGTGATTCAGAGGTGATGTAGTGGGCTTTAAGCAGAGTTTGGAAATTAAGGAGGCTTCAATTTGGGAGGGGAGAAGGGAGAGGATCCTTCTGGTAGGGGGATGGCAAGAAGAGGTTTGAGGTGGGAGTCGGTGGCGAGCAGAAGTGGCAGTGAGTGGAGGGTGCGTGTTTGTTGGAGGAGGCTGTTGGCAGACGGCTGCAGGGTCTATGTGGTCAGAGGACCCGAGGAAGAGAGCTTGTTGTCGTCTGTCGGTGGGACGACGCAGTGTCGTGTGACAGCCTGGCCAGGGGATGACAGCATGAAAGGTGAGGTGGTCGGGCAAGTACCCCGGCCGGGAGAGTAGCTGGCAAGGGCTGATGCCAAGAAGAACTGCCATGCTCTGGGTAGAGGGCCAGATGTGCACGGGGGCAGGAAGAGGGCAAGTAGAGTCTTCGCAGGAGGCTGGGAAACCAGGGCGCGTGCCCTGGGACAACTAGGAAACAAGACAGCCCGGAATCCGGTGCTAAATTGCGCGGCACAAAATGCTAAGTGGGCGGCCAGAGAAGGGGAAGGGTCTTGGAGCCACGAGGAAGGCACGCTGAACAACGTGGATTTTGAGCAGAACTTTTAAAAAAAAGCAGCTTTTGGAGAGAAGGGGGTTTCCAGGTGTATTGATCATGTCTTTTATTTTCTGTATTTTTCTGATGCTTTGACATCCTGAGGGCTTGCTAATCCTGGAGAGACTGCCCCTCCCAGGGCTAGCTAATTCCTAGAGATAGCAAACCACTCACCTGCAAATACACCTTTCATTTACAAATCAGTCAACCCCGAGGCTGTACCCCCAAGCAGCTCTTCTGTCTAACTTTCACACACCAAGCCAATATTCCCTTGTCCTAATCACCTCAAGGTCAGGTACTAGAGACCACCCCCATAGCCCAGAGTCTCTGATAGCCATTATTCAAACTCTCCAATCCTAAAATTGCTCAAACTTGCCTACCCTGCCTCACCCATTCCTTCCTGCAGAAACCACAGTAAAGGCCCTGGGCCATCCTTGTCTCTCACTCCTTCTGCCTCCTGACTGACACTGGTGCTTCCCCATGTGACCCTGCCTGGCTAGACATGCCCCCTTCTCTTGGGGATTCTGAGTAATAAAACTTGTTTTAATGGTATTGATCTCTCCGAGTCATTACTCAGTCACTTCTATATCCTGGGTACAACCCAAACACGAGGGAGGGGAACAGACATCATGTTTGGGCAGCTGGTGCAGAGGAAAGAGCGTGGACCTTGGGGGGAGACAAGCTAGGTTCAGATCCCCCTCTTTTCCTCTGACTCTCCTTTCCTGCTCCATCTTCCCCAGACCTCACTTTCCATCACTGCCCAGGGATCTCCTGCTCTGTTTTTCTCTGAGTGGCCCAGCCAAATTCCAGTATTTTTTTTTTTTACTGCCACTTACAGTTTGGGCCTCGTCAGTCCCAGGAAGCAGCCCTTTCAGCCTCACCTTCAACTGCGGTATGATGCTTTCCCTGCTATGAAGGAATTTCAGGCGCCTCTAAGGCCAACGGGGAAGAAAATTTGGGAGGAAGGCATGGGTAGACTGGGAGAACGTTCCTGGAACTACTAAAATTGCAGTCCTTGGCTGGGACCAGGTGAAGCTCACAAAATGCCAAACTTTGATTCTGAGACAGAGAGGACGTGAGAGCTGGGAGCCCAGCATGAACGTCCCTTTTCTCCTTCCCTGGACTTGGTTAATCACCCAGGGACTTAGGCACGTGCCAGGTGGTGGCTTTGCTCATTCAGCAAGCTTGGGACAGTGACAGGAAAGAGCAGTAGGGTTAAAAGTTGGGACTCCTCAATTTTGGTTCACACTCTGCAGCAATGAGCTTAGATGACTTTGGGCCTCAGCTTCTTCATCTGTAAAACGGAGGAGCAGGACCACGTACATCTGAGGGCCCTTCCGGCTCTGGACATCTAGAAATCTATGAAGCAGGAAGCAGCCCCTCCTCCAGGCTGCCAACCCCATCCCAGCTTCAGGCATGTGCCGGGACCCTTTACTCCTCTGGGCAAAGGAAAATAAAAGGTCCCCTCATGCTGTGCCTTCAGGGTACAAGTGGCGGGGCTACACAGGACTGGTCCTCAGAGCCCCTGGAATGGCGATTCAGGTTGACTCCCCGGAACTGGAGCCAGACTAGGGTGGGCTGAGTGTCCTGCCCAAGGTGGGGCTGCAGAGGGCAGCAGACGAGCTTCTTGGAGCCAATATGCACAGCTCCCACCTCCTGTGGGAGAGTGCCAATTTCCTATTTACCTTTCACGACTTAGGAACAGTCCAGAATTTGACTGAGTCTGCCTCAAGGGGTGAATATACACTCCGTTTCCTTAGACATTTCCTCCTTGCTACCCCAGGCCTACCTGGCCTTCAAAGACCCGCCCACCCCTCCTCAGCTGCCCCCTCCCTGCGCGCTCCCTTTGAGCAGCTGTAGCTCTTCTCTCTACCCAGTTCGCTACTTCCTGGTGTAGTAGCCTCCCTGAGGCTCCCTGAGGGCAGGTTCTTTGTCCTAACATCACAGCAGGCAGGAGTGGAAACCTATATGATGAGATGATGCTGGGAAATATTAACCTTGGCTTTGGAAAATCTTTGTCAGGTCACGGCTGTGCTTGTGGGGAGATACCCCCTTCCTCACCCCAGAAAGGAGGCCCATCACAGGGGGAGGGCTGGGGCAGATGCTCCACGTCAACCCAGGTCCTCTCATCAGCGCTGTGAAGTGTTTTTTGCTTTTTACACATTGGGGTTCATGGAGGCAGGTCATTGGTTCAGAAATACAGAGCGGCCTTAAGGACCTAGGTCCACCCCGTGGCAGGATCCCCGCTCCCACCACTGCCGCCTGCAGCAGAGGGCCCTGCTTACTGGCGGTGGGCCCCCAGGGAGGCACCTGTTCTTCCAGGACTGGAAGCAGCCCTGGGAGAGAGAGTCAGGGGTGGAGGCAGGGCTCTGACCTCTGCTACCTGGAGGCCAGTTCCCAAGGAGGCTGAGGTTTCTTTGGGGGACGTGTGCGTTTCTTAGGGAAAAGATAGAACATGAGCTCGCTCCCTGGGGAACGGTTTTGCAAAAGCACACGCAGACATGTCCCCACACGCATGCACACATGCGCACGTGCACACACGCGAGCACACGCATCCACACCCAGAGCCGCCACGGCACGGCTCCCCGGCCACGCCGGCCCTCCCCCCGCCAAACCCCGCTCTCCCTCCTACCCTATATGTGCAATCTTGTGAAAACTCCGCCACTCTTAAGGTTAATAAGGCTCATTTGCTTAAGATAGCACCTGTTTCTATGGTGACTCCTGCCACCCAGAAGCTGTTCATCAACTGAGACAAGAAAACAGTGACTTCCACCCTCTTTGAAAGGAAAAAGCGAATTCTTAGCCAAGGGCTTGACAGGCCAGTAGCCCAAGGAGCTCTGGGCGCTGTCTTGCACCCTGTTTAAGTCCCTCCTGGCCGCCCCTCACCCACACCCAAGCAGAGCCCCAGATTCTGCCTGAAGACTCTGGACTGTGGTTTCCTTCCTTCATCTGTCTGGGAAGCAACAGAGCCCACTGCGGGGAAGTGGTTCGCTTTGTCCTGCCGCCTTGGCCTCCGATCTCTCCATACCAGTGCCACTGTGTCTTTCTGGGCCGAGGCTGGCAGGAGAGCCCTGGGAAGCGCCAGGCCTTCCTCCCCTCCCGCTGCCCCGACTGGGGGCCGTGGCTCACTCTGGGGCCTGCATCCCCGCAGAGGCCCCCAGCACGCCTCCTGCCACGGGCTGGCTGATGCTCCCCGACCAGAGCTGTTCAGGCGCCACACTGCCCAATGGCCCACTCTGGTTCCCTAAGGTGTATGGCTGAAGTTGGCAACACCCACCCGACACGGGTGCCGACCTCGGGGCGTAAATCACTGGGGAAGTAGGTTCCGAGGAGGGTGTTGCTAAGGACAAAGCTCCCGCGACTGATTTACCTTTTAAAATAAATGGGAGCAGCTTCCACGTCCTCCCCCTAACAATCTCACTCTCTCCAGTGCTCGAAACGCTTTGTTGACCGGGAGGGCAAGTACACGGGGAATTGTGAGGAGCTTGGAGCTTGTTTTATGTGCCGGGAGGCCCGGGGGAGTGTGTTGCGCATGTGAATAAACATTTTGGCGCAAAGAAAGTTTGAGGACTGCTGATCAGAGGATCAAGAATCATAGACTCTCCCCCGTGCTCTTTATCACCCATCTAACCGTCTCATTCTGTAGGTGGGAGAATAGAGACCCACAGAGGGGCAGACCCTGGAGCGGCGTCTCCCAGCCAGCAAGTGACCTAGCACGCCAGTCTTCAGAGTCCTGGTCCCACACTCTCTCCAAAGGGTTGCCCGTTCTCCTGCTAAACAGACAGACTCCTCACAGCCTCCGTAGCCCTCCACAGCCCCTGCCTCGCTGCTGCTCTCCTCTCTCCTCCCAGTGTGATGCTCTGCCCCAGGCAGGCTGGTGTCAGGATCACTTATAAAAGCCCAGCAGCTCAGAGCTGCAGGAAGTATCTGAGGGACCATCGCACTCAAGTTCTTGCCCAGTGCCTGGCAGACGGCTCCTTCTTGAGCATCGCCTCCCTCCTCTCAGACCCAGGGATGTCAATTCCCCCTGATATATCCCAACGTCAGGCCTCCTCTCTGAGCATCTCTCCCGACTTCCAGACTCATTTCAATCTCCTATTTGAAATCTCCACTGGGAGATCTAAGGAGCATTAACAGGTTAACAGCATTAACTGTTAACAGCATTCTGTTAACAGCATTAACAGAATTAACAGGTCTAGGACAGAACCTGAAATTTCCACCCTCACACCCCAACTTGCCCACCCTCCAGTGTTCCCCATCTAAGTGAAGGTGCTGCCCTTCGCTCAGGCCCCAGATCTAAGAGCCGTCCTTGGACCACCCTTCACCCTCCACCTCCAATCCATCAGCGAGTCCTGTTGGCTCTTAGCGTCACTAAGGACCCGAAGCTGTCCTCTCTGGTCCACTGCTCTCGCCTTGGTGCAAGCCACCCTTATCCCTCCCGAAGGACAAAGGGCCTCTTGTGGTCACCCTGCTACCACCCTATGCAGCAGTCAGAGTGACCATTAAAAACACAAAGTCGGGGCTTCCCTGGTGGCGCAGTGGTTGGGAGTCCGCCTGCCGATGCAGGGGACACGGGTTTGTGCCCCGGTCCGGGAGGATCCCACATGCCGCGGATCGGCTAGGCCCGTGAGCCATGGCCGCTGAGACTGCGCGTCCAGAGCCTGTGGTCTGCAACGGGAGAGGCCACGACATTGAGAGGCCCGCGTAACGCTAAAACAATAAAAAATAAAATAAAAACACAAAAGTCGGGCTTCCCTGGTGGTGCAGCGGTTGAAGGTCCGTCTACCAATGCAGGGGACATGGGTTCGTGCTCCAGTCTGGGAGGATCCCGCTTGCCGCGGAGCGGCTGGGCCCGTGAGCCATGGCTGCTGAGCCTGCGCGTCTGGAGCCTGTACTCCGCAACTGGAGAGGCCACAGCAGTGAGAGGCCCGCGTACCGCAAAAAAAAAAAAAAAAAAAAAAAATTCACAAAGACATTTTCATCTTCCTGTTTAAAATCCTCCAACAGCACATGTGTCAAACTCCCTGCCCAGGCCTGGACACAGGTCTATTTATTTATTCATTTATTTTAAAAATTTTATTGAAGTATAGTTGATTTACAAAATCGTGTTAATTTCTGCTGTACAGCAAAGTGACTCAGTTATACACACACACACACATATATATGTATATATATATATACATTCTTTTTCATATTCCTTTCCATTATGGTTTAGCACAGGATATTGCACGTAGTTCCGTGTGCTCTATAGTAGGACCTTGTTGTTTATCCATCCTGTGTATAATAGTTTGCATCTTGGTCAGTGTATTATTAACGGCCTTTGGGGCTCTGGCTCTGCCTGCCACACCACCCCCGTGGTGCTCCTGCCGAGCTGCACGCGGTGTCTTAACCCTTCTGTGTGTCTCAGGCCGCTATGGACCATGACTCGCTCGGGCCCCTCTCCCTAAGAAGCCTTTCTGTAACCTGCAAACACTTAGTTGCTTTATGGGAGTTAAGATCTCTAGACGAATGACACCTTCGAGGTCCAGAAAGAGCTGAGATTTACGATCACAGAGTCACTTTGAGAAACAGGAAGGGAAAATGTGGTTTCCTGTTGGTGAGTGTAATACCCATCCACATCAAAATTCCATAACAATTTAATAAGCAGATGGTCTGAGACAACAGAGGAAACACTGAACAGAGTCTGCATGGGCTCACTGAAAACAAGTCACTCCCGACCGCTCAGATTTCTTTGTTCATGAATGCAGTGGTCCAGTGGACCAGGAGAAAGCGCTAAGTAAGCACAGTACAGCTTGACCGACCAAGGCTTTAGACCAAGTCAATCATGGTAGCCTTGTGGGCAAAGATGGTTTCAATGACTATGGTGTTTGGTGGGTTTGTGGCTTAGTTAACAAACCGTTCCTGAAGAGCGTTAACTCATAAATTAGTGTCAACCTCCAGGGCAGTCCCTAGTGACATGCCATGGGAGTCTCCCATAGGCTCCACCTTGTTCAGTATCCTTATAGATAGCATGCTCACTGAATGTGTAGGGCACCCAAAGTTTCAAGGAACTGCTAATATGAAGGGGGACATAAAACAGTTAATTTTGGCAAATTTGGAAGGATGGGCCTGCATTGAAAAAAATTAAACTTAATAGGGATTAATCTCAAGTTCTATAGTTAGGTTCCAAATCAATTGCACAAGCACAGAATGGGGAAGATTTGGCCTAGCAGGAGTTCATGAAGGGAAAAGATGAGAGGAGTTTTCATTAACTTTTAAGCTAATTTTAAGCTAATAATAGAATGTCAAACCATAATGCAAGAGTTAAGAAAGTTAATATAATCTTAGATCCATCATAGAAGTAGAGGCTTTTAGATCATTGAAGATTATAAATTCCCTTTTTCTGCATCAGTCAGACCACCCTCTGTTCATTCATTCATTCATTCATTCCTTCAGCATGTGTTCAGCCCATCTTAGGCCATGGGTTTCATTCAAGCGCTGCAGATCAAATGATTATAAAGTCAAATCCTTCCAGAGAAGAGTGCCTTGTGTAGTGAGGGGAGCAGAGAAGTAAATCAATGACTACAGTACAGAGTAGAGAGGGTTAGGATGGAGTTAAGTCCCAAGAACCATGGGAGAAGAGAAGGTGGGCAAGGGGGAAGGCTCCACAGAAGAGGTGACCCTCGAGCAGGGTAGAACCCACCAGGAGAGAGGAAAGGAAAGAAGGAAGGGAGGGAGGGAGGGAGGAAGAAAGGAAGGAAGGAAGGAAGGATGCATCTGCCATTGATAACCACTGCTGTGGGGCCTTGTTTCTTTATCTCTGTCCTGAGACACTGAGAAGTCACTGAAGGCTTCAACTAGGGGAGTAACATGATCCTATTTCACTTTTAGAAACATCACCCACGAAGGAAAGATACTTTTGTAGGGGATGAGGTTATAGGAGGGGGATCCATTAGAAGTCTTCTGCAATAACTATCTAGGGAGGGGTGCTAAGGGCCTTAATTAGCTCAGCCATCTTGGCTTTTAATTCTATATTTACGATTCTTTTTTTCTACCCCATTCAAATGTCTGAGCTTTTGGTTATTCTGCTCTCTTCCTGGAATGCAGTCTCTTATATCCTTTGACTTTTCCAGGCCTGCTCATAATTTAAGCCCCAGCACAACTCCTATCTCCACTGTGAAGTCGTCACAATATGATATCACCCCATCCAGCCATCTATTCACTTGCCCAGCCACTATCTGTCCATCCATCCATCTATCCATCCATCCATCCATCCATCCTTTCCTTCATTCTTTTATCCATCCTTTCCTTCATGCCTTCGTTCATTGATTCATTCAAAATTGACTGAGGGCCTTCTATGTTCTGGGCACTGTGCTAAGTGCTCAGGATATGACACAGGTCTGCCCACTAGGGACTCATGGTCTAATAGGGAAAAGAGATTCATAAATAATAACAAACTCATATGACGAGGACGCTAGCAGAGGTTTGACTGAGTGTGGTAGGAGCCCAGGGTGGGACTGACTAACTCAGTCTGGGGGCGTCAGAGCAAGCTTTTCAGTGGAGGTGACATTTGAGCTGAGCCTTGAAGGAGGAGTAGCTGCCTCACTGTAAAGGGGAGAGTGATCTGAACTCTCACAGCTATTTGAGTCTAAAGGGCCCAGTTGAGTTGATGCTAACCCCCGTGTGTTCTACTCTCTGTTTCCTATACATTAGCCCTGTCTTTCCACCTGGGGAGCAGGAAAAACACATTTTAAATCCACCTAACATTTATTCATCCAATTATCTGTCTATCTATCTATGCATCTATCATCTATCTGTCATGTGTGTCTTACATTATTATTTTTTAATAGCCACAGTGCTGAACACAGTGCGGGTTAAACAGTTGGTCCCAGCGCTTCCTGGTTAAGTCCTTTGCCTGTGATGGCTCTTTTCCCTTAAGGTCTTTTAAGTGATAATCATGTGGACAGTTCATTCTCCAGCCAGGCCCTTTTCTACCTCTTGGGAGTGACATAAGCTCTTTACTGCCAAAGGCTCAACTTCCTAAGTTTCCTGTGGAGGATTTATGGTGATAGTAGGTGGAAGGAGTAGAGAACCAGCAAGTAGGTAGCGCCTACTAAGTGCCAGGTGCTGGGTGTTTTACACATTTTAACTCATTGTGTCCTCACAACATTCTTGCGAGTTTGATGCTAGTGTCCTCTTTTTTTTGGACAAATGATAGTTTTTGCATACATGCCTATGTGGCTTATAAAATTCTTTTTTTTTTGCTAGTGTCCTCTTTAACAGTTGAAGGAACAGACTCAGAGTGGTGAATAATTTGCTCACAGTTAAGTCGGAGAAGGTGCCTCCCAGATCCATTCTCTAAGGCCCAGGGTCAGAGCTGTGTTACGGCTGAGGTGGGCACGGCCAACAACGGAGGTGAAGGGTAGGGGGCCAGGAACCTCAAACCGCACTGCTCACACCAGCACCGCTGCCTATTAGCAGCCACACCTGGCCCTGACATAAGCTGTCACAGGGACCAGGCCTGGGTAGCAGGGGGTGGAACCTACCTAAACTCTAGAGACCTAACGTGGTGTCATGATAATGTGTGCAGGCTCTGCGTTCAAATCCCAGTCAGTCACTCACCAGCTGTGGGGTCCTGGACAGTCACTTAACCCCTCTAGGCGTTAATTTTCTTGTCTAGATGACCTTCCTCTTTGGGCTTTTGTGAGGATGAAATGAGAAATTCATGAAAGCACAGTGCCCAGCACGACATGCTAAGTGTGCAAATATTTTATCTTCTTTTCTCTCTTCCTCTTCCCTTTCCTTTTTCTCCTTCTTTTTATTCTTCCTTCTTTAATCATTATTGTTGTTAACATGTTATAAGGATATAAGTTCTAAGAGGAGTATCTCCACCCAGGAGGGGAAATATGGCAGGTGGAAACACTGTAGACACCAAGGGGCACACCTTACAGGTCATCTGCTCTACCTCCTGTGTGTGGGGGGGATTGGGGGGGAACATTCCTGGGTCACCCGTGACAAAGTACCTTCAGTGCTAAGTACTCCCTCCAGTGCGGAGTACATGCTCAGTTCTTAGGCGGTTCCAAATCTTAGAAAGTTCTTTCTTATATGGAGTCCAAACTGACTTCCATGTAAATTTCACACACTGGTTCTAATTCTCCCCAGTAGAGCACAGCAGGACTTCCCTGTTTTCCAATTCAATTTCTTCAAATTTTAAAAGAAACCTTTAAAGGATCCTGGAAGTCGGTTCTCACGGCTTCCCTTGGTGGTTCCAACAGGGCAGCCATCCCTGCTCTCCTGCTGTGGTTTCTACAGAGCCTCACCCTTCTGGTTGTTTCGTTCATGGTGTTTGCTGCCTTTCTTAAAATACTGTGGCCAGAACAAAAGACAGTATTCCAGGTGTGGTACCAGCCATGCGCACCCACAGGACCTTCCTAGGATCAAGGAAGTATCACCATGTCGAATATGCTGCCACTGGCGCCCTTTGTCTCTGCCTCAGCACATGTGCTCGGGGTGGGGGGCTGGGGCCCAGGGGACGGTGACGAGCCCAGGTTTCTCATGGCAGGGCAGGGGGTGGGCCTGGACGTCTGGTCTCAGCCTCATCCATCTTACAGCTTTGGGGCATCTACGGGTGTGTGTGCTCGAATGAGGGGTAGGAGTGTGTGTGTGTGTGTGTGTGTGTGTGTGTGTGTGTGTGTGACAGAGAGAAAGGGAGAGAGAGAGAGAAAGAAAGAGTTTTCTGCCTGATCCAGGAATGCTCCTGGATGGCAGAATTGGTTTCCATAACGACTTTCTGATATAAACATATTTGATAAAAATAAGTTAACTGCGGAGCTGTGGTGGAGCACAGATTCTCAGAGTGCAGAGAGAGGGAGAGAGAGAGAGAGAGAGATGGGGGAGAGAGAGAGGGAGAGAGAGGGCTCTTCAAAGAACAGCATTTCCCTTTTTTGCACTCCTCCCGGTCAGTCTCCCTATACACACCTTCCATAAATCACCTAAAAAGCTTTGTTTCCCATATTCCTGTATATCCTGGCCCCCTTCCTGCCTGTGCACATAATATTCATGTTCTCTCTCCCCCTTTCTCCTTAGTTACCTGAAGCACTACAGTATGTATGGGATAATATGATAAATTCATTTCCAATTCACTGCATTATCCCTTGAATATTTTAATGACTCATTGAATGGAGTAAAAAAAGCTGTTTCAAATGAACAATTATGCTGCATTAGTCTAAGGGTTGATTATATTTAAACAGTGCTCACATGGATAACAGGACACAGCGACCTCGGCATCCGAGAGCTAATTTGGCTCTTATCGCCAAATAATTTTACACTGCAAATTACCATGAAAACCTAAAGGGCTTTAAAAACATTCATCAAAAGATAATATTCCACTTTGTAGCAACATTTTATTTAAATTATTTTGAACGGGAGCGAAGGCATCTCTGTGGCGGGACAATGACAGCCAAGTGGGGATAGTGAGAGATAAGGAAATGGTGAGGGGTGCTGGGTTGGGTTAAAAATAAAGGTGGGAAGCGTTGGGGTCCTGACAGTGGGAGACACATCATAGGCCTGACTGGCACTTGCAGCCCAGCCCTGTGTGCCGGCTGTCATCTGGGGTGACTCCAGGGGACCCTGATCTGGACCAGGGGGTCACAGGGCAATTCCCAGAGGCTGAATGATGGGGCAGACCCCCTTTCCCCCAACTACTTCTCCCACCAAAGTAAGTCTGGGTCAGGTTGGTGCCTCCAGGCTAGGCCTGGATCCATCTAGACTCCAGAGGCAAAAGGATGAGCTACTTTTGGGACTTCCCTGGTGGTCCAGTGGTTAAGAATCTGTCTTGCAATGCAGGGGACTCCGGTTCTATCCCTGGTCGGGGAACTGAGGTCCTACATGCCACGGGGCAACTAAGCCTGCATACCGCAACTACTGAGCCCGCGCGTTTCACAAGTAGGCACACCACAACTAGAGAGAAGCCCGCGTGTCGCAACGAAAGAAAGATCCTGCGTGCCGCAACTAAGACCCGACGCAGCCAAAAATAAATATATAAATAAAAATTAAAATAATAATAATAAAAAAGGATAAGCTGCTTTCACCACATGGTTTGTGTGTTGGGGTGTTGCCTAGAGTTCTTACTTTGCAAAACGTGAGTCCAACAGCCTAAGGAAAGTTGCTAAATCATAAGTGGCTGCTGTGGTCAGATCTCAGAGTTGGGGCGGTGGGAGAGAGAGTCACATTGACCAAGGCCCTACTCTTCTGTTCTGTGCCACGACCCTTAAACTCATCGAACATTGGGAAATAGATATTATTATCATGCCCATTTTAAGGATGAAGAAACTGAGGCTCAGAGATACCCAACTGGAAGTGGCAGAGCCTGGAGCCTCCCTCAGTTCATCTGAGTGTCCACGTACACACCTGGTTTATAACCAGGGCCTCCGCATTGTCCCCATCATCAAACGCTCTTTAGGGCTCCTGGATCCAAACCGACATGGCCTTAGGGAGCATATGCCATGCGTTGCAGGTGTTTATTACTTAAAATGGACCCTCACAGGGCAGAGCAAAGCGTGCATGGGCATGTGCACAAATAGCAGCAGCAAAACTAAAACTACAGGTCTAAAGAAAGAAAGGAATTAATGAATCCTATTTCCTCGGTTTGACCTCTTCCTCTGAACATGTGGTCCTGATGAAGACTGTTTATGCTTCTTCTGTTTACTTATTTATTCTTCTTCTGTTTATTCTTGCTTTGGAGCATACAGAAAATCGGATTATATAATTATATATATATTTAAATTTTTTTTTTTTTTTGCAGTACGCGGGCCTCTCACTGTCGTGGCCTCTCCCATTGCGGAGCACAGGCTCCGGACGCGCAGGCTCAGTGGCCATGGCTCACGGGCCCAGCCGCTCCACGGCACGTGGGATCTTCCCGGACCGGGGCACGAACCCGTGTCCCCTGCATCGGCAGGCAGACTCTCAACCACTGCGCCACCAGGGAAGCCCTATATTTAAATTTTTATTGGATCTGCTGCTCGATTGATTAGGAGCGAGGATAAATTGGCCCCTTTATATAGTGCTTTTCTCTAGGGAGGCTTCTCCTTGCTGCATATGTAATTTCCCTTTTCCCGTCTCAATCCTGAAGAGCAAGGATTTGTGTCAGTTTTACAGACAAGAAGCCACGATTTCAGAGAGGTCAAGTAACTTGCCTGAGATCTCTCAGCAGTGGGACCAATAATTCCAACACAAGAGTCCTGACACGTGCTAATCACCCAGCTGGAAAGCAAGGGGCTATGATCCCAGCTCTGTTTATTGGGTTACCCACTTATCTTATTCACCGAACATACTAAGAGGTCCTCTAAAAAAACACCTCTCATTATGGAAAAATCCAATGCTATAGACGAGTAGACAGAATAATGAGCCCTTAAGGTCCTTTTAATTCAGCCCAGAATTGCTTGCACTTACAGCTGCCAAAGGTTGAGGGCACTGAATGAAAGGGAAACATGAACTTGCCGTTTCCTTTTCTTTCTTAAAACAAAAAAGATATTCAGGACAAATTTTAGAATCATTGACGGTTTCTAGGAAGATTTTCTTTTTTGGAAGAAAAAAGGTACCCTTGTCTCCTTAATTGTTCTTGGTGTTCTTTGTCACCAATCATGACAGTCTTTGTGGAAAGTATTAATATACCATCTTCCTGTGTTCAATATTCCCATTAACAATAAAAAATGTAATGAAAATATCTGCATGAAAAGCCCTGAGCGCTAATTTCAGAGACAAATAGAAGATGAACCACCAATAAGCATTTCTTCTGAAATGAATGATGCAAATTAATTGATATCTTAATTAGGCTTTAGCACGAAGATTATTAATTAGATTGAATTAGAACTGAAAGCATCTTAAAGGAAAAGCTGGGGATGTGGCACTGGGGGGAAGGAAAGATGTTATGTGTCAACGTTCTGTTCGAAATCTTTTTCGCTCAATGAGAGACTATCAAAGAGGGGACCCAGAAAGACAGCACGCTTTATTTATCAGTCCCTGCCTGCCGTGGTCTGGCCAGGTTTGGGGACTAAAGTCTAGTCTTCTCCCTGAGTGAATGAGAACCCACAGGTATAGGGAGTTCCGGCCCCAGCCAGCTCCTGGTGCCCTCATAACCCTACCCGCAAGCTGCAGCCTCCTTCCTCTACACTCCTAGAGTAGAAGCCCTCAGAGTGCAGGGAGTCCCCCTATTTTGTTTGTGTTTGTAACCCCAGTGCTAGTGCAGGGTCTGACTTTGAGCAATCATGATAACATCACAGCAAACAGTTACATAGAACTTTCTATGTGTTCTGGGTCCTGTTCTAAACACTTAAGAAAACTCGTTTAAGCATCAATAACAACAGTGTGAGGCAGGGACTATTGGGATTCCCACTTTACAAGCGAGCAAATTGAGACACAGGTTGAGCAACTCCCCTCCACCCACCCCCACCCAACCCAAATCACAAAGCTAATACTGGTGGATTCAGATTCGAACCACAAGTCTGGGTCCAGTTTCCTCACCCTGAAACACTATGCCATAACAAATAACGGTCAATCCACACTTGTTGAATGACATGAACAAGGGTGCCATGA
This sequence comes from Aethalodelphis obliquidens, assembly GCF_003676395.1. Classification (NCBI taxonomy): domain Eukaryota; kingdom Metazoa; phylum Chordata; class Mammalia; order Artiodactyla; family Delphinidae; genus Aethalodelphis; species Aethalodelphis obliquidens. The sequence goes on from NW_020838018.1 coordinate 8,482,078, forward strand.
ACGCCTGGTCCCTCCTGATGGACTTCTCTCTAGCTCCTAGTTTTTATTTAAGGACTAGAGCTTTACCCTACTCTGTCCTAGACCCCACCAGTCTCTCACTGGGGGCTGCAAATGTTTCACATATTCCTAAGGACTGGTTTATACTGTGTTTCAACCTGGACAGGCAGTCCAAAAACTGTCCCTACTGAGGGGCTCCCATGGCCATGGGGCAGCCCACCACCCAATTAGGCCTGAGTCCCTAATAACACGGCCAGCCTAGGTTCCACCAAGTTTGCCTCTGTGGCCATTGTGAATCGCAGGGCCACTGTCATTCTATATCTGCAGTGACTTCATGGCATGCCTTATTGCTGAGGTCCCTTGCTGCTGAGGGTTATGATAATATGTAGGGTTTGCTTTTATGGCGGGGGGGATCCAAGATATTTATCAGCATTCCCTGGGGAGGTTCCCTGGAAGCATCAACCTGTAAAAGGTAACCAGGAACAGAGCCCTGGGATGACGGGGGCTCTGTTTCTGATTATGCATACCATTTTACAGAAAGGGCACCATGACGTGCCCCTCGCCACAGTGGAGTTGATGAGAGAGATGTGGTGTGAAGCCTAACCACGTGGGATGGTGGTTTGGAGTTCGGTCGCCTGGATTGAAGACCCACCTCTACAACCCCCTCGCTGAGAGACCGCATCATTCGATCTCACCAGGCTTTGTTTCCCCATCTGTAAAATGGGGATAATGCCTGGTTCACAAAGTGATTGCAAGGATTAAAAGGAAATTGTGCAAATTGCTTCACAGATAGGTGATATTAACAACAACCCAGGCATTCTGAATCTGCCGTCTTCCTTCCAGCTGCTAAACCCCTCCTGGATGCCTGTTGAATGCAGATGCCCTGTTCTCTCTGGACTGACCCAAGTGGTGCCCAGGAATCTGCATTTTAACAAGCTTGCCAGCAGATACGAACGTGCTCTAACGTTGGGGACTGACAGCTATCACCAACACACAGGAGATGCTTCTGGGTTTGGTTAGAGCCCTCTCTTCCTTTGGCCGAGGTCCACAGCCTGAGACCTACACTGGCCTGGTTTTTCTATTGGCTGTGCAGCTGGCAGAACGCGGGGGCCGGCGGGCAGGCCGAGTGGACATAGCTGGGGAGAGCTGCTGCTTCCTGCTGGACCCTTGCATCAGGGCAAGTGGGTGAAAACGCGGCGGAAACCCAAGCTTCCTCCGGCCTGAGCGGGAAAGCTGAGGGCCGCACCCGGGCAGGTGGCCGTGGTAAGCTCTGTGGCTTAGTGGTCTCGCCGGCCAGCTGCCACCTGCCACCTGTTCTGCTTCTAAGCTGGGCTGCTGGGGCTAAACCCATGTTGGCATCACAAGGCTTGTGCGAGAGAACTGTCCTGGCCTGTATTGGGGGAGGGGAGACTTCAGGCTTGGAAGAGAGGAAGGCTCATGGCTCCAAGGCCCCTTCTACTCTGAAATGATTCCATGCACATTCCATTTCATTCCAGTTTCTGAAATTGGGACTCAGAATTGCCCAGTAGAACCTTCTTACAGGCAGCCCTGTGCAGGGGGGCAGACTGTAAATATGATGACCAGAGCAGTATTCTTTTCTTGAGAGTTTCACCCCCTTGTGGCCACCTTGTGCCTGTGCTCTAATTTGGGGCAGGATCCAGGATCTTTCCCTTTTGTGCTCTCAGCTCCCCTCCCTCCACTAAGTCAGGTCTCTCCCCCAGCTCTTCCCTTTCGCATATTTATGGTGTTTCCAAGGCTCTCCATGAGGCTGAGAAGGGCGCTTGGCCAGGGAAGGGTGATGGAGCAATGACCCTACTTTCCCTCAACAGCCCGGCTCGGCCTCTGTCCCAGAAGCTGCTGCCGCAAGTCTCCCTGGAGGGAGCCCCTTCTTAGGCCGTAGCCAGGGCTATCCCTGAAAACAGGCTGTTCCCCTGAGCGTCCTATGAAGGGCCTATGGTCACTGGGAGGGGGTTGGTTGCCAGGGTAACCCGCCACACACCACCACGTCCCCACTCCAGTGGTTGTGAGAGCCCAGACTTGCCAGGAGAGTCAATAGCTAGTTCAGACCAGTACCCCTTCCTCTGCCCCGTAGCTCTAGAAGGAAAAACACAAAGTCCTTATAGTTGTGGTACGTGCTGTGTTTTACAGAGTGCTCTTAGGACACTCTAACTGGATGATCACGACAACCACATAGCAGAGGTAACACGGTTCCCACCTTACAGATAAAGACAAAACGCAGAGAGACTCCATGACATGGTGGAGATCATTGAGGTGGGAACCAGCCCAGCCTGGATCCAAACGTAGTCTTTCTAGGTCTGGGTTCCCACTGTCTTACAGGGTTGGTGCCTTTGCACATGTGGCGCAAAGGCCACCAGCAGGCTTTCTAGGCACAAGATGCGTGGATGCCTGATGCTAGTGTGGATTTTCCCAAAATGCACTGCCACATGCTCGTGAACAAAAGATTCAACAGTCAAGTGAGATTGGAAAATAAATGCATGTTATATAATGCATACTAGGATATTAAAAGCTCTAAAAGGCCCTTCAGTGAGGGATGGGATTAATACATTTTAACCCATAGTCCCCGAAACTTGCCTGGCAATGGAGCCTTTTGGTTTTTTGTTTTTTCACCTAATGCCCATTAACAAGCCACCAAATCTGCATCCCTCAGACCTACTCTGGAAAGGCTGAGCCGGGCTCCTTCGTCATTATGGTTGACGACAAAAGGACAAAAATGAGGGGAGGCCACTTGTTTCTGTACAAAGAAAAAGAGATCGCCATGCCTCCTCCATGCCCCTTGGCCCATCAGCAGGAGATGCTGCAAGAGCCCCTTGCCACCTGGACTGCACAGAATCACCTGGTGCCCCCAAAATCCAGGCCCCTGGCAGTGGTGTGCTGGAGCAATTGCTACATTTTCAGAAAATTTGTCATTCACTCATTAAATCGTTAACTTGAAATTGGCCACGGTGGGAGTCTTTCTTTACACTACAGAAATCAGCAAACACTACAAATGGGGGCTTTCTTCCGACTTATCCTGAGATAAGGATATCCTGATCCTGTGTATCACTGATCCTGGGTCATTTTCTGAAATTATTAGAAAACATGGGCGAGGCTGTGACAGCTGGGCGCTGGGGGCAACCTGACACGGAAGTCCTTGCTCATCAGAGTCCCCAGACCTCTTGAATGAGAGCTGAGAACTGTGCAGAATGATAATCCTCCAGCCCCAATCACCAGTGAATCAGAAAGTGCCTTCTGGCCGGCTTACCTTGATATCTGTCACCAGCCAGTGTCTCCAGAATCGAGCTTTGGGAGAAGACCTGCTGGGGGCATCTGGATCCACCATCACCAGGATGTAGGCTGCATCCTGTAACACATTACCAGAAAGAAGTGTAGCATCGTGGCTAGAATTTGGAAAGGAAATCTACAAGGTGCAGACTCTCCTTTTACCTCAATTCCAGCTGAGAGTGGCTGACCAACACCTAAAGCTTCCTACTCGATTCATCCCTGTTCTCATGCCATTCCTCTTGTGTCACATGCTTATTCTCAGAGGAATGAAGTCTATCAAGTAGGCAGCTTAATAGCTTGTCTTTCCCTTTATAAAGAAGAATAAATCAAACAAGCATATTTACTCGGCACCTAGAAGTCTGTAACATCATGCCAGGAGCTGTGGAGGAAACAAAGAAACCTAAAACAGGGCTTCTGCTCTCAGGAAGCTCACAGTGTGGTTGGAGCGACTTGTCCATTAACTCAGCAAATACAGGAGAGCTTACTCCATGTCAGGAACTGTACCGATTGCAAGGAATGCTCAGATTCATTTATCTCTTCAATAAGCATTTACTCAACACCTATTATGTGCCAGAAACTGTTCTAGGTGCTGGGAATCCAACAGAGAACAAGCAGGTGTGACCCATACTTTCAGGAAGATTTTACTCTAGGTAAGAGACACAGATTAAAAGGAAAGAAAAAAAAAAAGAGCAGAAGCAAGAAGAGCTACAATCCTGCAGCCTGTGGAACTAAAAACACATTCACAGAAAGATAGACAAGATGAAAAGGCAGAGGGCTATGCACCAGATGAAGGAACAAGGTAAAACCACAGAAAAACAACTAAATGAAGTGGAGATAGGCAACCTTCCAGAAAACGAATTCAGAATAATGAGAGTGAAGATGATCCACGGCCTCGGAAAAAAAATGGAGGCAAAGATCGAGAAGGTGCAAGAAATGTTTAATAAAGACCTAGAAGAATTAAAGAACAAACAAACAGAGATGAACAATACAATGACTGAAATGAAAAATACACTAGAAGGAATCAATAGCAGAATAACTGAGGCAGAAGAATGGATAAGTGACCTGGAAGACAGAAGGGTGGAATTCACTGCTGCAGAACAGAATAAAGAAAAAAAATGAAAAGATATGAAGACAGGATAAGAGACCTCTGGAACAACATTAAATGCAACAACATTCGCATTATAGGGGTCCCAGAAGGAGGAGAGAGAGAGAAAGGACCCAAGAAAATATTTGAAGAGATTATAGATGAAAACTTCCCTAACATGGGAAAGGAAATAGCCATCCAAGTCCAGGAAGCACAGAGAGTCCCATACAGGATAAACCCAAGGAGAAACACGCCGAGACACATAGTAATCAAATTGGCAAAAATTAAAGACAAAGAAAAATTATTGAAAGCAGCAAGGGAAAAATGACAAATAACATACAAGGGAACTCCCATAAGGTTAACAGCTGATTTCTCAGCAGAAACTCTACGAGCCAGAAGGCAGTGGCATGATATACTTAAAGTGATGAAAGGGATGAACCTACAACCAAGATTACTCGACCCAGCAAGGATCTCATTCACATTTGATGGAGAAATCAAAAGCTGTACAGACAAGCAAAAGCTAAGAGAATTCAGCACCACCAAACCAGCTCTACAACAAATGCTAAAGGAATTTCTTTAAGTGGGAAACACAATAGAAGAAAAGGACCTACAAAAACAAACCCAAAACAATTAAGAAAATGGTCATAGGAACATACATATCGATAATTACCTTAAACGTGAATGGATTCAATGCTCCAACCAAAAGACACAGGCTTGCTGAATGGATACAAAAACAAGACCCATATATATGCTGTCTACAAGAGACCCACTTCAGACCTAGGGACACATACAGACTGAAAGTGAGGGGATGGAAAAAGATATTCCATGCAAATGGAAATCAAAAGAAAGCTGGAGTAGCAATACTCATATCAGATAAAATAGACTTTAAAATAAAGAATGTTACAAGAGACAAGGAAGGACACTACATAATGATCAAGGGATCAATCCAAGAAGAAGATATAACAATTATAAATATAAATGCACCCAACACAGGGCACCTCAATACATAAGGCAACTGCTAACAGCTCGAAAAGAGGAAATCGACAGTAACACAGTAATAGTGAGGGACTGTAACACCTCACTTACACCAGTGGACAGACCATCCAAAATGAAAATAAATAAGGAAACAGAAGCTTTAAATGACACAATAGACCAGATAGATTTCATTGATATTTATAGGACATTCCATCCAAAAACAGCAGATTACACTTTCTTCTCAAGTGTGCACGGAACATTCTCCAGGATAGATCACATCTTGGGTCACAAATCAAGCCTCAGTAAATTTAAGAAAATTGAAATCATATCAGCATCTTTTCTGACCACAACGCTATGAGATTAGAAATGAATTACAGGGAAAAAAACACAAACACGTGGAGGCTAAACACTACGTTACTAAATAACCAAGAGATCACTGAAGAAATCAAAGAGGAAATCAGAAAATACCTAGAGACAAATGACAATGAAAACATGAGGATCCAAAATCTATGGGATGCAGCAAAAGCAGTACTAAGAGGGAAGTTTATAGCTATACAAGCCTACCTCAAGAAACAAGAAAAATCTCAACTAACCAGTCTAACCTTACACCTAAAGGAACTACAGAAAGAAGAACAAACAAAACACAAAGTGAGCAGAAGGAAAGAATCACGAAGATCAGAGCAGAAATAAATGAAATAGAAACAAAGAAAACAATAGCAAAGATCTATAAAACTAAAAGCTGGTTCTTTGAGAAGATTAACAAAATTGATAAACCATTAGCCAGACTCATCAAGAAAATGAGGGAGAGGACTCAAATCAATAAAATTAGAAATGAAAAAGGAGAAGTTACAACAGACACCACAGAAATACAAAGCATTCTAAGAGACTAATACAAGCAACTCTATGCCAATAAAATGGACAACCTGGAAGAAATGGACAAATTCTTAGAAAGGTATAACCTTCCAAGACTGGACCAGGAAGAAATAGAAAATATGAAGAGACCAATCACAAGTAATGAAATTGAAACTGTGACTAAAAATCTTCCAACAAACAAAAGTCCAGGACCAGATGGCTTCACAGGTGAATTCTCTCAAACATTTAGAGAAGAGCTAACACCCATCCTTCTCAAACTCTTCCAAAAAATTGCAGAGGAAGGAACACTCCCAAACTCATTTTATGAGGCCACCATCACCCTGATACCAAAACCAGACAAAGATACTACAAAAAAAGAAAATTACAGACCAATATCACTGATGACTATAGATGCAAAAATCCTCAACAAAGTACTAGCAAACAGAATCCAACAGCACATTAAAAGGATCATACACCATGATCAAGTGGGATTTATCCCAGGGATGCAAGGATTCTTCAATATATGCAAATCAATCAATGTGATACACCATATTAACAAATGGAAGAATAAAAACCATATGCTCATCTCAGTAGATGCAGAAAAAGCTTTTGACAAAATTCAATACCCATTTATGATAAAAACTCTCCAGAAAGTGGGTACAGAGGGAACCTACCTCAATATAATAAAGTCCATATACAACAAACCCACAGCAAACATCATTCTCAATAGTGAAAAACTGAAAGCATTTCCTCTAAGATCAGGAACAAGGCAAGGATGTCCACTCTCACCACTATCATTCAACATAGTTTTGGAAGTCCTAGCCACGGCAATCAGAGAAGAAAAAGAAATAAAAGGAATATAATTTGGAAAAGAAGAAGTAAAATTGTCACTGTTTGCAGATGACATGATACTATACATAGAGAATCCTAAAGATGCCACCAGAAAACTACTAGAGCTAATCAATGAATTTGGTAAAGTAGCAGGATACAAAATTAATGCACAGAAATCTCTCGCATTCCTATACACTGATGATGAAAACTCTGAAAGAGAAATTAAGGAAACACTCCCATTTACCATTGCAACAAAAAGAATAAAATACCTAGAAATAAACCTACCTAGGGAGAAAAAAGACCTGTATGCAGAAAACTGTAAGACACTGATGAAAGAGATTAAAGAATGATACCAACAGATGGAGAGATATACCATGTTCTTGGATTGGAAGAATCAATATTGTGAAAATGACTATACTACCCAAAGCAATCTACAGATTCAATGCAATTCCTATCAAATTACCAATGGCATTTTTTATGGAACTAGAACAAAAAAAATCTTAAAATGTGTATGGAGACACAAAAGACCCCGAATAGCCAAAGCAGTCTTGAGGGATAAAAACGGAGCTGGAGGAATCAGACTCCCTGACTTCACACTATACTACAAAGCTACAGTAATCAAGACAATATGGTACTGGCACAAAAACAGAAACATAGATCAATGGAACAAGATAGAAAGCCCAGAGATAAACCCACGCACCTATGGTCAACTAATCTATGACAAAGGAGGCAAGGATATACAGTAGAGAAAAGACAGTCTCTTCAATAAGTGGTGCTGGGAAAACTGGACAGCTACATGTAAAAGAATGAAATTAGAACACTCCCTAACACCGTACACAAAAAGAAACTCAAAATGGATTAGAGACCTAAAGCTAAGACCGGACACTATAAAACTCTTAGAGGAAAACATAGGAAGAACATTCTTTGACATAAATCACAGCAAAATCTTTTTTGATCCACCTCCTAGAGTAATGGAAATAAAAACAAAAATAAACAAATGGAACCTAATGAAACTTAAAAGCTTTTGCAAAGCAAAGGAAACCATAACCAAGACCAAAAGACAACACTCAGAATGGGAGAAAATATTTGCAAATGAATCAATGGACAAAGGATTAATCTCCAAAATATATAAACAGCTCATGCAGCTCAATAACAAAAAAACAAACAACCCAATCCAAAAATGGGCTGAAGACCTAAATAGACATTTCTCCATAGAAGACATGCAGATGGCGAGGAAGCACCTGAAAAGCTGCTCAACATCACTAATTATTAGAGAAATGCAAATCAAAACTACAATGAGGTGTCACCTCACACCAGTTAGAAAGGGCATCATCAGCAAATCTACAAACAACGAATGCTGGAGACGGTGTGGAGAAAAGGGAAGCCTCTTGCACTGTTGGTGGGAATGTAAATTGATACAGCCACTATGGAGAACAGTATGGAGGTTCGTTAAAAAGCTAAAAATAGAATTACCATATGATCCAGCAATCCCACTACTGGGCATATACCCTGAGAAAACCATAATTCAAAAAGACACATGCACCCCAATGTTCATTGCAGCACTATTTACAATAGCCAGGTCATGGAAGCAACCTAAATGCCCATCGACAGATGAATGGATAAAGAAGATGTGGTACATATTTACAATAGAATATTACTCAGCCATAAAAAGGAACGAAATTGGGTCATTTGTTGAGACGTGGATGGATCTAGAGACTGTCATACAGAGTGAAGTAAGTCAGAAAGAGAAGAACAAATATCATATATTAACGCATGTATGTGGAACCTAGAAAAATGGGACAGATGAACCGGTTTGCAGGGCAGAAGTTGAGACACAGATGTAGAGAACAAACTTATGGACACCACTGGGGGAAAGCTGCGGGGAGGCGGTGATGGTGTGATGAATTGTGCGATTGAGATTGACATGTATACACTGATGTGTATAAAACTGATGACTAGTAAGAACCTGCTGTATAAAAAATAAAATAAAATAAAATTCAAAAAAACCCAAACAACAACAAAACCCAAGGAAGTGCCGACTTGGGATTAGGTCTATGATTAAAATAAAATAGGATGGGGTTGGAGGAAGTAAGCGTCCCAAGAAGGGGAAACAACTGCTGCAAAGGCCTTCAGGTGGGAACGAGTGAGGGTTTGAGGAGCAGAAAGAATGCCATGTGGCTAGAGGCAAGCAAGGGGAGGGGACAGGGCAGGGTTGGAGAGATGAGTGGGGACCCGGCCACAGAAGGCTTTGCAGACCTGGGTGAGGAGGGGGTTTTATTCTAAGTGCAATGCAGAACTACTGGAGGGTTTGTTTGTTTGTTTGTTTGCTTTTGTTTTTAAGCCAGGAGAGTGATATGCTCCGATTTACATTGTTAAATAGTTGTCATGGTGGCTGGATGGAGAGTTGAATGGTCGGCAGGAGGCAAGAGAGGAGGCTATTGCAGTGATAAAGGGCAGGATGATGGCATTTTGGACTAGAATGGTAGCAATGGAGATAGAAGCCAGTAGATGGATCGGGGAAGTATTTTTAGAGAGCATCAGTGGGATTTGCTGATGGACTGGACTGTAGGGCAGGGAGGAGGGGGTAGGGAAAAAGAAATCGAGGATGACTCGGGGTTTTGGCTAGAACAACTGGGTGAATGGTGCCACGTAACGTCATGGAGAAGACTTGGAAAGGACAATGTTTGAAGGGGGATATTGAGAGTTCTATTTTGGACATGTTACATTTGAAACACCTCTTAAAGACAAGCAAGTATCAGAGCCAAGAGTTTGGAGGAGAGATCAGGACTGGATTTATAATATTTGGAGTCACTGACTCCCAAGGACCAAAGATGGCCCCTAAATCCAGAGAATAATGAGATGATTCATGGAGAGATTAGACATGCGGAAGAAAAGAGGTCTCGTGAGTGAACTCTAGAACATGCTAAGGAGGAGAGGAGGAGAGGAGAGGTGGATCTAGCAAAGGAGACTGTAGCCAGGGAGGCAGGGGAGCCACCTGAAGCGTAGGTATCATGAAAGCTGAGACAGAAAGTGTGTCCAGGAGGAGGAAGTGGTCAGCTGTGTCGAATGCTGCCGAAACGCGGAGCAAGATGAGGACACAGATGTGACAATGTGATCTGACAACATGGAGATCCCTTGTTTTCTTGGCAAGACCAGTGCCAGTGGAGTAGTAAGGACTGATGTTTGATTGGAATAGGTGGCGAGGAGATGGGATGCGAGGAACTGAAAATAGTTATTAAAGATGATAGGGCTTCCCTGGTGGCGCAGTGAGAGTCCGCCTGCCAATGCAGGGGACACGGGTTCGTGCCCCGGTCCGGGAAGAGCCCACATGCCGCGGAGTGGCTGGGCCCGTGAGCCATGGCCGCTGAGCCTGCGCGTCCGGAGCCTGTGCTCCGCGACGGGAGAAGCCACAACAGTGAGAGGTCCGCGTACCGCAAAACAAACAAACAAACAAACAAAAAAGATGATAAAAGAGGAATTATAGTGTGAAGGACAGCTGAGACGCAGAGTGGCTGTTACTAGATGGGAAGGAAGAGTCTAGAGATTTATTTCTTTTTAAATTTTTAAAGAGATGGGTGGCAGTCAAGAATGTCTGCAAGCCGATGGAAGTGATCCAGTATGGAGGGAGGTATAGATGTCAGAGAGAAGAAAGGGGTTCGTTGTAAAAGCCAAGACTCTGGGAAGGTGGGAGGAGACAGGATCCAGAGCAAAAGTGGAGGGCCTGACCTTTGGCAGGGGCGGAGGATACAGGTTCAGATGCAAGGGTGCTGGAAGATGTGGTGAGGAATGAGGAAATTGGATTCCGATTACTTCTGTTTTCTCAATGAGTTAGAGGCAAGGTCATCAGGGGAAGAGGGATTATAGGAAGTTTGGGGACAGACAAGGTGTGGAATAGTCCTTTGGGGAGGTGAGAAATTGAGTATACCAGAGGTATGTAGTAAGGTTACTGGGTAATATTACATTCCACAATTATGCACTTTTTGACGGTTCAAGTGCAGATGGGGAATAAGTCATCGTTGGGTTTAGCTTGAATATGGACAGACTGGCGAGTATGATGGAAGAGAAGGGAGTGAGAGTGTAAGAAGTGAGTAGAAAAATAAGGAGGGTCCTGGGATTCCTCTTGCTCTGGAGGGAGAGAGAGACATAGACATAACTGGAGTACAGTATGTGAAGGGCATGGGTAGCGGAGCATTTATCAGGCACTAAGGGAGCATGGAGGAGGGAACCTAAATCTCTCCACCTCAGGAGTCCAGGAAGGCTTCACCGAGTTGTCATCTGAGCTTGATCTTGAAAGATGAGCTGTTAAGGGGTCAGGAAAAGGACTCCCTTGGCAAAGGGAAGGGTCTGGGCAAAGGCATGAGGGGTTGGGGAAGGGCAAGAAACTTGGTGTGCTGGGACAGAGTGCATCTGTAAAGGAATGGTGGGTGACAGAGCTGAAAGGTTACTGGGACCAGATAATAGAAAACCTCACATGTCCTAAGTTGTTGAGAATTTGTTTTGCAACAGGACTCACTGAAATTATTTGAACAGACGACTGACATGATGAAATGCGTGCTTTGGGAAGGCACATGGTGAGGATGAGTAAAAGACTAAAAGCAGAGTAAAAATAAAAAAAGAAGAAAATCGGGATACTCTGAAAAGAGATCACGAGGGCTTGAAAATTCAAGTAGTAATAAAGATAGAGAGATTTGTACCACAGTATCAACAGCATGAGGTGACTGAATAGGGCAGGTGAGAGAGGGAGAGGGGTCCAGGAGGTCTATGAGATTCTATCTTGGGCAATTAGGTGGATGATGGTACCATGACTATTATGAGTAGAAAGTCTGGGAGACAGTGAGTTTGGTGTTGAAACATGTAGGCAGAGATGTACCCTAAATGGAGCTATGAAGCCTGGAGCTCTCTCAAGACTTGGCATGTGGGTAGTGGGCATGGGGATGGATAAGATTGTTGGGGAGAACTTATGGAGTGAGAACAGAACAGCTAGGGTGGAACTTTGAAAAGGAACTTAGTTCCTTTGAACTCAGGAACTAAGAGTGGTGGGGAGAGGAGAGACTGAGGGGAAGAGAGTTAGGAGGAGAACCAGGGAGCAGAGTGTCACGGACACCAAGACGAAAAAGGGTTCAAGGAAGGAGTGGGGATGGGCTCAGTATAACAGAGCCATCAGGGGAGAGGACCCTAAAGCCGTACTGGCTGTGACAATTGGGGGAGAACTGGCTACTTTCCAGAGATGAGCAGTTCAGAGATAAAACTACTGTTTGCTGAACGTTAAAATCCCAAACCACATATTAAACGCTCTAGGAAATTAACTCAGAGAATTTGAAGATAAAGCCCAAGGAAATCTCCAAGAACTCAGAAGAGAAGGATAAAGAGATGAAAATATTAGGGGGAAAGTAGGATCATATCCTAAGGAGCCCGTGTGTGTGTGTGTGTGTGTGTGTGTGTGTGTATGTTTGTGTGCACACACACGAGTGTGTGTGATCCCAGTAGACTCCCAGAGAGAAAAACTGTCTGATACAACCAAGAATTGGTTTTAGCCAAAGCAGCAAGAAAATAAAAACAAAGTGTAAATACTGTAAAAGAAGAAAAAAAAAACATCTATGCTCTTTCTGTTTTTTAATTGATTGTTTTCCAAATGACATAATTGCCTACATGAGAAACCAAAAGACTCAGCTGGAAGCAACTAGACTAATATTCAATAAAGTGAGTTGTTATGAAATGCACACAAAATCAGTACTTTCCTACGGACAAATAGTAGTCAGGAAATATACTTTTGAAATCCCATTTACCATTGTAATAAAAATATAAAATATCTAGGAATAAACTTGATGAAAAATGCAAGGCTTACACCAAGAAACGAAAGCATTACTGATGTACATAAAAAGAAAACTTGAAGAGATGGAGAAAGACATATTATGCTCTTACACATCAAAGCCACCATTTGCAAAAATGTCAGTAATCCTTTAATTAATTAGTTGATTTAACACAATTCCAATCAAAATCCTTAATAGATATTTTGGGAACTTCATGGAAGTTCTCCAAGAGATATCCACCCTCCCATGTTCAGTGCAGCATTATTCACAATAGTCAGGCTGTGGAAACAAACCTAAATGTCCATCAAGGTATGAAGGGATAAAGACCGGGTAGTTTATACACACAATGGAATATTATTCAGCCGTGAAAAAGAGGGAAATCCTGTCGTTTGTAACAACATGAATGAACCATGAGGACATTATGCTAAGTGAAATAAGCCAGTAATAGAAGGACAAATACTGTCTGATTCAATTTATATGAGGCATCTAAAATAGTCAAACTCACAGAAGCAGAGAGCAGAACGGTGGTTGCCAGGGGCAGAGGGAAGGGGGAAATGGGGAGTTTCTGTTAAATAGGGACAAAGCATGAATCACAAAAGATGAATAAGTCCTAGAGATCCGCTGTACAACCTTGCGCCTGTAGTTAATGATATTGTATTGTACACTTTAAAATCTGTTCAGAGGGTAGATCTCATGTTCCTACCGCAAAAAAATAAAAATTTTAAATTAAAAAGAAGAAAGTAATCCTGCTTGAAGAAAGCAGGACAGAATCAACGCCCTCATCAAACATTCTGCAAATCCCAGACCTTGACAGTACGCTCTGCTGGCGAGGTGGTGGGGAAGCTTCATACATTGCTGTGGGAATGCAAAAATGGGGCCGATTTATCCTTTGACTCAGCAATCCCACTTCTGTAATTTCTTCCCCTAAAGATACCTGCATGTTTATGAAATGACTTGTGTATAAGGTATTCATTTCAGCCATGTTTATGATAGCAAAAGTTGGAAATAACTCAAGTGTCCATCAGTTGGGGATTGGTTAATAAACATTGATACGTACTCACAATGGAATACTTTATAGCTGTGAAAAACAATGAAGATCTCTCAGATCTGATCTGAAAAGCTCTCCAAGGTAAATGAGTGAAAAAGGCAAGGTGCAGAACAGTATATCTAGCACCTTACTTTTACATATGAAAGAAAAAATAAGCTATGTCTTCACATTGGTTTTTATTTGCATAAACAAACTCTGGAGAGATACTTAAAAAAAAAAAAGATGTGGGTGGTGGTGGTGCTATGGGTGGATACGACAGAGGTGGGATGGAAATCTCTCCTACGTGCCTGTTCTTTCATTTTGATTTTTGAGCCATGTGAATACATTACCTGCTAAAAATAAACTAAAATTATAAAATCAAGTGAAATGTGTAGTAATCACATAGTATTATCTTAGTTAGTCTCTAGTCTCTCTCTAGCTGGCTGAGAGGTAAAGAAGGATGGCTTTGCCCTTTTTGGTAGGGCGATCTCGTGGAATCCTCATTGCATCTTTGGGGGTCGGTTAGGTGCAGGGCAAATGCTGGACCAGGGCCCTGGGCTCTGCAGCTCAGGGCATGAGTGAGGTATGGGAAGCCACGTCAACAGATCACAGTACCTTGACATAATGATGGCAACATAGAAGGAGAATTAGATCTGGGCTTGTCCATGTGAAGTTTTTTAAACAGCCATATTGAAGTATAATTTCCATACCACAAACTTCACCCCTCTAAAGCACACATTTCAACAATTTTTAGTAAATTAACAGCGTTGTGCAGCCATCACCATAATCTAAATTTACAACATTTTCGTCACCCCTAAAACAATCCTTGTGCCATTTGCAATCACTTCCCGTTCCCTCCCCCAGCTTCGGCCAACCAGTAATCTACTTCGCGTCTCTATAATCTCCTTTTTGCCTTACCTGAACATTTCACATAAGTGGAATCATAGAACATGAGGTCTTCTGTGCCTGGCTTCTTTCACTCAGCATAACGTTTTTGAGGTTCAGCCATGTAGCGCGCATCAGCACGCCATCCCTTTTAATTGCCAAATAGTATACCGTTGGTATGACTTTTGTTCATCCACGTGATGGACATTTGGGTTGTTTCTACTTTTTGGCTACTGTGAATCACGCTGATATGAACATTCGCTACAGGTCTTTGTGTGAATATTTGTCTTCAATTCTCTTGGGAAAACACCTAGAGTGGAATCCTTAGGACATATGGTAAATTTATGTTTAATAGTTTTAAAAACTGCCAAACTGTTTTCCAAAATGGTTGCACCATTTTGCAATCCCACCAGCAGTGTATGAAGGTCCCAATTTCTCCATCTCCTCACCAACACTTGTTATCATCGGTCTGTTTGATTGTAGCCATTCTAGCAGGTGCAAAGCGTGAAATATAAATTAAAAACTCATTGAGTTTTTAATTTACATTTCCCTAATGACTAGTGATGTTGAGTACCTTTTCATGTCTTTATTGACTATTTGCATATCTTCTTTTTTTTGCGGTACGCGGGCTTCTCACTGTTGTGACCTCTCCCGTCGCGGAGCACAGGCTCCGGACGCGCAGGCTCAGCGGCCACGGCTCACGGGCCCAGTCGCTCCGCGGCACGTGGGATCTTCCCGGACCAGGGCACGAACCCGTGTCCCCTGCATCGGCAGGCGGACTCTCAACCACTGCGCCACCAGGGAAGCCCCATTCTAGAAGGAATTTTAATAGTTGCATCCCAACTGGGAGTTAGGGAAAAGGTGAGCAGTGGGGAGAGTGGAAAGGAAGGAGAGAAGGTGGTCAGAGCTGGATTTGCCTCATCCTTGAACCGCTGGCTTCTGCCCTCATCCATCATCTGTACCTGGGGCTGTCTTCTTACTGTATCTCACCATGACACTGATTATTCCAGTAGGGAAATGTCAACCTCAGAACAGCCACCAACCCAGGTGAGCAGAGAGCACCACTGACATTAACTCCCCCAGACCCTTGGTCCACTGATCCACTGGCCTCCTTCAGAGAAATCGTTGAGCCCCAGTCTCCCTGCCTCCCATCCAGATCTTCTCAGTCAAAGACCACCCACCCCCTGCCATCTCCTCCACCACACCATCATGCCAAAATGCTCTTCTCTCTTTTCCTCTGAGCCAGTTCTCTATTCATCCTCCACTTCCAAACCCTTCTACTCTGCCCTCTGGAAAAGCCACTAAATAACAAGCCACGTCCCTTCCATCCTCTGTCTCTCCATAAATCGCTCTGTCTACTTCCTTGTCTTTGCCTGACTCTCCCCTGAAGAGTCCCTTCCCCTTAGCTCCCTCGAGTGCTGATGTGTGTTCTCTCATGGCCCTTAAACCCCAAGAGGTGTCCTAGCTCCCTGCTGCCACATCCTCTGCGGCTCAAGTCACTCAACCATATATACCCCCTCCTTCTGTCCTGGCTGCTGTCACCTATGACCTCATGATGGTTCCTGCTCATTCATCGAAGACACTGGCACCTGGTCACAGTCATCTTTTCTTCCCTAGGTCCTGCCATCACCCTGGTGACTCCGGCAAACACGCGGATCACCCATCCAGCACCGTGGCCTCCCGCGTACCTGCACCATTGCATCTCAGGCAAGCTTCTCTTTCTTTATCTCAACTATCGACTCCCACAGTCACACCTTGAAACTTATCATCCCCCCAAACTCCTCCACCTCCCCATGTCACTATTTCTGGCCACAACCTCCCTTCTGTTCAGCTTGCTTCTTCAACTCTGTCTATCTCGACTAATCTTTGACCCCAAGGGGACCTCCAGACTGTTGGTAAATGCCCCTTCTCCCAGCCCATCAGCTCTCTCTTGTCTTTGCTTGTGTCCCAAATCGTCAAAATGTAAACTCCCTTGTCCCTCTATCATTTAAACATATTTCCTTCAAAAGACCCCAAAGCTGAGTAAACCCAACTTTCCTCTACTTCTGTGTATGACGTGAGCAGTGAGCCCACCAAGAGAAAGTCATATCCCGGGGAAGATTGGCTCCATATATCTTGGCCGCCAGCTTCATTATGGGCCCTCAATACTGCTCTGCATTTCTGGCATCAACTTGATCTGCCACCCTTGGTAATGGCTTTCCAAGATTTCAAACCTTTTCCAGTATCCTTAAACCTCCAACCTCCCTCCACTCCCCCAACCCTCTCTCGGCAGGTAAATTTTTCAGCGATAACTTCGCAGAGGAAACTGAAGCCATCGTATGACAAGTTCTTCAAGGTCTGCCTCAAAGCCTGCAAACCCTAACTGCATCCACACCTGACCTCTCCTTCTCCCCACTGTTTGTCTTGTCTCCTGTAACAGCCTCCTAACAAGCTTCCTCATACCTGTTTTTACTCCCTGATCAATGTTCCACCCTGATCCAGAACATTTTTTCAAAACACAGGTGAGATTGTGTTATCCTGCTGCTTAAAATCCTTCCCTGGCTTTCCATGGGTCCTTAGTGTGTCTTACAAGGCCTTGAATAATCTGGCCCCTTCCCACCTCACCTTGTCATCTTGTACACATGGCCCTTGCCCTCTACTCCACTCTCAGGGGCCTTTCTGTTTCTAAGGTTTGCCCTGCTCCCTCCTACCCCACAACCTTTGCCTGTGTTTCCCCACTCCCGCCCAACTCCCTTGAATCTGGTGAACTCTTATTCATACCTCAGAACTCAGTTCAGGGTGACTTCTCCAGAGGAGTGTTCCCTCACCCCTGTTCTAGGTTAAGTTCCTTTCTTAAACGTGCTCACATTTCCTTCCCTCAGATACGCATCTCAGTTTAGAGTCAATTTAGACGTGTGTTGGCGTAAGTTTTGATTAACGTCTGTGTCCCCCACAAGACTAAGACCTCCTTGAAAACGGGGATTGTGTCTGTTTTGGCTCACCACTATACGCCCATAGATTACAGTGTCTGGCACAGAGAACACACTTGATGAATATTTTTGAATGAGTAAATAAAACAATTATTGCAGCTGGCCCAGGTGGTTCAATGTTCACGTGTTCATTCATTCATTCATTCCACAAGCATTGACTGAGCCCTTATCATATACGCAAAGAATCCAAGCACCTTTTGGGCTCTAACCAGGAGCCCTGCTGGCGCTGCAGAAGATGCCTGGGCAGAGGGGCCTTTCTGACGTGCAGGGGTGCTCTGGGGTCTGTGAGGCCTCCTCTCTCCACCTTGCTATTTGAGCAGTCTGTGTGTGCCTGCCTTTCCCAGAGAGGAGTGAAAAGCATTCTTTGGACAGACTATGATGGGACTTCAGTAGACAGTTCTGAGTCCTAGAAGTGCTGAGAAGATGTGGTCTATATTAATCACACCTTTTATTTTCTGATGCTTTGACATCTGGGGTCTTGCTGTCTCTGGAGAGGCTACCAGTTCCCAGAGATAGCAAACACGTACCTGAGACCATGCTCTTCAAGCGCAAACCTACCAATCCAGAGCCTATGCCATCTCGTTTATTGGGCTGAGCCATTATCCTCCTGGCCTACTCACCCAGGGGTCAGATTCCAGACAACCAGGGGCAGCTCCTGTGTTCCAGAGACCACCAGAACTATTCAAACTAGCCAACCCCAAGCCCGTCTACGCTGCTTATCCTCCTTCGCCAATGTTTTATTTTTTCCCACAAAAATCACAGTAAGGATTCTCGCCCATGATTTCTCCTCACCCCTTCTGCCTTCCGACAGACCCTGGTGCTTCCCCGTGTGGCCCTGTGTAGTGTGCTGTGATTCCTGTCTTTAGGGATCTGTGAGTATAAACGTCTTCCTTCATGATCATCATTTCCATCTGCGTGTCTTATCACATCCAATTAAAACGAATCCCAGGTACGTTCTAGAACAGGGCCCTTGACTCCTTCGGACTCAGATATCCATCAAGACCATTTGAAGACTACAGGAACCTGGGGAGTATCTAGCATTGCATTTCTCTCATGTTCTAATATGATGATGTCTGTCTCTTGTTGCCTACAGCACTCACTTGTCCCAGAATGAAGGGCTGGGCTGACCTGATATGGTTAAGTTTCACGGTCAAGTTGAGTGGAGAGCCATCCTCTCCAAAGCAGTAGTTCTCACCCCTGCCTGAATGCTAGAATCACCAAGGGAGCTTTTCAAAGCTACCAAGGCTGGGCCTTTGACCTAAGGGGTCTGGAGAGGGGCCCCGGCTTTAGTGTCGACATGGAAGTTTCCCAGGTGACACAAACGTGGAGTTAGGGGTGAGAACCACAGTCCTAAAATCTGGTTCCCCCAAGTCCTTGACTGAATCTGCCACTGACTAAAACTCAGGTTTCTTTCCTCCTGTTTAATGCACTCTCAGGGAAGATCATGCGCCCTCTACCTAAAGAGGACAGGCTTCCCCCGATCTTGGCCGGGGTCCCTTACGCCTGGGACCCTGGAGATTAAGGGGCTTGAGCACTGAATCGAGAAACTGAAGTCACAAATACAAGTCACCATCCTCTCCCACTATTCATTATGAGGTTGGTTGGAGTACAAATTTAGCCTATAGTGGGTTGGTTGTGTTTGAACCTCCCCCACAAAGTTCTGTATGGGAAATCTAGTTAAGAGCCTTCTTCCTGGGGGAGGTTGAGTGTAACAGCTGTTCCTCACCAGGACTGATAGTCTCACCAGGATGCAGTCCGGGTGTTGCCCCTTGAGCCTAAAGCCTTTCATCCCTGACGACTGACTCACATTTCAGCTGTCGACAAAGACAGTTCCTGGGCTGGGTGGACGGAGGCATGTCAACCTGGGAGTTGGGGCTCATGCCTTGCTTTCACACATTTGGGAAGAGGTGTTGTGTAGTCACTGTGGATCAGCTATCCTTCCTCCTTGCTCTCCTCTACTTTAGAGGCTGGGGAGCGACAATACTGGATTTCCCAGCCTCTCGTGCACTAAGGGGAGGCCATGTTCTGGCCAAGAAGAGGTAGGAGAAAGTCCCTGGGAAGGGATCTCTTCCTGAAAAAAAGGCAAAGGCTTACTCAGAGAAAACCCTTGTTGCCTTTTGTCCCTTTCCCTGTTCCCCTTCATTCTGCCTGGAATGTAGATGTGATGTTGGATGTGTAGCAGCCATTCTGTGACCAAGAGGGGACAAGCATGAGGTTGAAGACCTGTGTGCTCAAGATGGTGAAGCAGAGAGATGGCAAGAACTTGGGTCCTTGAGCTGCTGAATCTGCCTGCGATTGCCAGTCCCTAGACTTCTTGTTGCCTGAAACAAATAATCCCTTTATGTTCCTAGGGTAGAGATTTTTCTTCCTTGCAGCCAAACACATTCCTACCTGACACACACATCAGTTGTCTGTGCTGGTTTTGGCAAGTGAGTGTCAGAGGCTGATCTTCAGAAAGGCATCCTGATGTTGTGAAAAGATTACTCAAGTAAATGATAGAGAACTAGGATTTGAGCCCCTGCTGTTGCTTGTATAGGCTGCGTGTTTGGAGGTAAGTCATTTACTCTCACCAAGGTTCAGTTTACTGATCTGCAAAATGGCAGTAATATGCATCTCACACAACAGGGTTACTCTAAAAATAAAATGAGTTAAAAGTGTGAAAGTATTTTTAAGACTGTGAAGCGATGTCCGTGGGTCAGGTTTCGTTATGTGAACAAATGCCCTCAGTGTTTGTTCCCTATGGTCCCTGGAGTAGCAGTTACCTTGACGGCCAGAAGACATCCTCCAAACGGCCTGTCACCAGCTGTCTGGAGGCAGAGAGGCTGGGCTGTCCGCATCTCTAAGTCTGGCCAGGGACGCTAGTGCATGCGGAGACAGCACATTGCTTCCCTCTAACACTCGCTCTTTTTGTGTTCCCAGAGGGACTAAGTTCATCTGGGAGTGGAACAGATTACAGAACCCCGGAACGCTGGAGGAAGCAGGGGCCGAGTTTCCCTAAGCAAACCTAGCCAGCAACCATCCAGTGTCTCCATGGCGCTCCCAGCGGTGAGTGTCCCTCACTCCCTGGGGAGGCGACTCATTCAAATGTTAGAAAGGGCTACATCTCATGGAGCCCAAAACTACCCTTAAAACTCACAGCTGTTCCTCTTCTTTCTTGCATAGAACAAGTCCTGTCCTTCTTGTACACGGCCCCCCTTCAGACATTTGAAGGCAATCACAGCTTCACAATGACCTTTTGTTCAGGCTAAAGAGCCCTGTCTCTTCAACTGGTTCAGCTACCTGGAGCTGCAACCCACACTCTGTCTATACAAAGATGCCCTTGTATGGTTCACAAAATAACAAGGGAGACAGACATGTAAACAACTGCAGCACGCTGTGACATGCTGGGATAAAGACTTACACAAAGGGCTATGGGAACATAGGACAGGGACCAAACACTTCTGTGCAGAATGGGGGCGAGGAGGTCAGTCTTTACAGAGAAGGCGGTACTTGATGAGAAGAAGAAAGGATGATTTACGACGGCCAGACGTGGAGGGTGCAGGTTGGAGGTTGCGGGTGATATGGGTCCAAGTCTGTTAAGGCCATCATTTGCTGTGGCCAGAGTCACATTACTGGGAACAAGGGGCCACTGCAGGGAACATCTACTAAATAGAGATTATCATTCTGAGTCTACAGATGGAAAAATTGAAGCTCAGAAGGATTAAGTGGATCCGTCTGAGGCAAAATGCTTTAGTGATGTGAATTCCACTCAATTGCTGTGTGGCCTTGGGCAAGTTGCCTAAACTCTCTGGGCTTCAGGTTTATCATCTCTAAAAGAGAGATCGTAATAATCAGAGTTCTTTTCTCTTAGATTGTTACTCACATTAAGCGAGTGAAATGGCTCAGAGTAGTGGCTGGCACACGTTAAGCGATCGATAAATGCCAGCCTTTGTAAGCAACTGAACGGCTTCTCTGGGACTTAAAACCATGTCCCTTGTCTCCCAATTCCACCCTCTTCTCCCTGCACAGAGGGCAGGCATAGGTCTGGAGGAAGAGGGACAGATTTGACGTTGACTCTTACTCACAAGAATATGGTATTTGTTTGCGTGTTGCAGATTCCTCCACACCTAAGTCTCTGGACGCTTGTGTAATTTAAAACACACATACTACAAAGATGTACTTGCTGGCAACGTGTTCCGGCATCTCTGAATCAAGTGCCTTCTGCCACTGTGCTGCCCAGTCCTCTGGGGATGGCGGTCCCTCCACAGCATCTGCCCACTCAAGATGGCTGGGGGAAGGGAGGCTCTTGGGATTCTGGCTGTGTGCCGGGGGGGACACGGGTGAGCCGAGTGGTGAGTTCAAATCCTGGTGAATTCACTGTACTCTACCCACTCCCCAAAGCCCCCACTCTGGTCGACTGCCACTTTTCTGTCTTCATAAAGCTAAGGGACTTATTTAATAAATCTCAAAGCCTCACACGCAGCTAAGCAGGCAGCAGAGATCACTGTCTGTTGAGTGATGAATTGAGATATTATCCGTACTGCATGGGAAGGAGGGTGGGAGGGAGAGGAGGGAACTGAAGGAAGGGAAAGGAGGAGGGCTCGTAAGCAACATAGTGTGTGCAGCTCGTTTCTTTAAACGAATTAGTTATCGGACGGCTATCCCCACCTCCAAAGCTACATTCACGTCCACCCTGCTTACCAGTTCCTCCTGTTTCAGCGAACGGCTCTGCCATTTTGTTAGCCACCAAAAGAAACATATGAATCATCTTTGGACTCTTCCCTCTCGCACCGTGCCCCGTTCTTTTTGATTTCCAAGCTTAGGGTCTCGCTAGAACCCATGCTCACTTTTCCTCCTACTCTCTGACACCCTGGGGTGAGGTCTGAACTAGTTCTTGCCTCAACTATTTCAACAGTTTCTTAACTGGCCTTCTTGCCTCTCTGTCTCCCTTCCTACTCATGTGCGGCTGGCTTGTATTAGAGAAATCCAGTGTGGACTTGGTAGACCAGTTCTCTGGAAAACAAACAAACAAATAGCCATAGAAAAACAAGCCCTGGCTTGCAGCGCTTGCCCATTTCCAGGGTAAATATTCACACCGTGGCCCATCCAAGCTGCCAACGTGAGGCCACAGAATGAGGGGTTGGAAAGAGCTGGACAGAGTTGGCTCTGGCCAGCACACAGCTGTCTGAGGAACAGCTCCCCATGGACTTAGGACTTTCACATTGTACAAACTTCCTAACCTGGCAGAGGCCTTTGACAGCTTGCTCTCACTCAGCCTGCCCAGCCGATCCCACCGCGGCCTGATAGGGGTATGCAAACCGGGCACGTTTCTGGTCTCCAGTGTGATTCTGCTTCCCTACTTTTGTGGCTTTATTTGTACTGGTCTCTCTGTCCATCGAAAAATCCTTCCCATTCCTCAAGACACACCTTAAATACTACCGGTCTCCTCTATGAAGACTTCTCCCGAGCCCCTTAGACCAGATACGATGTCCTTACTATTTGAATCCTGATAGCGTATTTTGTTTGTGCCTTTGCTGGAATACTTCTCGCTGTCTGCCGTGTATCCGGTTTTACGTGGGCAGAAGTCACTTGGTCCCTCTTACTAGAATATGATTTTCTTGAAGGTAAGGACTCTGATTTCTTTATTGTTCCTGAAGTGCCTGGCATGTTTTCTTGCACACAGTAGGTGCTTAAGAAATATTTGTTGAAGTAAAGTGACCCATTTCCTCCGTCACGATAAGACATTGGTTTATTTTCTGCATTCTAGTAGAGGGAAGAGATTTCTGCTTCCAGAGATGGACAAGCCCTTTGTGTTGCTGGCCCTGACACTGCGCGGCTTGCTCTGGAGTTTTGCCTTTGTCTTTCTGGCCTCGGCCTGGGGGAACCAGGCCCCTCTCTTACCCACTGCCTCCCAGGAAGTCAAGATCAACTCAGACTTAATGCTTCCTCCCAAGAGACCCAAGTAAAGTGCTGGTGAGTTTGGCTCCTGGGTAGGGTTGGAGAGTTCAGCGTTTGCCTGAAAGCTGGGCCTGGGCTGACCCGGGAAGCCTGGGCAGTTGAAGCAGAGCTGGGGCAGTCCTGCTTGGCCTGGTGCTGAGCTGGGGCTTGGCCTCCTCTGCTCTCGGCCTGGGCCGCCACCGTCGCCAAGGCCCCTGGTGTGAAGGAATTCGAGTTCTAACTTTAGGTGGCTACGTGGCTGATGGCTGTGTTTGTGAATATCTCATTCCTACTTTGGTGGCCCAGCTGGTGGGAACAGAACGGGTAGTCATGGGACTGTCATCGTGTGCTGTCCAGGTTAACATGTAGCATTTCTATTACTATTAACAGACTTTCTGCTCCTCTCTCCATCTGTTCTCTGAAATAATTGCAGTTGTACAGACCATGCCTTTGCTACAGGCAAGCTCTGGGGAAGAGGATAGTGCTTTTATGAGAAAAAAAAAGTGTTAAAAAATAACAGCAAACATGAAAAGAGAGTGGGAATGGAACTAACAGCAGGTTTCCAATTTCTTGCGGATTCCGGCCTGCAAAGGTGGCGTTTTCACACTTGTTCGGGGTGACAGAGCCCAGCCAGATGGGGGTGAGTGGCTGGGCTGGTGGCTTAGCCTTTGGGACGTGCTGTTGGTCACCAGGGATTTGGCCCCAGTTGAGGTAGTGGCCCCTTGGTCGGGCGACCCAACGAGGGGCTGCTGGGAAGGGGTGAGGTCCCTAGGAATCTAAAGCCAGGGGCGTTTTGATGGTGCAGGGTGTCCTGCGCACGGGGGCTCGATGGTATCAAGGCCTGGAGGAAAGGCTGGAGTGGAAGGGCTGGCGGGGAGGTGGAGGTTTTGAGCTACATGGCTTGTTCCGTCTGGGCCTCAGTTTCTCCACATACAAAATGGGAGGGGATCATCTCCATGACCTCCTTCCCTGAAGGGCTGTTAGGAGAATGAACGGGTTACTGCAAAACGTCAAGAATTCTTCTGATGGAGGGTTAAACTACAAAGGACCATTAAGACTTGGTGTGTGACATGTAATAACTATTAAAAGCGCAAACCGAGTACTTGTGGATTTGAAGCACGCTGGTTTGCAAGGTTGTGTGTGGGGTTTTCGTTTTTTCCCGCGGGTACTAAGCAAGCATGTCTATGAGGACCATGACGCAATGGGTCTTTGTTCCGGTGCCTTCCTTCCCACTACCTAGCTCGTCCACATGAGGGCCCAACCCTGAGTGTCACATCTCATCCTGTGAAACTGAAAATGGTGCTCTGACCCCCTTGCCCAACCACCGCCCCCCTTGCAATGGCCAAGGAGAAGGCACCGCTGAGATTTTTAAGAGTGAATTGGATGGAGAAAGAAGGAAATGGATTAAGGGAGTACAGCCATGGGATCGCTAAGTCTTCTTAAAATTCTAAGAAGTGTTTTCACGTGAAAGAAACCCAGGAAATGTGACCGGTCAGCTGCGAATAAGACATTTGTTGGGGGAAAAAAAAATTTTTTTTTTTTGTGGACTCTATACTCCAAACCCACAAAATGATTTTTTAAAAAATTCTGGAAAGGCTCGAGTGGAGACTCAGAGGGGCCGTCATGTGATGATGATGATAGTATAAGATATTTTTCAGGTATTGAATAGATTTCATCTCTCTTTGCCACCTCAGATTACCCTCAGAAGTGCCCAGGATGTTGTAGATCTACTTTAAAACTAGGTCCAGCGAATCACAGAGATTGGCAGGCCTTTAAGATTTTTCAAAATACACAGGTGTAGATGAAATGTGACCTGATAGGCTGGGTGGGAGGGAGGTTGTCCCAAAAGAACCTAGTTTTTTTTAATACAAGAGAATATTAAGAGATCTGAAAGGGAAGAATTTTAAGCTATGTCTTCTTATGGACAAATTTTCAGCGTTATCTTGTAAAAATCCACATTTCCTTTGGCCAAAGACTTGATTGGAAAGAATGTGAATCAGTTCCTTGAGAGACTATCTGTGTTAAAAACTAGCTACACTATATTAGTTTTTGGTGTGTTTGTTTCCACCATCATCTTATGAGCTCCTCCAGGCCAGGGACTGACGGCTGGCTCTTACTGTCCTCTACATACATGAAAGGTGCAGTAATGAGCAGGCAGAATACATGAACAACATATATAACTAATGGTGCAAACAGCTAAGGAGTTTACCACCAAGTAAATGCATTTCTGTAAAAAGTAAACCCTGGATGTACAAATTGATGCAATCAGTAATAAAAGATTATCAAACAAATAATAGTTACCATTAATTGAAGCCCTATCACATGCCAACCATTCCAGATCCCTTGCCTCATTTAACTCCACAGCCAGCATACGAGGACAGTTCTATAATTCCTGTTTAAAGATGAGAAAACTGAGGCATAGGGAAATTGAGTAACTTGCCCGAGAGCACATTATTAGTAAGTGGCAAAGGCAAAAATCAAACCCAGTTCTGTATGATTCCAAAGCCGGGGCTCTTAAACTGTCTGTCCTGCTCCGCTTTGAGAGGGAAGAAGTAGGATTTCTGTAGAGTGCAATCATGCCTCCTTAGTCTGTTATAGTTCTTTGAGGGGGTACATAAATTAGTGGGAAGGAAAATTGTATTTAGTCTTTCAAAAGCTTTTGACAAGATTACTTTTTTTTTAAACTAATTAATTTTTTATTTTTTTGGCTGCGTTGGGCCTTTGCTGCTGCACACAGGCTTTTCTCTAGTTGCAGAGAGCAGGGGCTACTCTTCCTTACGGTGCACGGGCTTCTCATTGCAGTGGCTTCTCTTGTTGCAGAGCATGGGCTCTAGGCATGTGGGCTTCAGTAGTTGTGGCACTCGGGCTCAGTAGCTGTGGCTCGCGGGCTCTAGAGCACAGGCTCGGTAGTTGTGGCACACGGGCTTAGTTGCTTCACGGCACATGGAATCTTCCCGGACCAGGGCTCGAACCCGTGTCCCCTGCTTTGGCAGGAGGATTCTTAACCACTGCGCCACCAGGGAAGCCCAAGGTACTTTCAAAATTAAAAACCTTTGGTGCTAAATATTTTGTCATTGATAGGGAACAGCTTAGAGACAGCAACAAACAAAGCAACAAATGATCTCTTTCTCCGTTCACTTCTAAATGAAATTCTTTGGGGGCTCAATTCTAGGCCTCTTATTCTACATTCTACACCTTTATATGAATTGTATGGGAGAGGAAGTGTGCAATGAAACCTCCAGGCAATCAGATAGTCAGGAAATCCTTGGGCAGGTGGAAACGCCACCAGATGGGGACAAATCCAGGCTGACCCTGGGAGGCTGCGTGAGAGCAGAGATACAGGCAGATGAGTTCCCAGGCAAGTCCAGGCCAGGCCAGGGCCTGGGCAGAAAAAATCCTGGGTATTTCTGGGAGGACAGCTCAGGAAAGGATATCATAGTTGCTACGGACTGTTCCCTAAAGACCGCTGTGACCCAGAAGGACAACAAAGGTCGGGCTTAACTAGGAGGAAATCTGTATGAATTAGTGTGTGCATTTGCGTAGAACCATCTTATGCCCACGTGGAGGCGCTGTCCTCAGTTTTGAGTGCTGCAGAAAGGGGCCACTAGAATGGTCCAATATAAGGAACGGGAGCCAGAGGGGCCAGCAGTGGGCAGGAGAAGAAGATAAGAAATAGCAAAGTCCATCCATGTCTCTACAAATACAGAGTGAAATAAGTCAAAAAGAGAAAAACAAATATCATATATTAACGCATATATGTGGAATCTAGAAAAATGGTACAGATGATCTTATTTGCAAAGCAGAAATAGAGACACAGACATAGAGAACAAACGTATGGACACCAAGGGGGGAAGGGGGGGGTGGGATGAACTGGGAGATTGGGATTGACATATATACACTACTGATACTATGTATAAGATAGATAACTAATGAGAAACTACTGTATAGCTCAGGGAACTCAGTGCTCTGTGGTGACCTAAATGGGAAGGAAATCCAAAAAAGAGGGGATATATGTATACATATAGCTGATTCACTTTGCTCAACTGTGGAAACTAGCACAACATGGTAAAGCAACTATACTCTAATAAAAATTAATTTTAAAAAAATGAGCAAAGTGTTTCAAATGACTAAGAGTGCAAATGTCCAAACACACTCTTGGTCACCAAATCCTTGAAGGCGGACCTAGGGGGAACTCTTGACGCCTGAAATGGAAAGCAATTCTTTGTCAAGAGCTCTTGACAAAGAAAAGAAACTGCTAACTTACACACTGGGGGGTAAACTCATCTACTTCGTTACCCAAGAGGTGAGACAGGCTGAAAATACAAATTGCTCTTTAAAAGGTTTGGAGAAACCTGTGGGCTATCGATTCACAATGGCTTCTTGGGTAGATTGTGACTTCAGGAGGAGATGCTTAAGTCCTGATGGCAGAGAGGAGCATTCAGAGTCTCTGGGTGCAGTGGCCAGAGGTGGCATGCACAGCTGGACAGAATACAGTTCGTTTCACCCCAGGGTGCCAATTCTGATGTTCTTTTTGGGCCGAAGGAGGTAAGAAATATTATGCTTATATTCTGAATAGACTGAATATGGTTTACAAAAAGTCATTCCTGGTTCCTACAATTATATGGGCCCTGCCTTTCGGGTGTCAACAGGGGGAGCCTTAAAAATCTGGGGGTTGAGTGTGTGGTGCTTTGGAAAGCGATCATGATAAAGTGGAAGGGGCGTGGCTCTGTCACGAGGCCAGGATCCCAGTAATCCTACAGGGCCAAAGGAAGCGTGTTCAGGTCGCTTCTTACTGCTATTAGGAGCAGGGCCAGCTCCCTGGGCCTGTGACCCATGCAGCACTGAGAAGGGCCATGCATGGTTTAACGCGCTGTTGCCGTCTTGAAATTCTCAATAATTTTCAACTAGGGGTCCTGCGTTTCCATTTTGCATTGGGCCCCGGAAACTATGTCGTTGGTCCTTGATAGGAGCTACTCAGCCGGCCTAACAATGTGTGTGTGGGGGGATGATGTCAAAGGAAGGTCAAGGAAGAAGGCCAGTCGAGGCAGCTGGATCCAAACGATACCAGGAAGTGGAACACGTGTAAAATGGACAGTTTCCTAGGCAACTAGTTGCTCCATCTGAGTGTCACACACATGCTTTGCTAAAAGCATTTCTTAATGGCAGGGACTAAAACAGGAGCGATCAGGCCCAGGGGAGCCTGGGGCATGTCTCATGTTGCTCAGAGACCTGTTGTGTGGCCAATGCCTTAGCAGAATCATCTAGAAGAGTGAAAAAAAAAGGCCTGGGGCCTGGTCTCAAGTAGGTGTTTTGGGATTGAAGGACAGCCTTCCCCTTTCTTCCCAGACAGTTGTACTTTTCGGAAACATTCTTAAGTAATGAGTTGCACTTATGACAAGGGCCACTCCTGAGTTCTCTGGGAAGCTAGAAGAGCCTGGATTCTGAGTCAAGGGTGAGGCTGATACTATGGAAGAAAAAAGCAATAAGACACTCAGAGGAGCGTCTAGGCCAGGCTGTGCCTCTCCATGCCTCTCACCTCTCCTATCCCTACACTGAAGTGACATTTCTAACAATCGCTCCACTCCCGGGACCCTCGGCTTCTCCATCTTCAGAGCAAGTTGCCTCAGATCCTCCTTAGAAAGCACAAAGGGGCCGGTTCTTGGCAGAGTCCTCGCTGGAACGGTTGGGGAAAAAAAAAAAAAATACTATGGAAATCATTAATTTCAGTGCTCACATTGTCCCAGAAATAATTACAGAAGAAAAACCAAGACGAGGTCCCAGAAATTCCCCACAGACACTTATGCAGCTCTCAGCTGGCATTTTTCATCGGAGAGAAAAGAAGTTACTGTAAATTATGAGGCCGTGCCGCAAGGAAATCCCCAATCGCAAGGCTTTGCCTGGTTAGAAAATTTCAAATATCCCAATAAAGTTGTGCAGGCTTTTTTCTCCCTTTTCAGGGAATGTATTCTGCTCCCTCTTTTCTGTTCTGTCTAGGAAATGAGCTCTGATCGGGATAATCCTGGCTCTGGGTGTTCAGAGAGAGAGAAGTCCTTTCTAGTCGAGGGGTTTTGGAGGTGTGCTCCTAACCCCCTCGCAGGGCTGCTGCCCTTGCCTTCAGCGGGAGGCCAGTGTATCTGAACCCTGACCCTGATTCCTTCTCTGGTCTCAAGCCTTGGTCCTTAGTTGACTGGACCCCAGTGGACACGTGACCTGGGGCAGGCAATCCGTAAACCAGCCAGTGCGTGCTCTGGTACAAGAAAAGCTGGGCTGAGCCAATCCTGTTCTACCCTCTGCAGTACTCTGAACCAGGGTGCGTTAGCAGGGGGCAGAAGAAGTGCGAATCAAAGTCATAGGTGGCCGAGACTCAGGCGGGGTCAGAATGACCGGGGGTGAGGTCGGCAGCACAGAGGGAATTCTGTTCCCAGGACCACCTGGGGCCCACCAGCCTTCTACTCCCTGTCTGGTCTTCATGAATCCCGCACGTGAGCCTTCTTTTACTTGAAGGGTAGAAGCAGGTGGAAGGGAGAGAGGCACAGATTTCAATGGGGCCCCGAGGAGGAATTTCTAGAGTCAGCGCAGAGCAGATGTGGAATGGGCTGCTTGGGAGTGGGTGTAGGGTAGGGCAGAAGGGTAAGCTCACCATCACATGGGGGGAAGCTGGAGGGCCTCCTCCCACGCTGCCATCCCACGAGTCTGTACGTATTAGAAGGCTGGTCTGTTCTGTATCCAACTGTGTGGCCTATGGGGGTAACGCTTTGCCATCCTTAAGGGTGAGAATCTGTCCTAAACATCATGGTTACTCCAGCCAGACTCATTCTGCTCTCCTGTCCCAGGAGGCACCTCTTACTGCTCCCACCACCCCCAACCCATCATGAAACATCATTCCTTTATGGCTATGTCTTCTGACCAGACTGTGAGCTCCTCTGGGCAAGCAGCTCAGTTACCCTCAGGACCTGGCACCATGTCTGGCCAGGCATGGAATGAGTGCACAAACCCACACAGAATGAATGGTGGTGGGACTTCCCTGGTGGCGCAGTGGTTAAGAATCCACCTGCTAATGTAGGGGACACGGGTTCGAGCCCTGGTCCGGGAAGATCCCACATGCCTCGGAGCAACTAAACCCACGAGCCACAACTACTGAAGCCTGTGTGCCTAGAGCCCACGAGCCACAACTACTGAGCCCACGAGCCACAACTACTGAAGCCCCTGTGCCTAGAGCCCATGCTCCACAGCAAGAGAAGCCACTGCGATGAGAAGCCCGCGCACCGCAACGAAGAGTAGCCCCGCTCCCTGCAACTAGAGAAAGCCCACGCGCAGCAACAAAGACCCAACGCAGCCAAAAATAAATAAATAAACAAATAAATATATTAAAAAGAAAAAAAAAGAATGAATGATATTGTTGGCGCACAGGCTTCCTGCTTGGATCACAGAGGCTGGGACAGGGGGGTAGACGTGCCGGACGAACGTCCTTTGAACTGAGCTCAGTGCCCTTCTCCTAAGTGGACCCTGCCCTTGGGTGGGCACTGGGCACCCCTTTCTCTTCTCCATGTCCTCAGAGTGTTACCCCTCTGCGCACACATGCAGATCAAGGTGTCTGGCTCCCTCCCATGCTCACCAGCTCCTCAGAGGCACGGGAGGAGGCAGCAGGCACGCAGGCAGATTGGTTCCGCGGGAGGAGAAGCTGGTAACTTTAGTCAAGCCAACGTGGGCATCCTCACCACCCCATCCTGGGAAATCTTGTCCTGTGCCCATCCCCACCACAGGCCCACCTTCTCCACTAGCTGCTGAGCCAGCGGTAACTGAAGCCCGCACTGGGATTCTCACAGCTTGCTTTCCAAGAGGGAAGGCTAGAGGGGCGGGGAGCCTTGGTCTACACCCACCAAAGCCAGATGAGAGGCGTGGCTCTGATTCCAGAGCACCCCAACTCTGCTTCCTCGTGAGAGGGGAGCACGCTGGGCCTGGGGGCGCCCGTCCCCTGCCTGCATCTACCACAGCCCGAGTGGCCAACGCCAGTCAGCTGCAGCAAGGGGACGTGATGCACAGGAGGACGTGGACACGTAGTGCCAGCTCAGCCCTTGCCTCGGGCTGAGGCCAAGCACAGACTGTGCCTGCGGGAGACGACAGAAAGTAGCAGAGGCAAAACGAAGAGGGGAATCTCGTGACCTGGGCCCCAAGACGCAAGTCACATGGCTTCTATCCCTGTGAGTGGTGTTCACCTCCAACCCCCAGCCCCCAGGTCACGTATTTTCTTCACCTCGTACCTTGATTGTAGGGAAGGGGGGCTGGGCCCATCCCTCTGGGGCAGAGAGAAAGGAAGGGGGAGGCTGGGAAGCGTGTTCAAAGGCCCACAGTATGGAAGCGATGCTCAGAGCCGGAAGCCAGAGCTTGCAGTTTCTATGCCGTCAGACCCTGGCACACAATTCTCAAAGGGGTCTCTTTTGCTTTGGAGATTTCTGTCTTTAAGGCACATCCTTGGGAAAACGTCCCCCACCCCCACCCCGTCTCTCTGGTCCCTTTAAATCCTCGTTGTCTTATGGTTTCATGAGGTCTGCAGGGGCAGCCACACAGCGGCTGTGTGCCGGGAGGAGCAACCATCTCCGAGGGAGACGAGACCTCGCTTTTCGTTCCGGTTTGGTCGCTAACTAGCTGGATAATTCTGGGTCCCTCTATCAGTGAAAGGAACGGTGGGATGTGATAGGCTAGGTACTCTGCTCCTCACAGGCCTGACTTGTTTTTTAAATGGAAGTAGAGTTGATTTACAATGTTGTGCTAGTTTCAGGTGTACAGCAGAGTGACACAGTTAGATATAGATGTAGAGGCAGATATATTCTTTTTCATAGTCTTTTCCATTATGGTTTATTACAGAATATTGAATATAGTTCCCTAGGCTATACAGTAGGACCTTGTTGTTTTATCTATTTTATATATAGTAGTTTGTATCTGCTAATCCCAAACTCCTAATGTATCCCCCATTTCCCCTTTGGCAACCATAAATTTGTTTTCTATGTCTGTGAGTCTTTCTGTTTTGTAAATAAGTTCATTTGTATCATATTATAGGTTCCACATATAAGTGATAGCATATGGTGTTTGCCTTTCTCTTTCTGGCTTACTTCACTTAGTATGATAGTCTCTAGGTCCATCCATGTTGCTGCAAATGGCATTATTTCATTCTTTTTTATGGCTGAGTAGTATTCCATTGTATATATATACCACCTCTTCTTTCTCCATTCATCTGTCAATGGACACTTAGGTTGCTTCCATGTCCTGGCTATTGCAAATAGTGCTACAATGAACATTGGGGTACATGTATCTTTTCAAATTAGAGTTTTCTCTGGATATATGCCCAGGATTGCTGGGCATATGGTAGCTCTATTTTTAGTTTTTTAAGGAACCTCCATACTGTTTTCCATAGTGGCTGCACCAGTTTACATTCCCACCAACAGTGTAGGAAAGCTCCCTTTTCCTCACACCCTCTCTAGCATTTATAATTTGTACAGTTTTTAATAATGGTTATTTTGACTGGTGTGAAGTGGTACCTCATTGTTTTGCATTTCTCTAATAATTAGCAATGTTGAGCATTTTTTCACGTGCCTATTGGCCATCTGTATGTCTTCTTTGGAGAAATGTCTACTTAGGTCTTCTGCCCATTTTTTTATTGAGTTTTTGTTGTTGTTGTTGAGTTGTATGAGCTGTTTGTATATTTTGGAAATTAAGCCCTTGTCGGTTGCATTGTTTGCAAATATTTTCTCCCAGTCCATAGGTTGTCTTTTTGTTTTGTTTACGGTTTCCTTTGCTGTGCGAAAGCTTATAAGTTTGATTAGGTCCCATTTGTTTACTTTTGCTTTTATTTCTAAAGTCTCAGGCCAGACTTTTAAGTAAGTGCAAGAGCAGAGGCACCAGCCCCATGCAGCCTGTCCACTACGTGGGACGGTGCCCCCAGCCCCTGTCCCCTTCCCTGTGGGAATGGCCACCACCCATATTACCACTGTTCCTTCCAATAGGGTGATAGCCTGGAACACCATCAGGGAACACTGGCTTGAGGGCAGGAAAACCAGATGAAGGCCTACATTCCATATGGAGGAGAACTCATGGCCTGGAGCACCACCCCCAGACCCCTGAAATGTGCCAGGAGAGAG
The DNA here is from genome assembly GCF_003676395.1 of Aethalodelphis obliquidens. Lineage (NCBI taxonomy): Eukaryota > Metazoa > Chordata > Mammalia > Artiodactyla > Delphinidae > Aethalodelphis > Aethalodelphis obliquidens. Next base: position 8,515,842 of record NW_020838018.1, read on the forward strand.
GCCTGAGGCTGAGGTGACCGCGGGGACCCGAGCCTGCAACTCTCGGAGGGGGTAACTGCTAAACTGTGCAAGCCTAACACCTCAAAAGAGCTAAAATGACTGTAAATGCCTAAACATTTTAAAACAAGCCTTACAACAGAAGGCTTTTAATTTTTTTTTTCTTTGCCCCAGTGCTAAAGCTCTTTTTCTCTCTCTCTCTCTCTCTGTCGCTTTTTCTTTTGGGGGGAATTCAAAAGCCGTTTTATGCCTCATTACCTGCACACCGTGAGTGATGTCTGTCGGTCCATGTGCTGTAAATACCTTAAATCATGCTTCATTAAGAATATCTATGGTGCTATTAAAGAGCTATAATAGACAATGAGTTAACAGATGATTAAAGATGAATTCCATTTGTGTCAGTCACCAGCCAGAGAGAGATGAGGGGCTGGAAGTTCTCAACTCATTATCCTGGAGTGCAGCTCTCCCGGCCCCCCGGCCTGGATTTGTGAGGAGGGGGAAGGTGCAGGAGGGCTGTCTGCTAGCCTGGAGTGGATTCGGGCCCCATGTTTGTGGAGAGGGCTGCACCAGGGGAGGATAAGCAGGTGGGACCAGCCAGAGGGGGCTGGAGAGGGAATCCTGTGGGGAAGCGTGTGTGTGTGTGTGTGTGTGTGTGTGTGTGTGTGTACATGCACTCACTCCCATGCTCGGATGTCAGGAGCTGTGCTCACTGTCTGACAGCGCTGTCAGCTCTTCCTGACTGTTTCCATGCAAAGAGTCAAATTCCACTTGGAGCCGGGAGAACAGATCGATCTCGAACGCCTGGTAGCCAGAGAAGAATAGACAAGGGGAAAGGAGGAGATGGGGTCCCAAAGGTGGAGACAGTGGATTTTGAGTAGCAGCAACGGCAGGTGGGGAGGAAAGAGAAATTTCCTTTCATCAGCTGTGTTTTTAGGCAAGAAAAAATGAGGGTCACCAAGAAAGAAGAGGTTTGGCAGAAAGGTAGGATGGCTGAGGAAGTGGAATCATTTCCCTTTAAAGACAAAAGTGCCCTGCCTCATCTCTGGTCTCTTTGCAGAAGCTTTAGCCAGTGTCACTCCACAGAGTCAGAAATACACTACTCCCTTTGTCCTAACACAGTCTACGGGCAGAGATCTGGAAAGCAGCAAGTATCTTTTTTTTTTTTTTTGCGGCACGCGGGCCTCTCACTGTTGTGGCCTCTCCCGTTATGGAGCACAGGCTCCGGATGCGCAGGCTCAGCGGCCATGGCTCACGGGCCCAGCCGCTCCGCGGCGTGTGGGATCTTCCCGGACCGGGGCACGAGCCCGCGTCCCCTGCATCGGCAGGCGGACTCTCAACAAGTGCGCCACCAGGGAAGCCCGCAGCAAGTACCCGAATTCCCATCAGTGACTGCAGGCAGGAGTGGGTGGGTAAGATCATCATCAGAAATGAGGAGGAGTGCAGGGCAGGCCTAATAGATGGCTTTGGCACGCTCCACGGACACTACATTTTTGCTTTAGAAGAGGGTTGGAATTATTCTCCCATTTTACAAGCGGAGAAGCTGAGGCACGGAGTAAACAAAGATTATGGCTATTGATCAGTTGAGGTGCTTTGTGCCTCCTACCCGCAGACATGTTTTGGGCCTGGTGGAGACCAAAGGCCTTGAAGACATGGTCCTAGCCCTGAAGGCGCTTCACAGGGTGGATATGAAGGTGGGAATCCCCACGCATGGGTGGGGGAGGTCAGTTAAAGGGCAGTGAGATGGGGTGAAAGGTGTGCAGCTCGGAGGAGTGTTGCTGGGCCCAGGCTCACGCACCGGCTCTTCCCGGCATCTTCTGACCCAGATGGTATTTCCACGCCCTCTGCCAAGTCACACCGGCTCCGCCGGAGACACTGATGTGTGGCATTATGCTATTCACATTCCTGTTGCTGCTGTCACGCTCTCTGACATCCCTCGTGTCACCTGCCATGCTGTCTTGAATGCGCTACTTGGCCTGGGGTGTTACTACAACTCTTCACTCTTCACATCTACTTTTTATGCAAAAAAAAAAAAAGTTTTTTAAAAAAAGATGTCAAAATCCAGTGCTTCTGATTTCTTTCACATGAAGCCAACCCCGGACGTCCATGTGTCTGTGGCTTTAGTCTGTCTTCTGTTGTTGTGGAATGCACCCAGCCTGTGGGCGGGGCTGGGAGAGAGGACCCGGGTGTACTCTGAGAAGGAGGTGGCACGGGTGACTCTTTGATAAAGGCTGGATGGAAAGGAGAGAAGGTGGGGGGAACGGGTGCAGATGGACTTGGTCTGACCTGGTGCTTTGCTGTTCACCAAGTCCCTCCACGCATACTGACTCACTGGATTCCCCAGAAACCCTTGAGAGAAGAGGTATTATTATCCCCCTTGGAAGACAGAGAGATCTGTGGCTCGGGAGGGATAAGCGGTGGGCACAAGGACATGGGCCAGTGAGTGATAAAGCCGGGGTCGCTGCTCTTCCTCCAAAGCCTCCACTGGTTTAGAGGCAGGGTGGACGGGAGCTACAGAAAATGATGGCAACTCTACAGGGCGGGAGGGATGGCGCTAGAGCCTATTGGCTAGTGTTTCAAATTAGACTAACAAGACGAGGGGACTGGCCAGCAGTGGGAAGGGACTGGAGCAAGAACTGGGAAAGGAACAAAGCCAGGGCTCCTCCCTGGAGCGAGCCAGGCTGCCGGGAGAACTGTGAAGTGAGAGAAGAAAGTTGTGTTCAAACAGCCAGGAAGATAAGCAATGATGAGACAGCAGCTATGATCTGGCCCGGGACTCTTCAACAAAGTGATTCAAAGCTATACCAGCTAGGAGGGGTTCTCCTTGGTGTAAAAATGAGCACATACATCTTCACAGCAAGTGTGTGTGTGTGTGTCTGTGTGTGAGATGTTAGAAAGAGCATGGGCTATGGGCCTAGGTCTGAAGGTAGCGTCTGCCACTTGTATAACGGAGGCACTAACGCCCCCCTCCCAATGTGGTTTGAAGATGACGTGAACAACATGTACGGAGTGGCGCCTAGCTCATAGGCAGGAAGGTTGCTGCGTGCATTCGGTGCTTACTAAGAGCCACTGCCTCCAGGACCCTTGGGGAGGGGTAGGAGGAAGGGGCCTCTGCTGGGCTCCCAGATCCTCTCATTGCAATGGGATCCAAGTTTAGAAAGGAGTTGGAATAGACTGGGGTTCAGATTCCACCGGCTTCATGCCATGTCCCACTTCCAGGAAAAGAAACGGGTTTGTTGGAAAAAGAAAACAGACTCAGAAGGCATCTTGGGCATCCAACAGTTCTTGGGCAAACACCGTTGAAACAGCAACACTTGGATCCGGTTTCCATCAAAAGCTTCACAAGCTGAAGAGCGAGAGGCTGGGGACCTGGGAAGGCAGCCTCCAGGCGACCATGCCAAGCAAATCGTGCCCTGGGTGATAGTCTCTACTTCCTCCTTCCCATCCAGGTCTGGTCTGCAAGGAGCCTCTAGTAAGTCCTGACATGCAGGACTCCACGGAGATCGCTGGGCTGCCTGAGGAGGGGGATGCAGAAGACCCTGGGCTAGAAGCCCGAATACCTGGCTTGAGTTCCAGCTGCACCAGTTACTGGGTCCCGCAATGCCCTTGATTCATGGCTTTGTATTCTAGTTTCTTCTGAATTAATTTTTGAGACTGAACACACTCCTGGTCAAGGAAGTGCTTTGGGACCTTCAGTGAAATGTACTAAGATAGACGCCTTGGGATTTTAGAACTAGACTCTGAGACCAGAGATCATCTGGTATAACTTTACTGTTGTACAGAGGAGGACACTGAGGCTCAGGAAGGTTAAGTGACTTGCCCAAGGCCACACAGCTAGAACACTCCGGTAGTCTTCCGTGGTGCCACCCACTGCACATCAGAGTTAGTTCTGAAGCTGACAGTCTGCAGCTATGGGAATCCCATCACCCACAGCTGCCAGAAAAAGAGGACACGACACAGCTCTCCAGGCAGCACAGGCGAGGACTGGGGGGGAAGGGGGAACATGCGTCGGCCCTGATAATTGAATCTTGGTGCAGAGAGACAGCCCGGCAAGCGGCAATTGAGTTAAGCAGAAAATGCCATTTCCGTAATGTTAGACACCTTCTCGGCCCAAGGCCCTGATCGTGCACCCCAAGCACCTGGTGGTCTCGCACGTCTGACCCCAGCTCCCAGCTGAGCCACGGGCCAGCTGGGATCAGCCGCGTGGGGCAGGGAAAGAAATTGATTTTCAATCCCCAGGGACCGCGGTTGGTAGCTCGGCAGCCGAGGATTCTACAGACCTGGAGAGAATAGAGCACCATCCCTCTGGAGGAGTTATTGAACTCCCAAACCTGCTGGTGGGGATGAGGCGAGGGAGTGGGGGGGTGGGGGTGGAGGCTGAAACAGACTTCATCAGCAGCCCCATCACTGAGACTTAATGGACGTCTTTTGCTGGGGAGTTTGCCCCTTGCTGATTTCTCTTCTGAATACTTAATTTCAAACTCCTGCCCTCCACCTCCAAAGCATCAACCCTTAGAAAGTAGGAGAGCTGAGTTTCTTTCTTTCTCCCTTTTCCCTCTACCTGTTGTTCTGAGGCAAGAAATTGCTTTTGTGGAATGGCCTTGCCCTGACTGCACGAACGCATCTGTGGGGTCCCCTCAGGCACACCTTCAAAGACCTTCAAAAGAGCACAAACCTCCTGGTTTCTTTTCTGAATCTATGTATAAAGGAGCAAACCCTGGGACTTCCCTGGTGGCGCAGTGGTTAAGAATACGCCTGCCAGTGCAGGGGACACGGGTTCGAGGCCTGGTCCGGGAAGATCCCACATGCCGCGGAGCGACTAAGCCCGTGCACCACAACTACTGAGCCTGTGCTCTAGAGCACGCGAGCCACGACTACTGAGCCTAGAGCCCATGCTCTGCAACAAGAGAGGCCACCGCAATGAGACGCCCGCGCACCGCAACAAAGAGTAGCCCCCGCTCACCACAACTAGAGAAAGCCTGTGTGCAGCAACGAAGACCCAACGCAGCCATAAATAAATTTATTAAAGAAAACAAAAGGCGCAAACCTTGGTCCACTTTCCCTCTGAGCCCACCTTTTCTAGTAGTTGGTAAATGAACAGCAGTTAGAAACACATCAACTACAACGGCCAACCAGGAAGAGCCTAGAAAAATCTGTTTCCCAACACAGACTTGGTTCCAGCAGAATCTTTTGTGAGTGTGAAGAAAATCTGAATTATGGTTCCTGGCCATGCAAAGTCCTCACTAAAAGGAAAAAAAAGAAAGAAAATGCTACATCTGTTTCCGTTTCACTCGCTCACGTGTTTCATTACATGGATGAGACACTGGTCTAAATTTACCAGATCCTAAATGATTAACAATGAAAGGAAGGAAAGAAGGAAGGAAGGAAGGAAGGAAGGACGGAAGGATGGAAGAAGGAAAGAAAGATAGACTAAAAGATGATGGTGGGGCTTCCCTGGTGGCACAGTGGTTGGGAGTCCGCCTGCCGATGCAGGGGACACGGGTTCGTACCCCGGTCCGGGAAGATCCCACATACCGCGGAGCAGCTGGGCCGGTGAGCCATGGCCGCTGCGCCTGCGCGTCCGGAGCCAGTGCTCCGCAACGGGAGAGGCCACAACAGTGAGAGACCCGCGTACCGCAAAAAAAAAAAAAAGATGATGGTGACGTTTTTGAAAAATGCAGAAGGCTAAGACGTGCTGCGTTCCTGGGCAGTCGAGGCGCTATGTGAAAAGCGGAGTGAGGCCTCAAAAAAGGAATAGGGCCTCATTAGAGTGGTGAGATGCCCACCTCAGCCCCCAGCAATTACCATCCCCAGAAGCCTGCAGGCTGCAAGGCGCTTTCGTTACTGGGGGAGTAACGGATTGCTCACCTTGAGCCCCCATCTTGCGCTAAAGCATTTTCCGCGCTAAGGACTCCAGCTTCATTTAAATCTGTAATTGCTTTGATTTCAGCATGTATGGACTATGGTGACGTCATGACTAAGAATTATATTAGTCAAGAAGTTGGCTACTTCTAGGCGTCATTAGTCAGCCCTCATTTTAGTCCTATCCCACCCTGGCCTGAACCAGTGTAACATTTCTTTTTTGCACCTGTAGGGATCAAGTGAAATTTCCCTTCAAGACCACCTGTTATAGGGATAATTCGTTTCTATGGGTCACAGAGGTGGGATGAAATTGGCGGATGCAAACAGGGAAGGTTATTCCTGTTTCCACACGAAGGGAGGCCAATGCTGGGCACAGGAGAGAGTTTACTGCAAATTCCTGATTTTTATTAAGTTTTTAACTTTTCAAACTCCGTAACATCTATTAGCTCACGGTCCCTGAAGTAGGTAGGCCAGTACCCATCTCTGCAGAGAGAGGGTCGCCCACCACTAGCCCTGGGTATACTTTCATGTCTACAGCTTGCCTCATAGTAGATTTCTTCCACCAGAGGAAACCCAGTAGAGTGAACCATTGTTATGTCTCTGGGGATTTGGAGTCCAAATCCTGCACTTGGTTTCTTCTGCTGCCTCCTAGAGGCCCAGCACTCCTTCTCTGGGCTAAATGGACGATGGCTTGAATCCACAGGGGGCTCTTATCTGGATGATTTTTGTCAGGGCAGAGGGAAAGAAACACTTCCTCCAGACTTTCGGAGGGATTGGGACAGACAGATGAATAGATCACAGGAGAAGCACCTCGGCTGGGACAATGACACCAATCGCTGACTGTATTTGATAAACTGGCCATGGGTCCTAGTTTGCAAGAACCACAAAACCTGCAACACCAGAGTCAAGAGATGACTGGACAATGAGAAATATTCATATAAGAGAAGAAAATTATCCATTTGGCATAATGAATGCATGCAATGCTGTACGTTGACAGTAGTATCAGAGCCTCGATAGGAAAAGTCCCAGTGCATGATTCCAGGTGCCAGAGAATTAAACATGGTCCATCAGGAGTTTACTGAATGGCAAAGTGGCTTGGAAATTAACAGTTGCCTGTAGGTAAGGGAACAGTATTCATTCTCACTGCTGACTCCATCCATGAGGCTCCGATTCCACAGGAGACGGATCTCGACCTGCAACTTCTGGATTTCCCCACATCTCCCTGGACAGTTCTCTTCACTGAGGGCTCACCAACACCCGTTCATGACCTACCAGCCTCTGGGGCCCCATTAGGGCCTGACACACACTCCTCCTCCATGAACAGCGTGCACAGCAGCGTTGTAGGGGAAACTATGATAAAAATAAGTGGTGTTGCTGTAGGGACCCATCTCAGGAACATTCCTGGTGGAAATCAATGTAACTGTGCCTTGGGGACACCCAGGGACAAAAATAACCCCAAAAGTGTCAGGAAAAGGCAGACGAAAAGTCAGGCCCTGGGGCAATCAGGAAGCAGAAGGGTTAATGTCTTTTCGCCCGGGTCTTCACGTAGGGAATCTGAATTCTTGATCAAGCAATTTGTCAGGATTGTTGTACATTTACTGTAATTACAGAACATCAAATGTGCATTGACGTAATTACCATAAATATGTGTAAAGACATTATAACGTGTAATTATGTCATATAATTATTTAATAAAGCATGTAGAAGAAAAATTACTCTGCACATGCTCAGTGCACATCTTTTTCTTACTTTGTCTACTGAAGGTTGTATTTGCTCCACTGCCTCATCCCCCTCTTCAAAATTACAGAGACAGTTTTTCCCATTTAGGATTAACCAGTAGAAGAGTGAAGTTAGAAAGTGTGTCCGCAACTTGTGTGAGCGAGTGTGTGCATGTGTGCTTACACACACACACACACACACACACACACACACACACAGGGAAGAAAGGCATTTTCAAACCCCGGCAGGGGTGTCACAACCCAGGTGTGAACAGCACACACATGGCCTTGTGGTCAGTGTTTCCGTAGCTGATAGTGGAGCATTGCCATACTCACAGTGATGGGGTCAACCCCTCCATTCGCTCTCCCACTTGTCTGGGGTGACCTCTGGCCCTGCGCAGGGTGGACGTGTCAGGGCACAGGCCGCCTGGTTTGGTGGCACTGAAAGCTCCTGGGAGAGGGACGTTTGGAAAGATGTTGACATTATTCTGAACCCAGGGACCCTTTCTAAAGATTTGGACAAGAAGTTAAATCCACAGGTGACATAACTAGGGATTTTGAAGCGGAGTCTGGACTTGTCAGATTGTCGCCGGGAGACCAGAACAGCCGTAAGGTCCCTTCCCAGCCCTCGGAGACTCTATCAGATGTGAGGTCTGTGTTCAGATTTACATTTTCCATATTCCCCCCTTTTACCCTGTGAGTCTCCTGTGAGTCTTGGAGAAAATGCCTCCCTGAAGGTCAGGATTCCGGAGATAAAATAGATTGAAGTATTATGTTCCAAGGATTCAGAGTTAAATTAATGAGAAAGAATGCTCTAATGAGTGGGAAGGCTTCCCAATAATAACATGAAAATAGAAATCATAGAGCAAAAACGGTGATGGATTAGACTATGCAAAAATGTACAATCCCTCTTCATCAAAAGAGAAAACAAAACACCGTAGAGTAAAAAGCAAACAAAAGACCAAGGAAATATTTGCAACATGTATGACAAAGGGGATGATGTCCTTAATGTATTAAAAAGCTCTGACCAACCAATAAGAAAAAACTCTCAATAGAAAACTGGGCAACAGTGGACAGAAAAATCACAAAATAAATACAAATGACCAAAAAGCACATCAAAAAAATCCAACTTACTCCACAATCAAAGAGGGAGATACTGTTTTTCACCTACCAGTCTGGTAATTATTTTAACAAATTATAATACCCAGTGTTGTTAAAGTGTTGAAGGTATGGGAGTAGAAATTGATTAACTTTCTTGGGGCCAACTTGGCAACGAATATCAAAAACCTTGAAGAATACATACCCTTTAACCTATTAACTACTCCTCTAGGATTTTATCCTAAGGAATTAAAAATATAGTGAAAGGATCTCTCTGGTGGCATAGTGGTTGAGAATCCGCCTGCCAATGCAGGGGACACGGGTTCGAGCCCTGGTCCCAGAAGATCCCACATGCCGCGGAGCAACAAAGCCCATGAGCCACAACTACCGAGCCTGCACTCGAGAGCCCACGAGCCACAACTACTGAGCCCACGTGCCACAACCACTGAAGCCCGCGTGCCTAGAGCCCATGCTCCGCAATAAGAGAAGCCACCACAATGAGAAGCCCGCGCACCGCAACGAAGAGTAGCCCCCGCTGGCCACAACTAGAGAAAGCCCGCGTGCAGCAGCGAAGACCCAACACAGTCATAAATAAATAAATAATAAATAAATAAATAAATAAATAAAAATTATATACAGTAAAAAATTTAGGTCTGAGTTTTCCTGATGCCAAATTATTTATGGTAGTGAAAGAAAAAAAATTCTCACAAAACAGCCCAATGTCCAAAAAGAAGAATTGGTGAAATGAAGTCTGGTAAAGCCACAATCCCATGGAATGTCATTCAGCCATTAGCAATGATAGGAGAATGTTTGATGACATGTAAAGAGGCACTCTTATGTGGAAAAAATTAAAATTATAAACCAATATATAAAGTAAGATACAATTTATAGATATAAAAAATGTGGAGGAATTTATACCAAGATATTATTACTAATCATCTTTTAGTGCCAGAGTAAGAGCATTTCCCTCCCTTTTTCTTTTTTTCTTCCTTCCTTCCTCCCTCCCTCCCTCCCTCCATTCCTTTCTTTCTTTCTTAAAAATGTGGCTAGTCCAAAATTTTATAGTAAATATTTGGGCTACTTATAAAGCACACTGAGTGGTGTATGTGCACGCACATGCACGCGCGCGCACACACACACACACACACACACACACACTCTCTCACATTTTGGTTTAATGCCCTAATGCTCTCAGTAAGACTTCCCAATTTATAGATGAAACCTCCCTACCGCATGGGGCTCCCACTGTATACCAAAGCTATACCCTTCTCTTTGCCTCTTGCCTCTCACTCATCCCAGAAACACTTATGGCCAGAGGCAAGTTCTTGAAGGACCACCAACAGTGAAAGGCTGACGCTCAGTGTATTTTGGCCTCCGTGCAATGAGCAGGATTCACAGCAAGTAAATAGCAGAAGCTGAGTTAGAAGCCGAGATGGTGGGCCAGGGGCTGGTCTGGTTGGTGGGGCCCTTGAACCCAGGACTGGTGGGATGGATCTTTCATCTGAACTCTAGGTTGGGGAGCTTCTAGAGTTGATTCTAGTGGGATTCAGAGTCTAGAATCAAAGAGGGAGGTGGAAGTGGGTTACGAAACTGAGAAGCCAGTAACTGACCTCAAATACTGAATATTCCTAATGAACTGCTTTCTCAGTCTCTCATTTTGTACATGTTTAAGACGGTGTGTTGAGTCAGGGAGCAGTGAGCCATGGAGATGGACACGACATGATGGAGAGGGTGCAGGAGGAGAGCTATCCATGAGAATTACCTGAAAGAGGGGTTGTCCATGGCCTGGTGCAGAGTCCATGTTTAATGGACCAAGGACAGGCAAAGCTCTTGGTTTTTATCCTAAGCAGCTTCTCCACTATTTTGTAGAGCGTGGGGCCCATGTGGTAGAATTCTTTGAGGTGACCAGGGTGGCCTATGACATTCTTTGCTCTTGCCGCTATTATAACTAAGGAGGGTTCCTCTCTGGGTCCCAGTGAGAAGCTGAAGCTTCAGGTGGACTGACAGACACAGCAGGTCAAAGCGGGATGGTGTGGGTAAGGGAATGGTGAAAGGAATCATCTAGATTCCTGAATTTCTTCTTACTAAGTTCCTTTCTCAGCTGGTGAGCAGCAAAATAGCCAGGGCATCTAAGGAGTTGAACTGTTTTTAGCACTGTAGCCCAAGAAGGGAATTAGCCTGTCTTTCAATGAATGACCACTCAGTTTAAGGCTTATTGTCAACCTCAGAACAAGAACTTTCTTCTGTTTCCATTTGGTAAATACAGGGATACGAGGCATGCACAATACTCCCTCACTGGCAAAGGTTTAGTCCCAGCATTCTTGGAGAACGCATAGTATTATGTGTTCATCCTGTCATTCAGATTTCAAAGTACGTCATCCATTCATCTTCCGGATATCCTTAGAAAGCAGGAAAGGGATTATTACATTCATTTTTGAGATGAAGAAACTGAGACTTAGAGATGATAACAAGCTTAAAAATCTTATGTTAAGTAAGAAACAGAGCTACATTGAGAGGTCTGTCTTAAGCCATCTGGGTCACAGCTCCATCTAGAAGTCAGCATTGCCCAGTGTGTCCTTGACACGCAAACACAAACATTACAACAAACTGAACTCCAAAATGTCCTAGACCAACTCATTTCTACTTTCAACAAGGAAGCCTTTTGTCTTAGACCTAAAAGAGCCCAGCCTATGACACAAAGTAAGGCAGCGCCTCCAGGTAACCCGATCACGCGGCCATCCCACTCCCACCCCCACCCCACCCCCGCGGAGCCTGCACCTCAGGAGGAAGTCGGCGGGGGGGGGGGGGGGGGGGGGGGGGGGGAATCCAAGTGGCTTCTGATGCAGAGCTAGCGATTTGCCACGAGTGGTGCTTGCAGCTTATGAATATTCAATTGGAAAGAAGTCAGGCTCATCAGACTGGGATCTCTTTGAGTTTCCATCAGGGCGTCTGGAACTTAAACACTCCTGCGAGGGTCAGTTCAAACCAAAGTCAGCAGAAGAACTGCCCAGAGGCGCCGGTGCCACGGGCCCCCTCTGGCCCAGGTGAGGTGGGCCTTGGGGTCTGCTTAGCAGAAGAGGTGGGGTTGGTGTAGAACTGGGATAACGGCTTGGTACACTGGCCCACAGAGTACCCAGGATGATCCTGTAGTAGTCAAGGTTGAAGAGAATATTAGAAGACTCACCTCAGCGGCATATGAAAGCAAGGTCAACATTTTAACCTCCATACCGCTTGACATGGCATTTGAGGCACATTTGGCCCCCAGCTGACCTCATCTCCTGCCATGTCCCAATCATACTCCCTTGAACACATCCTGCACTTTCTGCCTCTACCTTTCCTAACACCTTGGTTCTTACAGGTGTCTTCCTGGCTTTCCTTTTTATCAGTCATGCTAGAACCCTCATAATATACAATTTGCCATCTTAACCGTTCTTAAGTGGACAGTTCGGCAGTGATAAGTACCTTCACACTGACAAGCAACCCAGCCCCAAAACTTGTCTCGCAAAAATGAAACTCTTTTCCCATGAAACAACTCCCATTCCCCTCAGCCGCTGACAACCACCGTTCTATTTTCTGTCTCTGTGAATCTGACTACTCTAGGTACCTTATATAAGTGGAATCCTACGGTGTTTGTCTTTTTGTGACTGGTACGATGTACTCAAGTTGCATCCATGTTGTAGCATGGGTCAGAATGTCTTTCCTTTGAAAGGCTGAATAATATTCCATGGTACATATATACGACATTTTTTTCATCCATTCCCATCTCTTTTGCCCATTCAAAATCTGACTCTGTCTTCAAAGCTTAAAACCCAAGGTACCTGCTTCATGAAGCTTTTCTCAAGACTCTCGGTTATAGCCAGTCATTCACAAAGATCTTCTGAGCATCGTTTATGTAGCAGGCACTGTGCAAGGCAGGGACGCGAAGATGAGTACCCACCGTCTCCCACTTGTCCTCCCTTCAAGCTCAGCTCCTGGCACGCTGCTCAGGAATGACTCCGTGACAGCACTGACCGTCCATGTTCCTGACACGCCATGCTGCCTCGAGGTATTCTTGATGGTTTCCACATTAGTCATCTCCCTTGTAAATTCCTGAGGACCTGACCACATCTTATCTCAGCATCTCCAGGGCCCAGCGCAATATATTGAACATGGGAGACGACCAATAAACACTTGTTGAAATAGAGTTAAATTTGCACCCCTTAGAGTGCAGGGCTTCTTGACGTCTAAGCGACTGACACAATGAGCTAGAAGGCAGTGCAACCTCATTGCCACGTCTGTTACCTGATGCTGATGCAGGGCCACGGGTTGAGATTGGGCACTTTATAAAAGTAACTTAGCCTGCTGATATCGGCATGTGCAGAGAGAGACGTGGAGACTCCATTTGCCCATTTGCTAATAAAAGCGGTAGCTAAGACGTACAGAGTTCTTTCAACATGTCGGGCTTTCTAAGTGCTTTCCACAGACTAACTGAATCCTCACCATAAACCCAAGAGGTGGGTTTTATGCAGGATAAGTAAATATCTTTTATTATGACCATTCTACAAATGATGAAACTGAGGCACAGAGAGGCTAAATACTTTACCCTATATCTACAAAGGAAAGTATTAGATTTGCCGGAAATTTGCCTATACACCCAGGCAGGCAAATTCCCCTTTCTTTTTTAAATAACTTTATTTATTTATTTTTGGCTGCGTTGGGTCTTTGTTGCTGTGCATGGGCTTTCAGACTTGCGGCAAGCGGGGGCTACTCTTTGTTGCGGTGTGTGGACTTCTCATTGAGGTGGCTTCTCTTGCTGCGGAGCGTGGGTTTCAGTAGTTGTGACATGCGGGCTCAGTAGTTGTGGCTCACGGGCTCAGTTGCTCCATGGCATGTGGGATCTTCCCGGACCAGGGATCGAACCCGTGTCCCCTGCATTGGCAGTAGGATTCTTAGCCACTGAGCCACCAGGGAAGTCGCCAGGCAAATTCTTCACACTACACTGTGCCGGTATGAACATCTTGCTTTGGCAAGATTTGATGAGGTATCACCTCACACTGGTCAGAATGGCCATCATCAAAAAGTCTACAAATAATAAATGCTGGAGAGGGTGTGGAGAAAAAGGAACCCTCCTACACTATTGGTGGGAATGTAAAATGGTGGAGCCGCTATGAAGAACAGTATAGAGGTCCCATAAAAAACTAAAAATAGAGCTACCATATGATCCAGCAATCCCACTCCTGGGCATATATCCAGAGAAAGCTATAATTAGAAAAGATACATGCACCCCAATGTTCATTGCAGCACCGTTTACAATAGCCAAGACATGGAAGCAACCTAAATGTCCATTGACTGAGTGATGGATGGATAAATAAAGATGTGGTACATATATACAATGGAATATTACTCATCTATAAAAAAGAATGAAATAATGCCATTTGCAGTAACATGGATGGACCTAGAGACTATCATACTAAGTGAAGTAAACCAGACAAAGACAAATATCATATGATATCACTATATGTGGAACCTAAAAAGAAAAAAAGATACAAATGAACTTATTTACAGAACAGAAACAGACCAACAGACATAGAAAACAAGCTTTCCCAAAAGGGAAAGGCAGGGAGGAGAGATAAATCAGCAGTTTGGACACTACTATATATAAAACAGATAACCAACAAGGACCTACCATATAGCACAGGGAACTATACTCAATATTTTGTAACAACCTATAAGGGAAAAGAATCTGAAAAAAAGATATATGTGTACTGTGTATAACTGAATCAGTTTGCTGTACACCTGAAACTAACACAACATTGTAAGTCAACTGTATTTCAATTAAAAAAAGAAAGAGAGAGATTTGATGTAGATTACAGTTAGCAGAATCCACTGGAGAACCTCTTAAAACATTAAAGGGGGTGCTCTCTCATGTCACGGACCTATTTTCTGTTTTGGCTGGTCTGGAGTCTTGCATTCTGAATTTCCTTAAATCCAAGGGATGTCAACTTGATTATAAAGAGATATCAAGAACTAAGAACTTCTCTTGACAGAAAGGTGTGGGGTGGAGGTGGTGGACAGGGGAAGTAAAAAGAAATGGAGAGATATTTGTTTCAGTTGCCATTTATAATAACCTGGACCCCATCTTTCACTTTAGCGATAAGATCTTAGGAGCAATGTGTTAGGTTTGACCAGCATACTGGCTGGTCTGGGGGGAGGGAGGAGCAGTGATCCTCTCCCCGTCTCCCTACCAATTCTGCATCCTGAATTAATCTCTCCTGCTTGTTTAGCTAAGCAGCAAGTGAGGGGTGCAGAGAACGGATGCCTCTGGAACTGGAGGGACGGATGGAAGGGCTGCAGTGGTGACGAAGGGCATGATGAGTGGTGGTAGGGGAGCTTTGGGGCAGGAACCAAACAGAGTGGCCTTAAAGGGAGGGGTGGGGCTTGGGCAGTTGGGAAGCAACTGGGCGAGGGAAGGGATGGTTATTGTTCAGAGGACAAGTAGACAGGTTTGACTAAAACAGAAGGTTTAAGTGGGAGATATAGTTGGCAAGCTGGGTTTTCTCTTGCAACCTGTGGACCACCATGGAAAACTTCAAAAAGGAGGGCAAGGCAGAGCTTTGGGAAGATAAATATAACAGCAGTATATTAGACAGACTAGAAGGAGTAGAAATGGCAAGGTCACTAGGGGACTGTGGTGGTCAGTTTTATGTGTCAACTTGGCAAGGCTACAGAATTCAGTTATTCAGTCAAACATTGGTGTTGCTGTGAAGGTATTTTGTAGTTGTGATTAATGTCCACAATCAGTTGACTTTATTTTATTTATTTAATTATTTTATTGTGCAGGGCCTGCATTCCTCTAATCTGGTCTCAGGTAATCTCTTTATTTATTTATTTATTTTCTTATTAGTCATCCATTTTATACACATCAGTGTATACACGTCAATCCCAATCGCCCAATTCATCACACCACCACCCACACCTCCCACCGCTTTCCCCCTTGGTGTCCATATGTTTGTTCTCTACTTCTGTGTCTCAATTTCTGCTCTGCAAACCGGTTCATCTGTACCATTTTCTAGGTTCCACATATATGCGTTAATATACGATATTTGTTTTTCTCTTTCTGACTTCACTCTGTATGATAGTCTCTAGATGCATCCATGACTCTACAAAAGACCCAATTTCATCTTTTTATGGCTGAGTAATGTTCCATTGTATATATGTACCACATCTTCTTTATCCATTCGTCTGTCGATGGGCATTTAGGTTGCTTCCATGACCTGGCTATTGTAAATAGTGCTGCAATGAATATTGGGGTGCGTGTGTCTTTTTGAATTATGGTTTTCTCTGGGTATATGCCCAGTAGTGGGATTGCTGGGTCATATGTTAATACTATTTTTAGTTCCTAAAGGAACCTCCATACTTTTCTCCATAGTGGCTGTATCAATTTACATTCCCACCAACAGTGCAGGAGGGTTCCCTTTTCTCCACACCCTCTCCAGCATTTGCTGTTTGTAGATTTGCTGATGATGCCAATTCTAACTGGTGTGAGGTGACACCTCATTGTAGTTTTGATTTGCATTTCTCTAATAATTAGTGATGTTGAGCAGCTTTTCATGTGCTTCTTGGCCATCTGTATGTCTTCTATGGAGAAATGTCTATTTAGGTCTTCTGCCCATTTTTGGATTGGGGTGTTTGTTTTTTTAATATTGAGCTGCATGAGCTGTTTATATATTTTGGAGATTAATCCTTTGTCCGATGATTCATTTGCAAATATTTTCTCCCATTCTGAGCGTTGTCTTTTCATCTTGTTTATGGTTTCCTTTGCTGTGCAAAAGCTTTGAAGTTTCATTAGGTCCCATTTGTTTATTTTTGTTTTTATTTCCATTGCTCTAGGAGGTGGATAAAAAAGATCTTGATGTGATTTATGTCAAAGAGTGCTCTTCCTGTGTTTTCCTCTAAGAGTTTTATAGTGTCTGGTCTTACATTTAGGTCTCTAATCCATTTTGAGTTTATTTTTGTGTACGGTGTTAGGGAGTGTTCTAATTTCATTCTTTTACATGTAGCTGTCCAGTTTTCCCAGTACCACTTATTGAAGATAATGGATTTTCTCCATTGTATATCCTTGCCTCCTTTGTCATAGGTTAGTTGACCATAGGTGTGTGGGTTTATCTCTGGGCTTTCTATCCTGTTCCATTGATCTATGTTTCTGTTTTTGTGCCAGTACCATATTGTCTTGATTACTGTAGCTTTGTAGTATAGTGTGAAGTCAGGGAGTCTGATTCATCCAGCTCCGTTTTATTCCCTCAAGACTGCTTTGGCTATTCGGGGTCTTTTGTGTCTCCATACACATTTTAAGATTTTCACCATTGAGAATGATGTTTGCTGTGGGTTCGTCATATATGGCCTTTATTATGTTGAGGTAGGTTCCCTCTATGCCCACTTTCTGGAGAGTTTTTTATCATAAATGGGTGTTGAATTTTGTCAAAAGCTTTTTCTGCATCTATTGAGATGATCATATGGTTTTTATTCTTCCATTTGTTAATATGGTGTATCACATTGATGATTTGCATATATTGAAGAATCCTTGCATCTCTGGGATAAATCCCACTTGATCATGGTGTATGATCCTTTTAATGTGCTGTTGGATTCTGTTTGCTAGTATTTTGTTGAGGATTTCTGCATCTATAGTCATCAGTGGTATTGGTCTGTAATTTCCTTTTTTTGTAGTATCTTTGTCTGGTTGGTATCAGAGTGATGGTGGCCTCATAGAATGAGTTTGGGAGTGTTCTTCCCTCTGCAATTTTTTGGAAGAGTTTGAGAAGTATGGGTGTTAGCTCTTCTCTAAATGTTTGAGAGAATTCACCTGTGAAGCCGTCTGGTCCTGGACTTTTGTTTGTTGGAAGATTTTTAGTCACAGTTTCAATTTCATTACTTGTGATTGGTCTGTTCATATTTTCTATTTCTTCCTGGTTCAGTCTTGGAAGGTTACACCTTTCTAAGAATTTGTCCATTTCTTCCAGGTTGTCCATTTTATTGGCATAGAGTTGCTTGTAATAGCCTCTTAGGATGCTTTGTATTTCTGCGGTGTCTGTTGTAACTTCTCCTTTTTTGTTTCGAACTTTATTGATTTGAGTCCTCTCCCTCTTTTTCTTGATGAGTCTGGCTAATGGTTTATCAATTTTGTTAATCTTCTCAGAGAACCAGCTTTTAGTTTTATTGATCTTTGCTATCGTTTTCTTTGTTTCTATTTCATTTATTTCTGCTCTGGTCTTTAGGGTTTCTTTCCTTCTGCTCACTTTGTGTTTTGTTTGTTTTTCATTCTCTAGTTCCTTTAGGTGTAACGTTAGGCTGGTTAGTTGAGATTTTTCTTGTTTCTTGAGGTAGGCTTGTATAGCTATAAACTTCCCTCTTAGACCTGCTTTTGCTGCATCCCATTGGTTTTGGATCATCGTGTTCTCATTGTCATTTGTTTCTAAGTATTTTTTGATTTCCTCTTTGATTTCTTCAGTGATCTCTTGGTTATTTAGTAACGTATTGTTTAGCCTCCATGTGTTTGTGTATTTTACGTTTTTTTCCCTGTAATTGATTTCTAATCTCATAGCGTTGTGGTCAGAAAAGATGCTTGATATGATTTCAATTTTCTTAAATTTACTGAGGCTTGATTTGTGACCCAAGATGTGATCTATCCTGGAGAATGTTCCATGCACACTTGAGAAGAAAGTGTAATCTGCTGTTTCTGGATGGAATGTCCTGTAAATATCAATGAAATCTATCTGGTCTATTGTGTCACTTAAAGCTTCTGTTTCCTTATTTATTTTCATTTTGGATGATCTGTCCATTGGTGTAAGTGAGGTGTTACAGTCCCCCACTATTACCGTGTTACTGTCGATTTCCTCTTTTCGAGCTGTTAGCAGTTGCCTTATGTATTGAGGTGCCCTGTGTTGGGTGCATATATATTTATAATTGTTATATCTTCTTCTTGGATTGATCCCTTGATCATTACATAGTGTCCTTCCTTGCCTCTTGTAACATTCTTTATTTTAAAGTCTATTTTACCTGATATGAGTATTGCTACTCCAGCTTTCTTTTGATTTCCATTTGCATGGAATATCTTTTTCCATCCCCTCACTTTCAGTCTGTATGTGTCCCTAGGTCTGAAGTGGGTCTCTTGTAGACAGCATATAGATGGGTCTTGTTTTGTATCCATTCAACAAGTGTTTTGTGTTTTGGTTGGAGCATTGAATCCATTCACCTTTAGGGTAATTATTGATATGTACGTTCCTGTTACCATTTTCTTAATTGTTTTGGGTTTGCTTTTGTAGGTCCTTTTCTTCTCTTGTGTTTCCCAGTTAGAGAAGTTCCTTTAGCATTTGTTGTAGAGCTGGTTTGCTGGTGCTGAATTCTCTTAGCTTTTGCTTGTGTGTAAAGCTTTTGATTTCTCCATCGAATGTGAATGAGATCCTTGCTGGGTCGAGTAATCTTGGTTGTAGTTTCTTCCCTTTCATCACTCTAAGTATATCATGCCACTCCCTTCTGGCTCGTAGAGTTTCTGCTGAGAAATCAGCTGTTAACCTTATGGGAGTTTTCTTGTATGTTATTTGTCATTTTTCCCTTGCTGCTTTTAATAATTTTTCTTTGTCTTTAATTTTTGTCAATTTGATTACTATGTGTCTCGGCGTGTTTCTCCTTGGGTTTATCCTGTATGGGGCTCTCTGTGCTTCCTGGACTTGGGTGGCTATTTCCTTTCCCATGTTAGGGAAGTTTTCATCTATAATCTCTTCAAATATTTTCTTGTGTCCTTTCTCTCTCTCTTCTCCTTCTGGGACCCCTATAATGCGAATGTTGTTGCGTTTAATGTTGTCCCAGAGGCCTCTTAAGCTGTCTTCATTTCTTTTCATTCTTTTTTCTTTATTCTGTTCCGTGGCAGTGAATTCCACCCTTCTGTCTTCCAGGTCACTTATCTGTTCTTCTGCCTCAGTTATTCTGCTATTGATTCCTTCTAGTGTATTTTTCATTTCAGTCATTGTATTGTTCATCTCTGTTTGTTTGTTCTTTAATTCTTCTAGTTCTTTGTTAAACATTTCTTGCATCTTCTTGATCTTTGCCTCCATTCTATTTCTGAGGTCCTGGATCATCTTCACTCTCATTATTCTGAATTCGTTTTCTAGAAGGTTGCCTATCTCCACTCTATTTAGTTGTTTTTCTGGGGTTTTATCTTGTTCCTTCATCTGGTACATAGCCCTCTGCCTTTTCATGTTGTCTATCTTTCTGTGAACGTGGTTTTTGTTCCACAGGCTGCAGGATTGTAGCTCTTCTTGCTTCTGCTCAGTTGACTTTAAGTAAAGGAGATTATCAGAGATAACCTGAGTGGGTCTGATTCAATCAGTTAAATTTTCCCAGAAGAAGAAGAAATTCCACCTGTGAACTGCAGCCTCAATTCCTGCCCAAGTTCCCTGCCTGCTCTTCCTGACGGCCTACGCCACACATGGGACTTGCCTAGCTGTCTCCACTATCACATAAGCCAATTTCTTGCAATAAACCCCTGCTATATATTTCGTACTGGTTCTGTTTCTCTAGTTGAATCCTGACTGATACAGGGACAGACCACTAGTGTGGTTTTGGACTAGACAAGAGAAGGTTCGAGCAGAGGCAGAGATGAGTGAGGGAAGAGCAAAGTCCAAAAGGACTCAGATGGCCTGAAGATGCAGGCAAGAGAAGAGCCCAGGGAAGCCGGCAGTGATGGTCGGGAGGCACTGGGAGCAGGAGGCCGGGGTTCCCACCGTCCATCTGCCACTGATTACACAAGTAACTCCATCTTGCTGCGTCTCTGAAAAATGTGAGCTTGAATTAGTACTTCCAAAACGTCTTCCGGCTCCATATTCTATGCTTCTATATCTCAGTCAGTCTCTGCAAGAGTATCTCCTCTTCAATCAAAAATGGATCTTTTTTTCTAAATGAAGTCTATTTTCTTGCCCCCAGAAGAGTGATTCAGGAATCACAGTATCAATAGTTAAGTATCCAGGGACCTAAAATGAATGAAGGGATGGAGGGAAGACTTCACAGGATTCCAAAACAGCAGCATGGGTTGAGCAGCTGGTAAAAGGAGCTGGAAGTACAGCCATACCAAAGAGAGGACAGAGGACTCTGGCAATATTAACAACAATTAATATTTACCGAGGGCTTACCATGTACCAGACACTGTTCTAAGCGCTTAAACAGGCATCAACTCTTTCAGACTTCACAATATCTCTAACATACACCCAATCTACAGATGAGAAAAGGAGGTTTGAAAAGGTTGAGTCACTTAACTTTCTCTAAGGGCACACAGCTAGTAGGAGCAGAGGATATGGAATTTGAGCCTAGACCAAGGCCCATGCTCTTAACTAGGTTGCAGACCTTTATTGCCACAACAGACCAGAGGAAGCTATTTGCTGTGAAAGGCAGCAGTAGGAATCTCCAGCACAACACAGGCAACATGGAGGATTAAGTGAGCAAAGGCCTATTGCCTTGAATTCCTGCCACCACAATGTACAAAACTGCTGATGTGGGTGAGTCCCTCCGTGTCACCCTCCTGTCTGTGTATCCCCAGGGCCAACACGCACTCCCATCTTCTGCACAGCCTGCTCCAACAGGAATGCATTCCAGGTGCTCCATGATTTTTTGGTTGGAAAGCAGGGCCCTGAAACTGGTAAGGAGACTTCCTACAGCTTCTGAAGCTGCATTCATAGCAGTTGGCAGTGTTTTCTGATTCATGGTGAAAGCCCTAGAGGAAGGGCTGGCTTTCTGTGGAAGTGAGCGCAGGGCTTTAACTCTGATAAACGGTGGTTAGGGTCTTGCATGCATATTTCCTACCTTCAGTTGAAGAATTTCCCACCCCTTTTGTTTACCCTTATCTGATCAAAGCACCATTCATTGAACCAGCATTGAAACGAGACTGTCTGCAGTGCTGTTAGTTGCCATGGCAGAGATAGAGGGTAGGTACTGCCCTCCAGGGGTTCCAGGCATCCAGTTCAAAAGAGAAGGGTGCCACCTGGGTGGTGATACCTCGTTGAATTCCCAGGGAGATGTTTGCCCTGCCAACCTAGCAGTGGGCCAGAGGGGGAGAGAGAAAGAAAAGAGAGAAAGAGAGAGAGAGAGAGAGAGAGAGAGAGAGAGAGAGAGAGAGAGAAAGGAAGGAAGGAAGGAAGGAAGGAAGGAAGGAAGGAAGGAAGGAAGGAAGGAAGGAAGGAAGATTGTGTCACTCTGGATTTCCAGTTCGGTAATTGTCAAACATGTCTCAAATGCACCCTGTCTTCTCCACGGCACCTGGTCCAGGTTTTCATCACCTCTAACTGGTCCCCCGGCTTCCACTCTTATCCCGTCAAGCTCACCCTCCTACCAGCCACCAGAATGCTGTATTTAAAACTCTAATCTGGAACTTCCCTGGTGGCGCAGTGGTTAACAATCCACCTGCCAATACAGGGGACGCGGGTTCGATCCCTGGTACCCAAAGATCCCACATGCCCCGTAGCAACTAAGCCCGAGCACCACAACTACTGAGCCTGTGCTCTAGAGCCCGCGAGCCACAACTACTGAAGCCCGTGCGCTCTAAGGTCCACGTGCTGCAACTACTGAGCCCGTGGGCTGCAACTACTGAAGCCCACGTGCCTAGAGCCCATGCTCCGCAGCAAGAGGAGCCACCGCAATAGAAGCCTGCGCACCGCAGCGAAGAGTAGCCCCTGCTCGCCACAACTACAGAAAGCCCGCGCAGCAACAAAGACCCAAACGCAGCCAAACGAAACGAAACAAAACAAATGGAACAAACACAAAAACCCTCCAATCTGACCGGGTCCTTTCCCTTCTTGCACCAAGATCCTCCCCAGCCTGACACATGGAACATTTCCACCACCAGCAACTCTGAACTGTTTCTTTCTCCACCCTGTGTTTTGTTCCCAGAATGCCCCCTGCCTTTTTGCTCCATCAACTCCAATTCTCAATTATAGACTAAGCTCAGGTGGTCATCTCCTCCAGGAAGCCTCACCTGATTAGGAAATAAGCCACTAACTGCCCTAACCCCCTTCCTCCCCGGCGGCCACGCTGGGTGAGACTTCTGAGCTCCTACAACGCTCTCTGCAGAAACAGCTCTCTGCGGCCACCTATTTGTACTCTAATGATTGGCTTCTACGCTCCCCTCTCCCCCAACCTCAGCTCACTGAGGACAAGGACTGTCTGACCCCTGAACTTGATCCAGGACCTGGCACTGAGTGTGAAGTAAAAGAAGGGACTGGCCAAGGCAGAACCACCAACAGGCCATAGGAAACTTGGGGTTCTGACCCCGGCTTGATCACACCTCCATACCCTAACTCCGTGCCTCAGTTTCCCCACTAGGAAAGCGTGGGGGTGGGGAAGAGGGGAGAAGAGGAATCTAAGTTACTCTGGAGGCAGCAGCTTCCATTCATTAGCATTTGTAAAGGGCTCTGAGAGCTGCAGATGGAAAGCTGCTCTGGCAGGCAGCTTGTTAGAACTAAAAATAGACTTATGTAGCCCCTTCCCCGCAGAAGCTCAGGAAAGGCTGGAAGGGGTGAGAACACAGGTAGCCAGAGGTGGAAGAAGCTGACCCAGTCCTAGAGGGCGGTCAGCGCTACAGTAAACTACCGCGGGGGACACCGTGGCCACCGCCGAGCACCCGCTCAGCCTGACCCCCAGCAGCGCCGCCTGCGTGGGCAGGTCAGGGGCAGGTGGCCTGCCGTGCCCGGAGGCAGGGGGCAGACTGTGGCCTTTTCACAGTCTGAGGACACGATTGCTGTCCCCAGATGAGCTGCCTTTGCAGCAACCGGGAGGGGGCGGGGTGACGGGGCGGGTGGGCAGGTATCCCAGAGGAGGGGGAGGGGGAGGAGGGGAGGGGAGGGGAGGGGAGGGGAGGAGGAGGGGGAAGAGGAGGAGGAGGAAGCGGGCGGGGCCGCGGCGTCTGGGGCCGCATCACGGATGGGGGTGTAGAGGGGGTGGGGTGGGGTAGAGAGCGGGGCTACGGGCTGGACGAGAAAGAATCGCCGGGGAGGGGAGAGAGGGGCCCACGATCTCCTGTGACTCAGGTCTGACTCAATGCCATTTCTGAAACAGCCTAGGGGGCGGGGGGAAGGTGTCTTTTCAAAATGACGAAACAACTCCTTGCTCAGGGCAGCCCTGGGAGAGCTGCGGGTGGATGGGAATCACCCCGGGTCTTCCTCCAGCAAGTCTCCCTGCTGCCCACCCACGGGCGCGGCGGCGGCGGCGGCGGCGGCGGGACCCTCGCGTCGCTGTCCGATTTCCACTCGCGCTGCCCTGGCGCCTGCAGGGGTGCGGGGCGGGCGGATTGGGGGTGGGGGGCGACGGTCCCCCCACCGCGAGGCGGAGCGCGCCGCCACCCCCCGGTCGCGCTGAGAAGGAGCCCCGGGGAAGAGCTAAAAAAAGGGCAGGCGCTGCGGCGCCCGCCGGGGAAGGAATTCCCTCCGCCCGGCGCGCACGCGGCCCCCCGCCCCCGCCCCATCCTGCTCAGAAAAGAATCGGATTCTGCCGGAGAGTAGGAGGCAAAGGAAGACTCAGTTCTAGCCACCACCACCCTCCCCTCCCCGCCCGGATCCCGGAGAAGGGGGAATAGGATTCCGCCCCCCAACCGGATCTGGTGGTCGGAAGGACGGGTCCTGGGGAAAGGAGGGGGCGGCTAGTAACCGGGGCCCCGAGCGACTGTGGCGGCACCCAGAGGGGCCTGGCGGGTTCGGACCCGGGCCGGGATTCGGGGCACGCTGCACAGTGGCCAGCGCAGCCCTGGCTCTCCTGGTTCCGGTGCCCCAACACCCACTCCTCCGACTCAGAGCCAGTGCCCCGAGATGCGCCCGGGGTCCCGCGCGCTGACCGACTCAGGGAGGCGAGAAGCCCTGAGCCGCAGCGCGCACAGTTTGCCCCCCACCCCGCCCCGCTCGCTGTTTCTTTACCGAGAACTGAGGACATCGGTCCGTGCCCAGTCCCCATTCAGAGGGGTAGAGGAGCCGTGTGAAATTAGGAGCTCACAACTTCACTTGCAAAGTTCTGCAGTTTGCAGAGCAGGTCCACCAAGTTATCCTGCTTGTCTCACAATCACCCTGGCGTCTCCATTTGACAAAAGATGAAGCAGGAGCCTCAGAAAACAATGTATTGTCCAGCTTTAGCTAAGAGAGGTAAGGCCGAGCATTTGCAAGGCCGAGCTCGCAAATGCTTGGTTCTCTATTTCAGGAACTTTCATCTGACTCCTAGTTCTAGGCCTTCTTCTTCTTCTTTTTTTTTTTTTTTTTTTTTGCGGTACGCGGGCATCTCCCTGTTGTGGCCTCTCCCGTTGCGGAGCACAGGCTCAGGACGCGCAGGCTCAGCGGCCATGGCTCACGGGCCCAGCCGCTCCGCGGCCGGTGGGATCCTCCTGGACCGGGGCACGAACCCGTGTCCCCTGCATCGGCAGGCGGACTCTCAACCACCGCACCACCAGGGAAGCCCATAGGCCTTCTTCTTTGGGGTCTTTCATGCATTTAACATTCTGGGGATGCTTATTATGTGGGAGCAAGATGCTGGGGACAGAAAGACCAACGAGAGTCACTCTCTGACCTCAAGGAACTCACAGTTGAGTGAAAAAGCGAGAAAACAAAATTATAGATTAAAATTCAGTGTAAACCACACTGTTCTAAACACGGAAACAGAGTCAGTAACTTGCCCAGGTCTCAGGACTGTAGCTGTGCCGCCAGGATTTGAACCCAGACATTCTGACTCCAGAGCCCACCCACACATAACCACTATACTAAACTGCCCCCCCCTTTTTTTTTTGCTTAACTATCTACCCTTAAGTGAGGGGAAAAAAGCAGATCACAAAACAGAATGTACAGGACGCTCCCAATTAGAATATATATAAACACTCAGGAAAAAAAAAAAAAAAAGACCAGAAGAATATATGTCAAAATGATGGGTGATTTTTGTTTTCTTCATTTTTTTTATAAGCTCCATATTTTCTGCACTGAATATGAATTTTATAAGAAAAGAAAAGCAATAAATGGTATTAAAGTACAGCTTGAATGCAAAATTTCCAAAAGATGGTGATGTTTGCATTTGCCCAGTGGGAAGCCTAGGAAGGGCAACCCCAGGGGAGAGGACCATGTACCCCAGAGGTTCAAAGGCATGGCAGGAGGACAGGCTGGCTGAAGAAACTGCAAGGAAGTCTGTCTATGTGATAGGAGTGAAGAGGGGCCAGAGTGTGGGAGGAGAGGCCTCAATTGAATTTCTTGTCAAATCCCTCAAATAAAGAATTCCGAACCCTTAATATTATCCTAAAACCTTCCCTGAGGGGTTAATTCCCTCGGGGATCTAAGAGAGCGGTCCAGGAGTTGGCTGTGATTCCTGAAGGTTATTACTGTGTTCTATATATTGTGTTCTATATCTTTTTCTGTCTTCGGAGGTGAGAAGGCTGGGTGTAGGATGTTAGACTCGGTCAACATATTTGGGTCAGAAGGGGCCAAAGAGCTCGGGCGGAAGTCATTGAGGATGGCTTGTTAACGATGTACATTTTCATTAATCTGGCCCCCTTTCGTAACTCAGTTTTACTCTCACTCAGATCCAAGCCCGCAAAGACATTCCATCAGTAACCTCCTCCCCGCTTGCTCCATGCTGCCCATCCCTCTGAGGTCCCTGGGCACACCAGTTCTAATATCAGCCTCAGCTTATTAAAGCACTAGATTTTCAGGTGGTGGCTGGCAGGTCTTGTCCTCCACACCCAGCCCAGGCTGCCCAAAGTGCCCTGGTTCCCCTTTCTCTGCTGGAGAACCTGGGACAAAGGCCAGTTCACTGCTTTCCCCCCTCCCGGCCCCAGCCCTCTCAGACACATTCTGACCCCCCCGCCCTCCTCCAAGCAAGAGCTGCAACGTTCAGTATACAGGATGCAGAGATGCAGCTCCTCTGCAGATTCCGAGTTCCAGGCTGGAAATAGAGGGGCCTTTGCTCACGTCATTGCATGAAATTCACCATCTGCCACTTGAGCAGGAGAGACTCGGGGATGTTTAATGTGAAAACACAGCTCTTGCTTTGGGCGATTGACTATTTCAGGGTGAGGACCACAGCTGGCATGTTAACCCTGGGACCCGGGTTACTGATACGAGGGATTTGGCCTAATATGGATCTAATGTGGGGTTGAACCCACAGTCCCAGTTCTCTTCCCTTTAAACAGCTAGCTCTGTGCATGCACGGGCCACAGACAGCAGGACCCAGCCCAGCCTGGCCTGATCCGGGGTTGATCTGGCTGGGGGCAGAGCCGAGGGAGCAGGAGAGCTGAAGCAACTGCCCCTGCAGCTGCTGGGCCCCCTCTCAGCCTTCCTTCTCTGCCTTTATGTGCCTTGTAGGTGAATGGGAAGGCAAATGGGCCAGGAGGGGCCCTTGTGATAATCTTCAAAAAAATCTGACATGTCTGTGTTGCTGCTACTGGGCAAGGTAAAACACCACCCTGGTTTCTGCTTCTTGCCGACTTCCTAGAAGCGAGCAGTCAAGAGGTTTGGGGGCTGTCTTTCATCTGATTTGTCTTCAGTGTAATTTTGGGTAGCTTGGATTTTGTTTACCTGCCTTCAAGCCTCAAGGGGGGGGGGTGCCTGTTTTATGTGTTGCCCTCCCGCACTCCCTCCGAGTGCCCAGTGATTCCTGGACAAAGGTAGGGGTGGAGGAACTGGGTTTTATTCTTTCTGTTACAGCTCTCAGCCCAGAGTCTTATCAAAAACACTTCTGAACTCCAAACCCATCTATCCAACAGCCTACCAGATGTCTCCACCAAGATGTCTAATAGCACAAACTCAGCATGTCCGAAACAGAATTCCTCATCTATGTCCCCACGCCCCACCTCCTGGAAATTTGCTCTTCCCCATCTCAGTTAATGACGTCCTTCCAATGGCTCAGGTCAAAAATCTTGGTGTCATCTGTGATTCTCCTTCCTCTCACCCGCACATCAAATCCATGAGAAACTTCTCTTCTGATTGCTCCTCGACTCCACTTCCGCCACATCCTTGGAATTCCTCAGACACGTCAGGCACACTCCTGCCTCATGGCCTTTGTACTGGCTGGCCTCTCTGCCTGATCTCTCTGCCCTCTTGCATCTTCTTTACTCAAATGTCCCTTTCTCGGCGGAGCCCACCCTGCAACCCTATTTAGATGGCAAACCTCCCCCATGCAAATACCTCCAATCTCCCTTGTTCTTTTTTTTTTCACATTGTACTTACTTCTAGAAAGCTATATGATATGCTTATATACGTACCATAGCTGGTCTGGCTGCTTGGTAGCTCTTACAGGGAGATAAGAAGCTGTGGGTCTGCAGGACACACAGGAAGAGGGAACAGAATTGAATGGGGTCAAGAGAATGAGAAGACAAGTCACAGACTGAGAGAAAGTCTTAGCAAAAGTCATAGTTGATAAAGGACTGGTATCCAAAATCTACAAAGAACTCTTAAAACTCAACCATAAGAAAACAAACAACCTAATTCAAAAATGGGCAACAGACCTGAACAGACACCTCACCAAATAAGATATACACATGGCAAATAAGCATATGAAAATAGGCAACATCATATCCTTGCGGATTTGAAAATTAAAACAACAATGGGATGCCACCACATACCTATTAGAATGGGCACGGTCTAGAAAACTGGCATCATCAAATGCTGGAGAGGATGTGGAGCAACAGGAACTCTCATTCATTGCTGGTAGGAATGCAAAGTGCTACAGCCACTCTGGAAGACGGTGTGTCAGCTTCTTATAAAATTAAACATACCCTTACGGTAAAATCCAACAGTCGTGCTCCTTGGTATTTAGTCAAATGAGTTGAAACTTTATGTCTGCACAAAAACCTGCACACAGATATCTATAGCAGCCGTATTTATAACTGTCCAAACTTGGAAACAACCAAGATATCCTCCAGTAGGTAAATGGATAAATGGCGATACATCCAGATAATGGGATATTATTCAGTGCTGAAAAGAAATGAGCTCTGAAGCCATGAAGAGACATGAATATTAATCATGGGTAAAGACAAATGTATATTACTAAGTGAAATAAGCCAATCCGAGAAGGCTACAGACTGTATGATTCCAATGGGACATTCTGGAAAAGGCAAAACTATGGAGATAGCTAAAATAATGAGTGGTTTCCAGGGGCTGGAGGGAGGGAGAGATGAGTGGAACACAGGGGATTTTTAGGGCAGTGAAACTCTTCTGTATGATGCTGTAATGATGGATATATGTCATTATCCATTTGTCCAGACCCATAGAATGTACACCACCAAGGGTGAACCCTAATGTGAACTATGGGCTTTTTGGGTGGTAACCACATCTCCATGTAGGTTCACTGACTGTAATAAATGTAACATTCTTGTCCAGGATGTTGATGGGGGGGGGAGGCAACGCATGTGTGGAGACGGGGTGTACGGGAACTTTCTCCACTTTCCACTCAATTTTGCTTGAACCTAAAATTACTCTAAAAAATGAAGTCTACTAAAAAAATAAAATAAAATAGATTGAGTGGGCCACAGGTCTTTGCAAGCAGTAGATCTGCAGGCTTGTTCTCACCTTGCCAAAGAATCCCTTGGCCTTTGCCAGAGAAGGGGCTTTGTTCTGGAACAACCCTCACTCATCTCAAAAAATCTCAGTATCAAGAATGGCCTTAGGGGCTTCCCTGGTGGCGCAGTGGTTGAGAGTCCGCCTGCCGATGCAGGGGACACGGGTTCGTGCCCCGGTCCGGGAAGATACCACATGCCACGGAGCGGCTGGGCCCGTGAGCCATGGCCGCTGAGTCTGTGCGTCCGGAGCCGTGCTCCGCAACGGGAGAGGCCACAACAGTGAGAGGCCCGCGTACCGCAAAAAAAAAAAAGAAAGAATGGCCTTAGGTGTGGGTGTTGGGGGGACATCCAGGAGGAGGCTCTACAGATGCCCTGGACTTGTCTGCTTCCTACTCAACTAGGCAACGAGGGCAGGGACATAAAGGAGACTTCCTGTTGCTGCCCACATCCCCAGGCTCAAAGTCCTGGGGGAAGCAGGGCCCTTTAATCCACTGAAATGCTCATGGAGAAGCAAGGACAGCTGGGGTAGGTGACCCCAGAAATAGGAGCAGAAGTCCTGCCTCTGTCGAGAAGCCAAGGTCAAACAAGCCACTGGTTTTCTCTCCTCTCTTGCCCCCTCCTGTATTTAACTGATCGGATCTCTTAGTCCAGCACTTCTGTCCTAAGGGCAATTCACATCCAGGCTTGGGCCAACATTTTGTCACCCCTTCCTGTTGTAAAAACAAACACAAATGTTATTTTCACTCCTGCTTCTCACGGGTACTAAAGGACCAAAAAAGCTTCTCTGGAATAATAATAGTCACCAGAGATTTAGCACTGAGAGATTCAAAGTATTATCTCAATTAGTTCTTATAGCATTCTTATGATACAGGTACTATTACGTATGAAATCAAGCTACTTGCCCAAGGTAACATAGCTAGAAAATGGTGGAGTCGGGATTTGAACCTGGGTCTTTCGAACTCAAAAGCTACCATCTACTGCCAGCAGGGTTAAGCAATACGTGCATTGCACAGAGGCCCCCAGGTAAGAGGGGGGTTAAACTAGGGGTTAAAATTCAACCCCTGCTACATTTGCTAAACCATGCCTCCTGGCCTAGGGATGATCAGACCCAAAGACAGGACTCCTTTCTGCAATTTGGACAAAGGTACTGAGTATGCTGGCTGCAGCCCATATACTTGCACGGAGCAGGTGAAGTCTGCTAGCTGGGACATGGCAGGGTACCATGTGTGAGTTTTCCGATAGGATGGGGAAAGGGAAAGAAGTCAAAAGCCTTTTTTTATAAGGTACCTCGGAAAACGAAGGGGCAAAAACATATTATTTCCATGACTATGAAGGAAGAAGTTGCCTCCAAAGGCCATCAGTCTCCCTGACCTTTTTTACTCAATGGCTACTTTGAGTTCCTGGCCAGGACTGGTTCCAAATCCTGATTCCTGACTTCCAAGTTATTTTTTGCTAGATCAGGAAAGACTAAACACAGAAAGGGGAGAATTCCTATAGGCAAAGTTAAATTACAGCTGCAACCGAGCAAGGTTCCACCAAAATCATCTTTCCCTGGGTGGGTATGAAGAGAAAGGGCCAGGAAAATCTTCCGAAGCTGGTACAGTTACCAGAGAGGCTGTACCTCGATTGTTCAAAGCTTTTCTTTCTCTTCAGTGTCAGCCATGGAGGAAAGGATGAGAGGAAAAGAAGTCTTAGGGGACAACGTTACATTTGTCCATTCCAGTTAAGTTTACCAGTATAGCATTTTTTTTTTTTTTTTTTTTTTGGCGGTACGCGGGCCTCTCACTGTTGTGGCCTCTCCCGTTGCGGAGCACAGGCTCTGGACGCGCAGGCTCAGCGGCCATGGCTCACGGACCCAGCCGCTCCGCGGCACGTGGGATCTTCCCGGACGGGGGCACGAACCCGCGTCCCCTGCACTGGCAGGCAGACTCTCAACCACTGCGCCACCAGGGAAGCCCCCAGTATAGCATTTAAAGTAACTTGCGGATTAAATATATTACACTCAGTGCAACATCATCATTGCCCCCATTGCCCCCTCCCAAATTTTATTCTTGAGGAAGCAGTACTGTTCTTAACACACTGATATTTATTTTAATTCTCAGGGATGAGGTCACGTGCAGCCTGAGAGGTGCATGCAGAATGGGGAGGGGCAGTCCCAGATGTTGACCTTGGGGGTATTAGGGGAGACTTAGGCGTTGGTCTAATGTGTGAGCTTCAGGATTTGTCAGGTTGGGGCCCTTCCCTGCTCTTCTCTGGGGTCCCCGCGACTGCCTGGTTACCATGTTTTTCCCTCCCTGGGGATGCTCAGCTTGCTAAGGTGAAAAGCCACACCTAGCCCAGAATTCCAGGTCTCAGGCCCCCTAACTTGCTGGAATTGGAGCCCATCCTGTGGCTGTGACTGTGGGGGAAGCATAAAGGCCATCAGAACACAGATTCCAGAAAGACGGACCCTGTGCCTCTCAGGGGCTGAAGGAATTTCAATTAAAAGAAGATCGGAAGAGGGGAAGGGAAAGAAGTCAAAAGCCCCTTTATAAGTCCCTGGGAAAATGAAGAGGCAAAAAAAAATTATTATTTCAATTACTATGAAAACGTGTTTCATTAGAAGATGGGGGATTCATCACTGACACTCAAAAGCCCAAAGAGCGATATCCAACATTATAATACCTCCGTCCCCATGCAGGGAGAATGAGTTATTAAATCGGAAGATGAATGTTTTGCAGTTCAGTTAACTGCATCTGTTAAAAAGAAATAGTTATAAACATGCCCTGGGTCCCTGACCCCTCCCCGTGAAAGCTACCTCTTGCTAGCCCCCAACCCTCTGTATCTTCAAGGATCTCGACCCCTCCCCATTTCACATTGCTGTGGCATAGGAAAATGCAGGAGGAAGAACGAAAAAAAAAATCAGCAAATTAAATGCAAGTCAGAGTTTTTTTCTTAGTATTAAAAAAAAGTTGCATACAGTTCAATTGTCGCAAAGTGCGACGATGTAAATGCGGTGCATTCTTATATATAACAGCTTTTCCTTCCGCTCCCATGGCAGCCTCAATAACGCTGCGCTTCTGTTCTGCATGAATAAATATGTATAAAATGTAACGCTGCAAAGAAATAAAATCTGATAACTGAAAGATACCATTTCTCAGGTTCTGGGAGCAACACGAGGCACCAGCTTTTCTGATTCTTTGGTGTTTATGCGAGGAGCCATTGAAATGATAATGTGGAATTTATTATTATTTTTTTTCCAGGGGCAAGTAATTTTCAGCTGTTCATCGGGGCTTTAAGAAATGGAGGTTTTGGCGGTCTTCCTCCTCATTTGGCATTCTAGGTGGGGGTCTAGGGCTGCTACCCTGCTTCCCCATTCAGGCTATATACCCACAACCTTGAAATCGCTTCCTTTCTTTGCCTTGTGAGTCCACCTTGTTAGAGGAAGAATGAATTTATCCCTCGGAGCCAGCTGTGCGCAGCCTTTGCACCAGGGAGACTCACGTGCAAAGTGATTCTCAAGCTCTCTCAAGCCCTGAGAGAGGGCACTGGCTATTATGCATAATTTCCCGCCCACGAAGGCTAACTCCATCCCTTTCTCTCCCTTGTCAGGGAACCATATAGGACATTATTTTACCAAAAATCTCAAATAGGAGATGACTGGCTTTGGTTTTGTTTGTTTGATTGTTTACAAACTTCTGCACTTTCTTGCCCGTAACTTTCTAGCCTGTAACACGGTTCTTGGAACCCCAGCGACTTGCTCCTCTGGTGTCTGAGAGGGCTGAAGCTGGCAGCAATCAGGGGCCGGGTTCAGCCCTCAAGGGCCTCACAGGTCCGGCCCCCCGCTTCCTTTCCAGCTCCTCTCCATTCACGTTGTCCTGAGACCGGCTAAGTCTCATGCTATGCTTCGAAACACCTCCCAGGCTTTCCAGATCTTCTTGTCATTGCATGTACTCTTCCCTCCACCTGGAACACTCCTTCTGACCTTTCTAGACTTGGTCTTCTCAGCTTTCAAGAGTCAGCTCAAATGCGCAGCTGCTCCTTTTATTATCACGCAGCTCCTGTGCATCCCATACGTACTACAGTAACGTGTCTGCTGACTCTTTCTGCCAAGTTCCTCCAGGACAGAGGTGGCATCTTAGGACTCTCTGCATCACCGGTAGGTACATCCTGTCCATGGTGAAGTTCAGCCAGGGTTTGTGGAAGGATGGAATGAATGCATTACCCAGAAGAGACGGCATCCAGCTCCTTCTTGGGCGTCTCGGGATTGGTCTCTTTAGACCCCATTCCAGGAAAGGATTTGCATGAGATTGCTTGGAAGCGCTTGAAAACCCAGAAACTCAGGAAGGAGGTCACTCTCCAGTGAGGAAGTTTTCGGTGCAGGGGTGACGCATCCATCTCGAGGCACGCCACAGCCCTGCTTCACTGGTGAGTGTGTGTTTACAGTGCCTGGGTTGTGTAAATAAGCAGTACTTGAAGTATGTAAAGTAGAAGTTAATGAATGAGCTAGGAATTGTTTCCTCAGCTATTTAAACAAAGCTACTTCTCAGGTGGGACATCAGCTTCCCCAGGGCAAAGCCAATACATTTTCTCGCTGACCAAACTAGGTAAGCAAATTTCTGTGCCGTGAAGGGTAGGAAAAAAAGACTCCGAGTTTCGAGTTTCCATGATCCTCTCTTCAGCCACTGTGTGACCTTGGGTCAGTGACTTAACCTCTCTTATCTTTAAAATGGGGATAATATGAATAAGAGTATCTCCTTTATACAGTCCTTGTGAGGATCTAAATGTAAATTTGGTAGCATGTGTCTGGAACAGAGAAGCCCTTCGGAAACGTGAAGCTTTTTCATGGTGGATTGGTTTTCAAGGACCTTTTTCTGCTTTTACACGTATCAAATGAACATCATGTTTCGGGCTTTGTTCTCCCCAAACCGGGTTCTCCTATTAGAAAACAGCCGAGAAATGACAAGGCTTTGTGATACCTCTGTGCTGGGTGGGAATCCTTAAACGGAGCCCCTCAGCCTCAGGGGTAAGGTTTCTGAGCCATTTCAACTGTTTTGGTGGCTCAAAAACCTTTTTCACTCCCTTCCTATCCGTGGACATGTGGATCAGGTCAGGGACGACTTGGGAAGAAAGGGACTATTGGTGTATAATGAGCATATCATCGAAGAGCTGCTTTTCCTGACTTGGAATCAAACACCGAGGGGCAATGCAGTGCTCATCTGGGCCTGCTGGGCGGGTTGGTCATCCTGGGGACTGTCATGCCTTCAAGAGTCAGGTTTCTTTGCCCTCACTCAAGTAACCCAACCCACCCCAGGTACTGTGCTCCCGTGAGCGGCCAGCCAGAGCCAGGACGCACTTACTACAGGAGAGGGACACAGGCTCCGGACACCAAGCTGGGAAGCCCGAGGCCCCGAGAGGCTTCAGACAGACACACAGCGGGCGGCAGCAGGGAGGCCCCCAGTCCAGTGGTTCAAGTCCAGGAAGCCCACCCACCCTGCTTCCAGTCCTGTTACGAACTTGTCAGGGACGACCAACGCACACATGGGCAGCTGGGGGCTTTCCTCAAATTGACAACAGCTTCTTGTAACTCTGCAGAACACGAGCTGCTTGCATAAACACTGCCTCGGAGACACCTGCTGTGGGGAACACATGGAGTTGGGGAGAGGCAGAAAGATACAGGGGGAGAGGACAGTTTCCCCATCCCACTACAGAGGGGACATTTATCCATCCATCCATCCATGGTGCACGTGCAGAGGCTCTGTCACAAGCTCGGTAGTAACTGGGAGGCAGGGAAGAACACAGTACAGTCAAAGGGCCTCTCACCGTCCCCACCTCCTCCCACACTCCCCTCCAAACGAGACTTGGCTGGGGAAAGACCTCTTGGGGTCTCCAGGGCGACTGCACTACTGTGGGCTGGGCGTTTGCCAGCGAATCCATCGCAGGCATAGGAGGCTGGCTGCACAGCAACTCCTAGGGAGGGTGAGGTAAAGATGGGGTGAGGATGGCGAAGAAGGAAGGGGCTAAGTCCCTGGCGTGGAAGGTTGGAGAATACAGTAGTAAGAGGGGGTTTGGGGGCCTCTACTCAAACCTATACTGCAGGTCAAAGCCATATGCAAACTGCAGATGTTCAGGGAGAGGGCTCTGAGACGCGGCAGAGCCGGGTGTACCGCAGAAGCCTCCCGTCTCTGGGTGGAGCTTTTGCTCTTCTCTGCTTGTCAGTTTACCTGTCGCGCCAAATTAGGGAGCTCGCTGCTGCTGCCTCCGGCGGCGGAGGCTCTGAGTCATCTGGTTGCTCAGTTCTGATCACAAAGTACACGGGAGAGCCTGGTGGCGCTCCTGGAGCCGGAGCCAGCCGGGAAAAGGGCCTCCTTCTTTCTGCTTCCGGGACATGTACAGGGGCTCCTCACTCCTGGTCAGCCCTGAGCAGGGTGCAAGAACGAACAGGGCTGCATCCCTGGCTTCATCAGAGGAGGCTCGGAGCTCATGGAATACGGTAGCAAACCGAACACCCAGGCCATGCTGGATGCTGAGGGAAGAATATCCCTCCCTTCCAAAGGTTTCTCGCTCTTCAACTGTAGTCGTCACAGTCAAGCCACCAAGGGCCGATCCCAGAGGCTATAAGGGAGCATTTAGAATGGTGCTGGTCTGATTTCCTATCAGAGAACCACAGGTGAGGGCAAGAGCTACAAATGATGGTACTTGTTCCTGAGTGTGGCTCTGGGCCCATCCACTGTATCTCCTCTGTGTACTTGATTTCTTGGGAAGAAGGAGAGTTCGGGTCCTGCCCCAGGGGAAATGCTTTACTACAGCTAATGCTCCAGCGAGGTCTCACTACAGCTGATGGTTCCTCAGGGCAGGCCGGCCACACAACGAGAGTGCGAATCTCTGGAAAGGCACACAACATATTTTCTTGTGATGTGTCTGCTTCCGGGCCATCCAGCCCACCAGACTGTGAGCCCCTCAGAGGCAGGGTGGACCTCAGGCATCCTTGTGCTTCCAAGGCTAGCACTGGGCCTGGCACACACATGGCACTCAATAAGTGTGTCACAGACACGTGAATCAGTAGCAGAGCTGAGATTAAAACTCAATGTGGAGAGATGATTGTAATAAGGAAGAGCTAATCTGACTCCATACTGGATCTGTTTCTTTTACTGTAACCTCTGGATTCTCCTGCTTTTGCTACAAGACTGTTGCCTGTAGCCTGAAATACGCAGGATCGCCCATTCTCAAGGCTCTGACCTTTAAAGGTATAACGCTTTCCCATTCATATAGAGATAAAAAGTTGCAGAACAGAGAATAACATTTGTCTTATTGGAGGTTTACAGGAACACTGTGACCGGACCTACCCACAGAGCTGCAAGAACAAAGGATTCTGGCACCAAGAAGTTTGCACCAACCAACTACACCCCCTCCTCTTCTAGTATAAAAGAAGCCTCGATTCTAACAAGGATAAGATGGCTCCTTGGGACACTACTCCACCAT
This sequence comes from Aethalodelphis obliquidens, assembly GCF_003676395.1. Taxonomy (NCBI): domain Eukaryota; kingdom Metazoa; phylum Chordata; class Mammalia; order Artiodactyla; family Delphinidae; genus Aethalodelphis; species Aethalodelphis obliquidens. The sequence continues at coordinate 8,552,514 of NW_020838018.1, forward strand.
CCTCTTGGTCTGCTGGCTTTCCAAATAAAGCCCCTGTTCCTTTGCCCCAAAAACTCGTCTCTTGCTTGAGCGGCCTGCCATGCAGCGAGCAGTACGAGCTTGGACTTGGTAACGTGATCAGCTCTCGAGGGGAAGGTCAACTCCAGGAAGCAAGAGAGGTGGAAAGAACCTTGAGATAATCGAGGTCCTACTCCTCAGCTGACAGAAGACAAATCTGACGTCCTGAGAGGTTAAGCGCCATACACAATCCCACACAGCTAATTCGGGGCTCCAGGACTGCCCCCCGAGAGTCCTCACGTCACCCCACGCTGGTGGGGGAGGACAGGGGACACGCCGGGGGAGGTGTGATTCCAGGCCTTGGGGTACACACCCCCGTGAAAATAAAACTGCATGATTCAACACACATCTGCAGCAGTAGTGCAATTATCTCGGAGATCTAAGCAGTGATCCATGGGAGTTTTAATTACCAACATCTCTTCATCCTCCCCCAGAGAAGAAAACAAATATTTTCTGGGATGTTTACTTCATCGTAAAATGTGGTGAAATTCTACCTCACTCAGATGGGCACGATGCATTTGCATGAAAGGGGCTGCTAGACATCATTTTTGTTGTTGTTCCCGCAGCTGAAAATATTGTTCTGGCTTCTGCACGCGCTTAAGTTTGGCCGCCAATGGGAAGAGCTGCTCCCATGCTCGGGCCTGAGAAGGGGGCTGAGGGGGAGGGTACGGCTAGGCCGGCAGCTGGGCTGCGCTCCTCCTGTTTGGTCTCGATTGCTGGCTCCCTGAGTCCTGAGGGAGGCTGACCTGGTCACTGACGGCAGCGGTCACCCTCTGCCCTCTGACGGCGGCCTTGCGCCTTTTCTGGTGTCTGGAGCTTTCCAACCTGCAGGCCTTGACACAGAGGGGGCCGGAGCCTGTCAGGCTGGTACCCTCTACGGCTACTGTATTTACCCGTTCGCTTCCTCTTATCTGCCCCCTTCCCTCCACCAGGCTGAGAGCTCCCTGAGTCAGGGGCCTGGCCTGTCTCATTCACGGTTGTGCATCCTCAGTGCCTAGGGCCATGCCAGGCATCTAAAAGACTCAGAATAGCTGGTGAAAGAAAAAGTGAAACCCCTTAAGTTCCAAACAGAGTTCTCCCCATGGGCAATGTCTTTCCTTGGGGGTTCATTCTCCCTCCTGGAATGAATATCTATTGCTTCTTGGGATACACTCCATTGAATCCTTTTTGGACCAACCTGCCCACGGCAGAGGGAGCAGCAGAGTGCAGTGATTAGGAATGAGTCTCTGGGCTTGAGACCTGGCTCTTCACTTACTGCTTGTGTGACAGCCAGCAACTGACTTAACCTCTCTAAGCCTCAGTTTCCCCAGCCGAACCATGGTGCTGAGTGGGGCTGCTCCACCCTCGGGCTGTTGTAAGAATTAAATAAGGTAGTGAATGTAAAAGCCTGGCCACCCCGAAGGGGCTGAATTCCTGTTACTCTAATGGTCATCGTCGTCACCATCACTTGGGAGAGTGTCAGCTCCACAGGATGGATGAAGGAGGAGGGCTGGGGGGCGTGGGGGGCTTCTCTGTCCTTGCGCACATCACTGGTTTTACGTGAGGATTAGACACCCCTACCCATCTCCTTAGCTTTTCTGCTGCCTCTCCCCATCCTTTCCCCCAATTTTTCAGAGAAACAAAGCATTTAGAACTGGGATTGGTCCTATTTCTCTTGAGGGAAGGAAACGGAAACCCAGAAATGTGAAGCAGCCTTGCCATGGCCACGCAGCCCGTTATTGGTGGAATTGAGACGTGTAGGATTTCCGAATCACGCTCTAAGACAGCCCCAGTCACGTGGCTGGTGCCGTCCACACCCAGGCAGCACCCGGGCCCCCAACGAGGGAGGAGAGATGGGGAGGAGCTTGGCAATGGCTCCATTGGTCAAAGGGTGGGGGGAGTCTTCCCTTCCTGACCCCACAGATCCCGGATTGGGGTGGTGTTGGGTAACATACCGCGACACAACCTGCTTTTTGTCAAGTGCACATGGTGATGTCACCATGCCCTGTTTTCATTAGGGGTCTGGGGCAAGGGATTGGGGAGGCCCCAGCCTGGCAGGAAAGAGAAGGCAGCTGATGGTGTGTGGCTATGAACGTGTGTTCATCTATCATGTCTTTTTGTTCTGTATTCTGATGCTTTGATGTCTTGGGGTCTCACTGATGCCAGGGGTGGGGTGTGGATACTGCCCCTCCCAGGGCTAGCTAATTCTTATAAGCAGAGCATGCCTTTCATATGCTAAGCAGACCATCCAGAGTCTTTTTTTTTTTTTTTTTTTTTTTTTTGCGGTTCGGGGGCCTCCCACTGTTGTGGCCTCTCCC
>NW_020838018.1:8554967-8682655 GCF_003676395.1 Aethalodelphis obliquidens
GCCATGGCTCACGGGCCCAGCCGCTCCGCGGCACGTGGGATCTTCCCGGACCGGGGCACGAACCCGTGTCCCCTGCATCGGCAGGCGGACTCTCAACCACTGCGCCACCAGGGAAGCCTCATCCAGAGTCTTTATGTCCCCAGTCCTTCATCAGGTTCTCACTCTCTGGGCCACCATCCGCCTGCCTAATCACCCCAGGGTCAGGCACCAGTCAACTGGGGACAGCCCTTATACCCCAGAGCCCATGAAGTTATTCAAACTAGCCAATCCTAAACCTACTTATCCTACTTCGCCTATTTCCTACCCATGGAAACTACAATAAAGGCTTTTGCTTATAGTTCCCCTCACTCCCTCACTCCCTGACAGACCCTGGTGCTTCCCCATGCGGTCCCCCTGCATGGTCTGCCTCTAGTTTCTAGGGACCTGTCAGTATAAAAACTTCTTCCTTTATGGCAGTCACTTCTGTGTCGTGTGTCTTACCACACCTGCTTCAAACAAACCCTGGGCATCCTTCAAAGAGTAGGGGCATTTGCACAAAGCAGGTATTAGGACACTTATATAGAAGTTTAGAGATTCAGGACCTGGAAGGATCCTTAGCATATCCTTAATGACATCCTTGATCCAAACCCTTTCTAATGTGGGAACAGCCCCCCAACAGCCAGCAAGGCATCCCTTCACTCTTTCACATTGAGACTAATCTAAACAGTGTTTGTCACCGTCACCGCTGTCAGCTCCACGAACACCTCTCAACACATCCAGATTACACCCAATACCGGCCGCTCAAATGCTGACAACAGCGACCTCCCTGTGCCCCCAGGGCTACGACCAGATCTCTGACTCCCACCCCTGCATTCCTCTCCAGGGAAGATGGTATCTGCACACTTTAAAAAAAAAAGAGTTGAGCTGAAGATGGCACAAAATGAGTTCCTTCGACAGACAAATTTGCTCCTGAAACACTCTGCCAACCTGCTAATGAGTTGTCTTGAACCTTGCGCGGTGTTACCTCTAATTTTGCAGCCTGCGAGGATTTGAGTTCTGTGGACAGCCTCACATCTGGTTTGGAATTATAGGCTGAATGGCTGCTCACTCCTATTACCGTGCTGTCAATCTTGTATTAGCACATTATAATATGGTACATTGAATGCATCTGTTCTGTATATCACGGGGCCTCATTGTCATTTGTTGGATCATTTTTGTCTTATATGATTGTTAAGCAATTATTTCGTCTCGGGCGGCTTAAACTTTGATTATTGTATACTATTTACGGGGAATATAAAAAGAGGGGGAAAACTCCGTCATCAGCTGATTTCACCAGTTCTCAGCTTGGGTGTTCACAAGCATTTATGTTGAAGTGCAAAGGCTCCCTGACACCTAGACACACATCCTTGAAGGGAAGGGGACCGAGTAGAGCGATCTTGGCTCCGGGGCTGAAAAGTGAGCAAGTTTGGAGGCAATTGAACAGGCTGCAGAGAATGTCCCTCTGTTTCCCCATCATGGGCGGTTCCTCTTGCCCCCACACTGCGGAGAGGGGTCACACACAGACCTCAAACCCAAAGGCCTCTTTAGGCGGAATACGAAATGCACCCGGTCCCACCACCTAGTTAGAAGTAGTTATGAAGGCTGAAGAGCTGCTAGCTGAGATTCATTGCCCAAATCTGTGAGATAGGCTTTCCTAATTAACAAGACAAGGAAGACTAGGACGTTGCTAAAGCTACCTGGCAGGACTGGGAGCCGCTGTCACCAACACGGATGATGGCATTTCCTCCTCTGAGGAGCCTATTATAATGTCAGGACGTGTGTTCTCAGATTCCAGTGGGATGGGGGAGTGCACTGGCTAATAGGTGGAAGCAAGTGCAAACTATGACTCAGGATCTAGGAGGGAGGTTAATCAAGGAAGGGCCAGTTGATGAGATCCACTCAGTTCACAACTGTTGAGGACCCCAGGAGGTGGGGAAGGGAGAAGGCGGGGTGTTCATTCCGAGGATCAACGTCCGTCCCCCTGACTTGGATGTTCCCCTTCCTTTTTTCTCCTCTGAACAAGCTTCTCGCTTATCCCCAGCCTTCACATGACCAGTTCAATTCCATCCCATCATCATATTCTCCCAAGGTCCTCTCCTTAATTTTGCTGAGTCCTCCAGTGAGAATATTTGCCTCTGTGTCCTGGCTCGTCCTATTCCCCTTCTCTCTCTGCTCATGCAAGTCTTACCCAGGCTCACCTCTTCCAGAAAGCCCCACCCTGCCGTGCTATCTTTGTCCTGAGTCACAGGGGCATTTATTTACTGTTAGATAATTACCGGGTTACATCTGCGCAGAGTTCACTGCACGCTCCCGGATGAAGTGTACACTTCTTGGAAGTGAGAATGGAATGTGACATCTCTGCACGTGGTGGTGCATTGGGCGATGCAAGCAGAGATGGACGTAACAGTGAAAACGGATACCACCCAGTCCTAGAAAATGTGCACCACCCTCGCTTGATGCCAGTCAGTAAAATAGCCCTATTTATCGAGAGCTTATAAATGCTGAGTGCTTTATACAAATCATTGAATCTTCCCAGCAATCCTGTGAGGCGATTTCTCTTACTTCTCTTTTTTATAGATTAGGAAACTGAGGCTGAGTGAGTTTGGATGACTTGTTCAGGGTCACACAGATAGTACAGGGCCAAACCAGAAATCGAATTGAGGTCTGGATGACTCCAGCCCCCTCCCTTTTCATCTGAGACCAAACACAAAAACCAGGCTGGCACTGGTCTCTTCCCCAAGACGAGTGCCAAGCTCAGCGATGCCAGCTGCCAGGCCCTGTTCGTCCACCTCCCCAGCCCCAGGTCAGGACACAACTGTGACCCCTCTCTGTTCTTCCAGGATGCTGACACTTCCCTTTTTGCTCAAGCAAAGGAGATGAGAAGGACATAGAAGGACAGTCCATAGGCACTAATTATCTCTGCTTTCTGGCTTCTGTAGTATCGCCGCTATTGAAGCGGCTCTGGCAAAGGTCGCCAGCGATTTTCTGAATGAAGTCAGGACTCACACATCCACATGAATACTCCTCAGTGGTGTTCCCCAGGACCCTCCTGGGGACGCCTGTCCTGTGTCCCAGGCACATGGCCAGGGTGCAAGAGTGTGGGAACACCTGCGTTTGGGAATCGCCTTTCGTGCCAGCTTATGGGTCACTCCCAGAATCTGCTTTACTATTTCCTAGTCACATACTAGGTAAAGAGCTGATTTATCCATCCACCCCTTCTGAGGAGTCAGGCTCACCTCTCCTGTGTGATCTTTAAGCATAATCAACATGGAATCGTAGATTAAGGAGGGAAGTTACATTTATTTGTCGGTTCATTCCCTCACTCACTCATCAACCGTTTCTTCAATAATAAGACCCTTACTAGACAAATCCTGCCTCTGGTGCAAATCAACCCTCTGTTCAGTGCTACACTGTCTACTGCTGCACTTCACAGAGAGACGGGATCAGAGGCAGCCACCCACAGAGGGCTTCAACACGGCACCTGACTGCCTGGATGTGAGGCATCGTCAAGGCTTTCCTAGTCAGTGATCTGGCTACATTTCTCCCTTCTCTGTCTGCAAGTTGCCACATTTCTGGAATAGGCAAAAGACAAACTCCTACGTCCAGGCTGCTTATCAGGAGCCCACTTAATGCAGCCCACAGCTATGTGGATCTGGCCCTCAATTTCATGGCCTCTGATCATCCTTGGTAGCTGGGGGACCTTGAGGCTTTCTTAAATTTCCTGAGCCTAGACTTTCTCATCTTTAAAATGCAGCTGGAAACCATGCCCACTTCATGGAGTTGTAAGGGTTAAATGGAATCATGTCCAAAGCATTCGGCACTTGTGAAGTCTGGGGTCTCAGGTCAAGGCCAAGACGCAGGGGGTGGGGAGAGGTCAGCAACCTGTAAAGTATCTCTGGAGGGTGCACACACACACAAAGATGGGTGACCGTGGTTGCTTCAGAGGTGGAGAGCTGAGTGCGAGAATCACTTTTTACAGTGACCCGTATACACCTGCTGACTCAAAACATTTCATAATAATGACAATGACAACAATGTAAAGGGAGTTAGTGCTCTAAGTTTAATTGCTTTCTACTTCTTTACATTTAATTGTCTTTCCCACGCAATACATCTTCAACGGATACTTCTTTAAAAATGAGCTATGCGGCTTCCCTGGTGGCGCAGTGGTTGAGAGTCGGCCTGCCGATGCAGGGGACGTGGGTTCATGCCCCGGTCTGGGAAGATCCCACATGCCGCAGAGCGGCTGGGCCCGTGAGCCATGGCCGCTGGGCCTGCGCGTCCGGAGCCTGTGCTCCGCAACGGCAGAGGCCACAGCAGTGAGAGGCCCGCGTACCGCAAAAAAAAAAAAAAAAAAAAGAGTTATGGAAGAACCATCAGTCTCAGGCCCCTGGCTCCAAGGCTGGGACCTGTCACTGAGACGGCCGCCCGCTCGGGTCTGCCCACCTCCACCCAGCCCCCCTGGTGCCCTTCTGAGCAGGGCTATGCCGGCTTGAGCAGGGCCATTGGCACAGCTGCAGGCACGTTCTCTGAGTCTCCATATTTTCAACCATGGTCTCACATCGCTGTGGCATAAATCTCCCTAAGCCATTATTTCTGGGCTAGTCCTACACCCGGGAACCTACAACGCCGTTTCGCTGTCCCCATCTACTCTCAGCTCTCTCCTTGGGAGTCAGGGGCTGCCATGCACTCAGGCTAATGTCTCACTTCTCTCGGGCACACAGCCAGGGCTGCTCTTCTCCCTTCAGGAACGTGCTGGGCTCCGCTTTGCTGACGTACATACCCTCACCTTGATCATCCTGCCGCAGGGAGCTCTCTCACCTCTCCCCTCCCCTGGCTGAGTGAGGCCAACCCTGGCCATCCCTCAAGGCTGAGCTCAAGTCCTCACTCCTCCAGGAAGCTTCCCTGACTTCTGCCTGCCTGTGCCGCTCTTCCTCAAACTCCCACGAGCTCGGTCACTATTCAGTTCAACTACTGATAAGCGCCTCCCGTCGTGTATTGCAAAGTACAGGCGTATCTCATTTTACTGTGCTTTGCTTTATTGCACATTGCAGTTAATGGCGCTTATTACAAATCGAAGATTTGTGGCAACCCTGCATCGAACAAGTCTGTTGGTGCCATAGTCCAACAGCTTTTGCTCACTTTGTGTCTCTATCACATTTCGATAATATTCAAACCCTCCGCTGGCAAAAAGATTAGAGTATCACTCAATGGTGGTTAGCATGTTTTAGCAATAAAGTGTTTTTAAATTAAGGTATGTACATTGGTTTTTTTAGACATAATGCTATTGCACACTTAATAGATTACAGTAAATGTAACTTATATGCGCTGGGAAGCCAAAAAGTTTGAGTGACTCGCTTGATTGCTATATTTGCTTTATTGTGGTGGTCTGGAACCAAACCCAATAACTCCGAGGTCTGCCTGTAGCTTTGTTTTGTCTCCCCAACTGGATCACAGTCTCTTGGATAACCCAGCTCACGCATTAGCCTTCTTCCACATCCCCATAGCACCCGCTCACTGCCACACACATCTTCCAGCCTCAAAAATGACTTGATTGGGCTTCCCTGGTGGCGCAGTGGTTGAGAGTCCGCCTGCCGGTGCAGGGGACGCGGGTTCGTGCCCCGGTCCGGGAAGATCCCACATGCCGCGGAGTGGCTGGGCCCGTGAGCCATGGCCGCTGAGCCTGCACGTCTGGAGCCTGTGCTCCGCAACGGGAGAGGCCACAGCAGTGAGAGGCCCGCGTACCACAAAAAAAAAAAAAAAAAAGACTTGATTTGGGAATTCCCTGGTGGTCCAGTGGTTAGGGCTCCGCACTTCCACTGCAGGGGGCACGGGTTCGATCCCTGGTCGGGGAACTAAGATCCCGCATGCCGCACTGTGCGGCCAAAAAAAAAAAAAAGAAAAAGACTTGATTTGACTTGGAGTCAGAAGATCTGGGTTTGAGCTCTTTGAGCCTGAGTTTGCACAGCTATAACATGGAAGTAATATTCCTACCACATAGAATGACTGAAATCAGGGCTTGGGAGAGAGACGTGCCTTTCTCAGAGGGCGGAAGGAGAGAAAGGAGAGCCCATGGGAGTGAGAAACAGCAGGAGGGGGAGGCCGGGCCATCTGAACCCACAGGAGCCCCCTCAAAAACTAGAACAACAGAAGGGGGCTAAGGATAGGAGGGTGGGCTTTGGGGAACACACCCCAGCCTCCACTGAGAGAAGACTCTGCTCCTTTCTCCTTCCTGCTCTGAGGCCCTGGGGAGCTTGGAGTTTAGGGAGATGATAAGTGGAGAGAAAATTAAAGGCAAGAGGAGTCTAAGGAAGTCGTCAAAGCACAGCCAGGCGAACAGAACCCTGAAAAAAAAGGTAATGCCGTAAATTACAGCTTAAAAGCCTCGTTTTGGGCAAATTGCTTTTTAACAAGCAGACAAGCTCTATCAATAGCATCTACCGTATGTTTTTATAAAGTGCAGAAATATGTTTTTACAAGGCCAGTAAATAAAGTTCCTATCGATTTGAACTCAAGTGTAATCTGTTTTTCTGTCTGCCACCAACACTGGTAATAAAGCAGAATCATGTAATACGGTATTTCAGCTAATGTGACTATACATCACTGTAGGGACGCCCTGCTCTGCAGCGATCTATCATTTTCTATTGGTATTGCTTAGCCGCAGAATTTATAAACTTGCTCCAAATTGATGCAATGTTCAATTTTCTTTTCCAATTTATTTTTGGTTGAGCCAAGCAATATTGAGGTCTCTGAGCAAGCGGCTGAGCACTACCAGATGTTACCTGGAAGACTTCACACTCCTGGGGAGGAGTGGGGAGATGTGAGCCCGCACTCACCACCCTCAACAGGCAGGGAGACAGAAGGCCCTGGAAGAAGATGGTGATGGAGAAGAGGTAACCTGGGAGCCCAGCAATGACTGTGCTCTAGAACATCCAGGGGCTGAAGGGTGAAAGGCCAGAGAACATCCAGCAGAGAAGCTGTAGCAATGAGCGCTGGGAAATGTGTCTGGGAATTTTGCTAAGACGTAGATTCTGATTTGGTAGGTCTGGATGAGGCCCGAGACTGTGCATTTCTAACAAGCTGCCAGGGGACGCTGATGCTGCTAGTTTCATGGGTCACACTTGGGGGTAGCCATTCTCTAGACCTCAAGCATCTTCAAGGCATAGAGTTACAAATCTTGGAGCTGGAAAAGACCCCAAGAAGTAATCTGGTCCATTCCCCCATCCTCACATGGGAAAGCTATCATTAGCTCTATCTTTCCAACTCCCTGCTCCCCTCCTCTGTGCTTTGGAACACAGTGGGCACACCTCTGCGGTTCTATTCGCCACCTCACGGTGCATCACCCACTGGACACTGAGTGCCTAGACACCACTCATGTTTGGAGACAGCCTGGCAGATGACAGGGAGCAGTGCAGTGTGGTGGACCGCGTGGAGTCTGGAATTAGATAACGTGGGTTTGAATTCCGATTCCACCGCTTACTGACAAGCATGCTTCATCTTCGGCAAATTATTTTCCTCCTTGAGCCTCAGCTTCCTCACTGGTGTCTTGGGAATAAAGTTCTTCCTCAAATTCTACCCGTCTTATTAAATGGGATAACATCTATAAAGAGCTCGACACAGCCAGATGTTCAAAAAGGACCAGTTCCCTTTTGTATTTCTTCAGAATGCACTTGCCTAATGAATGAATGAATGAGTACTTACGAGGTAACCGAGACAAACAAAGTGTAAGTGGCTCAAATTAGATCCTGCAGTAGAGAGAAGCCAGCGCAGAAGGCTGGGTTGAGAGGGTTGGAGCCTGGTTCCTCCTGCTTTCCCTGATAATCTCACCTGATTTCTCCCACATCCTCACCTGCCAATGAAACCCAAGTGGCAAATGCATGAAATACTCAGATGGTCTCTTGGTCTGGCATGAGTCATTTGCTGCCCAGAGAGCACAGCTATTTGGGGAATGAGGAGTCTGGGTGTGGGGATGGCAACGTGGTTAAGGCATGGTATTACCTCTAGCGTACCATGGGATGTTATTTATGTAGACTTCAGGGTTATGGAGGCAAATATTAGAGTCATTTAGAGAGCAGTCTCTGGGAGACAACTAAGGCCCTTAATAAAGTCCAGATCGGTGAGACGGCCTCGCGCAGCTGAGCAGGGGCAAGGATGGGATTATAACTGGGTCTTTCCACCACCTTTCCGCCATAATCACAGCCTCTTTCATACCTTCAGAAACCAAGAAAGTAGAAAGTAGAGGCACTAAGAATCATACTTAATTAACTCAAAGTATGAGCAATGGAAATTCAGTAGTCAGCCTACTTAGTGCTAAAGTAGTTAAAAATAATTTCCCAAGTAATGTATCTTCTGAATTATTTCTAAATGCCATGTATTGGTGATATATTTTAAACACTGTGGTAAAATATACCTAAGATAAAATTTGCCATCTTAACTATTTTTAAGTCTACAGTTCAGTAGTGTTGTGTGGTTGGTTGTCATGCAACCAATCTCCAGAACGCTTTTCATATTGCAAAACTAAAATTCATTTTGCAAAACTGAAATTCCATGTCCATGAAACAACTCCCTGTTCTCCCATCACCTAGCCCCTGGCAACCACCATTCTGCTTTCTGTCTCTATGAATTTCACTACTCTAGGGACCTCAAACAAGTGGAATCCTACAGTATATGTCATTTTGTGACTGGCTCATGTCCCTTAGCGTTATGTCCTCAAAGTTCATCCACGTTGTCTCACGTGTCAGAATTTCCTTCCTTTTTAAGGCTGAATAATATTCCATTTTATGGATAAGACCACATTTTGTTTATCTATTCAGCTGTCAGTGGACACTTGGGTCATTTCTACCTTTTGGCTCTTTTGAATTATACTGCTCACGTGGGCGTACAAATACCTCTTCAATATCCTGCTTTCAATTCTTTTGGATATTTAACCAAAAGTAGAATTGCTGGATCATACAGCAATTTTATTTTTAATATTTTGAGGAACCACCATACTGTTTTCTATAGTAGCGGCATCATTTTACATTCCCACCGACAGTGCACAAGATTTCAATTTCTTCACGTCCTTGCCAACATTTGTTATTTTCTTTGCTTTTCCTTTATAAAAATAGTAGCCATCCTAACAGGTATGTGGTGGCATCTCATTGTGGTTTTCGTTTGCCTTTACCTACTGATTAGTGATGTTGAGCATCTTTTCATGTGCTCGTTTAGCCATCTGTGTATCTTTGGAAAAATGTCTATTCAAGTCATTTTTTCATTTTTTAAATTGGACTCTTTTTGGTGTTGTTGAGTTGTAGGAGTTCTTTATATGTTCTGGATATTAATCACTCATCAGATATATGATTTATAAATATTTGCTCATTCTGTAGTTGCCCTTTACTCTGTTGATTATATCCTTTGACAATTTAAAAATTTTGATATAGTCAAATTTATCTATTTTTTCTTTTGTTGCCTGTGCTATTGGTGTCATATCCAAGAAATCATTGCCTGAATCCAGCTTTCCCCTGTTTTATTCTAAGAGTTTTGTAGCTTTGGCTCTTAGTTTTAGGTTTTGATCCATTTTGAATTAATTTTTGTATATGGTATAAGGCAAGGGTCCTAGGTTATGTTTTAATGTAGATGTTTTTCATATTATTTTTACTATCGCTGTGACCATAGCAACGAAATATCAATCTCAAGTCCAAAGTTTAGGAGGTTACATTTTGCCAAAGAGTGGCAGGAACATTAACGAGAATAAAATAAGTACATGGAAACAGGCCTACATTTTCTGGATTAAATTTCTGAAGTTTTGTGTGTGTTTTTTTTTTTCCCTCCATTTCAGGCAGGGGTTTTGATTGATTTTTATCATGATTCACAAATGTATTAATTTGGACAAGCTACTTACCTCTCTGAGCCTCAGTTTCCTGATAAGTGAACTAGAGATAATGATATCTCAGCCTCCTCCTAGGATTGTGATTAAATGAAATTAAGGTATAAAGTAGGTACTTAGGAAATGTTAGTTTCCTTCTGTCTCTTCAGCCCCTGAGCTTTGCTCCATACCTTCATCTTGAATATTCCGCCCTTTCTTCTATATGATGGTACCAAGTAAACATCAAGTGGTTTAAAGGCTCATCTCTCCCAAGAAGGCTTCCTTGACTCAGGCTACTCATTCTAGTCTTCCCTTCCTTTGTATGTCCTTGGCACATAAAGGTGACCCTTTTGTTTCCCCTGACTACGGTAAACAAAACACAGGGCAGGAAGCCTGCGTCCTGCTTCTAAAACTGGTCTTGACAGGCAGTGGGTGATCAAATTAGAGACTGTATGTTGGCAGGTAGCGTGATTCTGCGGGTTAAGTGAGGGCTGAGGGACCCAGAAGATTTCAGGCTAAGTGAGGGTTCAATTGCCAATTTAACTTAGAATGAGAACAAACTCAAATTTCTTGGGCTTCCGTTGTCATAGCTTGAAAATGGGCATGATGATATAGCTTTGTGCCATTAATAAAAAGATAATTTCAAAAACCACTGGGACAGTTTGCTTTGCAAAGGCTGTAAAAAAGGAAAGAGAAATAAAGAATTTATTCTTGGAAGAGAAATCCCCACACCTCAGGGGATTCTTAACTATTTAAAATCATAGAACCCTAAAGAGAATTTTTAAAACATATGGAATCCAAAAAACACTTTGCAGAAGTAAATTTGCAAATAATTTAGGGGGTTTGTGGCTTCCCCAAAGCCTAGCCAGGGTCTCTAGACTATTGATGAGTCCCAGGATAAGGGCTCTGCTCTGTACAATGGAGCATACCAGCAATAAAATACCTGAGGTGTGTGCCTCCTGCCCTCAAGATTTGCTTTTCTTCCTCTGCAGTCCCTTTCAGTCAAGCCTGGTGCTTATATCAGGTCGCTGACTCGGAATGTCACTGCTCGGAGATGAGATAAGAAATTATCAATAAAAGTGTCACTTTAACTCCTTTGGCTGATGGATGTGGCTGTACATGGTGGTCCCTGCTTGTGCTGTCACCAGCTGAAGACTTAGGGACCACCCCATGGTGGGGGCACAGGGCCCACTGCCCTCCTGCATCTCTGGAACGTCTCTTTACAGTCAGCAAGAGTCCCACTCTCTCTAGACTGGAGATTTTCTCATCATCACAGCGAGGATGTACCAGATTATAAACTCCACGCAAGGAGACTATTAAAGGACACAAGGTGGAAAAAGAATCCAGCCTTGTCTTGATAAATCATAGTTCTGTGCATTTCAGTTTAACTTCCCACATTCATCCTCTTCCTGAATCAGGCTCTTCTTTACTACACAGTGATTGTCACTTGGCACCCTCTGCAACCTCCTGCAAGCGGACCATCCTGAACAGCAGAGGCTGGAAGTTAAAAACTACATTTCCCAGACTCCCTTGCAGTTGGGGTTCTGGATGCAAATTTGATTCCACCAATGAGATACACCCACACAACAAGGTGAGGCAGAGGCCTTCTCCTACTTCCTGGGCTGATGCAGTTGTGAAGACTTTTGGGTTTCTCTGCAGCAAAATTCCAGTCTTGGATGGCAGCTTCATGAGGGGAGAGACGCAGCAACAGAGACCTCCACACTCACTGTTCTCAAGTCCAATCACTGACTTCACGGGAGCTAAACGTCTCTTCGGAGCTGGAGACAGCCCCCTGACTCCTGGATGCAGTGGCTGTGGTGTTTTGAAGTCAGCAGTTCCAGAGACAGCATCCTGATTCCCCAGCTTCCTCACTGGGGCAGAAAAAGCAGCTCCCCTGGTAGGCCAGCTCGGTGGTTTTATTCCTGGGGGAGTCATTCTTGGAGGCTGAAACTAGAGCTCACCCCTCAGCCCATCTAACAGTTTTGTAAGCACCCAATTTCCTGTAGTAAGTACTTCCCTGCTTAAAATAGCTAGAGTGTGGTTTCAGTTTTCCACAACTCAGCACTGACTGAGGTAGTGTTTTGGAACTAGAAGAGGTTGCAGGCAGTAGACCCTCATGTTTGGGGCTGGTCGCCTGTCTGGTCCAGTCTGAAGACAGGTAAAAGTCTTCTGCTTCCAGCCAAGATGGCGTAACAGGGACCAGATTTACCCTACCACCCGAGACAACTAAAAAACGGAACAAAATATGTGCAACAGTGGTTTTCGGACTTTGAACAGCAGGCAGTGCAGGACAGTGATCAGTGAGACAGGGAAAACAAATGAGGAGAAACTTACGATTACCCCAGCTTACTGCCTGAACAGAGTTTCCAGGCTGCAGTGCCGGGAAGGGGAACCCAGGTGGAGTCTGACAGTCATTCTGCATCGAAGAGATAGGGCTGGGGGTCCAAGGAGGTCAAGGTGCCCAGAATTCACAGGACAGAGAGAGAGAGAGAGAGAGCTGTGCAGAGATTCCTGGAAGTTGCAGAGAGTCCTCCTTGAGTTTTCAGTGGAGTACTGATCAGAACTTGCATGTGAGGAAACTATGTACGTCCAAGGAAAGAACTCCCAAAAGAACAGAGGGGAACATCTTCAGGGCTCACACAGGGCTAAGAACAGTTTGCATTCCCACCAGCCAGATTTAAAAAAAAAAAAAAGAAGCCTTACAATTCATGGGGTAGTAGAATACACAGCAGTAGAGCAAAATTAACCCTAGAAAAAGGCTGCTCTGGTCCCCCACTAACAAAGAGCTTAAAAGCAAGCCTCAAAAGGATCAGTCTATTTTCAGTGAACCCAGCTACACCCCAGAACAACACTCAAGAATAATTACAAGAATATAAAAAATATTTCATACCCAACAAAGTAAAAATTCACAATGTCTAGCACACACCTAAAAAAAAAATTACCAGGCATGCAAAGAAGCAACACAAGGACAAAAATCAATCAATAGAAGCAGACCCAGATATGACACAGATAGAAGTAGTAGACATGAAAAATTATTATAACTATATTCCATACGTTCAAGAAGGTAGGGATGCTTAAATATCCCAAGAGAGATGGAGCATAGTTTTTAAAACTCCAAATTGATTTGGAAGGGCTAAAAAAAAAAGTACAATGTCTGAGATGAAAAATATACTCAATGGAATTAACAGAAGCTTAGCCACACTGAATAACATATTAGTGAGCTTAAAGACACAGCAATAGAAACTATCCGAAATGAAAAACAGAGAATAAAAAAGACTGGGGGAAAAAATCCAGAACGGCACATCAGTTAGCTATGGGGCATCTTCAAGTAGCTAAATATAGATGTAATTGGAGTTCCTGAAAGGAGGGAGGCAGAAAAAAATATTAGGAGACATAATAGTTGAAAAATTTCTAAATTTGATGCAAACTATAAACCCACAGATCCAAGAAGCTCAGTAAAAGAAACTCCAAGCAAAAGCAACATGACATAAATGACACCAAAGTACATGATAGCAAATTGCTTAAAATCAGAGATGAAGATGGGGGAACAGATTACCAATATAAAATGTGACACTGGTAGCCCATGACATTTACAGTAGTGAAAGATTCTTAATTGTCAAATGTGGTTGCTTAGAATAAAATGTCTATGAAAGATAAGAGTTTGGCAGAGTTCATGATAGTTGATTATGTTGGCACTAATGAATATAAAGACAGTGGAGTAAGATGGCTGCTTCTGCCTGAAGTAGAGAGATTAAAGAAAAAAATAACAAACTCGGGGATTAAATTCTTGACTCAAGGCACAATCAGAAGAGAAGGGAACACTTATGACTAACCTGAAAGAACCTTTGGGGAAAAAAAACAACCCCAGAATGCTACATCAGTGAGATGTGGGTTATCTTCAAGTAGCCTGCAGCTTCAGGGCCAACAAAATAGGAATCAGAAACGGAAACTGACCCTGCAGTTTGCCGAATTACAGCCAAAGTTCAGTTCAGGTCTCTTATGGGAGAGAGCACTGACTGGGAAAGGCTGGGACCTTCTGAAGTGGGATGCATGATTCAGATGGCTGAACCTCAGACCCCACTGCACCTCCCCTTCCAGGAGAAGCTACCCCTTCTCTCTGTCTGATAAGGCTGATCTTGCCTTGCAACAGAATATCTGTTCTTGATGCCCACACTGACAACCCTCATTGCTTGCAACCTATTCTAGAGTCAGATTTCAGCATGTCCCGTGGAGAGGTACAAAGTCTGATCCTGAAACAGCAGACTTCCGTACAAAAATAATTGTCATTTGTTTTCTTATATTTATTGCCAGAAATCTGAGAAATATATGTGGGAAAGATACTAGATGAGAGAGAAAAGAAGATAATCTTAGACTGGGCCAGATTGATCAATATGGATTCTAGATCCAAAGTTAGCTCGATCATCCGGGGGTGGTTCTGTTTGCTCAGTGGGTTATATGATGACATCTGAACTCAGTGGTATCCTACACTAAATGAGATTGAGGTGACAGGAATTCCTTGACATAATATAAAGGAAAGAATCTAAATACGTAGAGAACTACGGAAATGTTGGCATAGGTTAACACATTTGCCCCCCTCGTGTACTCCCTAACTCTGTCCCCTGAGAACATCTTTCCTTCATGAGTATTTAGAAATACTTTGGTGAGGGGAATGCCAGCATTATTTTTTTCTTTGGCTGTCTTCAGAATTTTGAGAATTTCTCTTATCTTTGGTTTTTAGGAGTTTGATCATGATATGTCTAGGTGTTTGGTATTTTGTTTGTTTAATCTTGATTACAGTTGTGTGAGCTTCTTGAATCTGCAGTTTGTTGCCTTTCATTACTTAAAATATGTACTGGCCATTCTGTCTTCAAATATTTCTTCTGCCCTGTTCTGTCCCTTTCTTCTTCTGGGACTCCAACTACGTGTACATTAGAGCATTTTCTATTGTCCCACAATTCTTGGACGCTCTGCTCTGTCTCTTCTTTTCTCTCTTTATGTGTGTTTAGATAATTTCTATTGATCTATTTCAAGTTCACTGATTCTTTCATCTGCTGTGTCCAATTTGCTGATAAGATCATCCTAAGGTCCATTTCAGTAACCTATCTAGTTTTCCTTGATGAAGGTTCTGCCTTTTTGCGAGATTGCCTCCTAGGGGATGAGACCTAGCCCCGAGCCCAGCCTAGTGGCATGGACCCTGCTTCCCATGGGCAAATTGCTTCATGCCATCCTGCTTGCCTGAGCTCCCAATTACTGCCTACCCGGTGCTTCCTTGGTCCTGGGGCAGGGCTGACGTGTGATGTGAGACAGCTCCCTGAAAGTTGCTAGTGACATAGTTGGGGAGAAGAGACGTGATTCCAAAACACCACATCCTGATGTGGAGTGAGATAAATGCTCTTAGGATGCAGAGTAATGTGGGAGCCCAGAGGAAGATGTAGCAATCTGGGAGAAGAGACAGGGAGCTGAGTCATAACCTGAGCATGGTATAATGAAGGTCTGAGCTAGAGCAATGCATGGGTCAGGGCTAACATCCATTAGTAACCAGGAATTTTGTACTTGTTTTTGGAGTTTTGCCTCTCCTTACCTGTGAATTCTCACCCCAATGGCTTATTTACCTGATGGTTGCGATGTTCAGCGGGGATATTACTGGGGTTCAAGTACCCTCCATCCAAGTTGAGTCTCTTCTGATCTCCCTTCATCATCCAAATGGTCAGTTTCCTTCCACCCCTCTCTCCATGGGTTTCTTGGGGCTGAATCAGATGCATTTCTACATCAACTTTCCTGACATTTAGTCCAGTAAGATTTTTCTAGTTCTGGATATCCAGAAAACCACATCACCTATTTCATTTCTCATTTTGTCCACCTGTCCTTGGCTTCTCTCTGCTTGTTCAAGCTGAGGGTCAGCAATGATTAAGACTCTCCCAATCTAATTTGCTCATTGGTAGAACCAGAATTACACTGAACTTAGGAAGTGACAGTTTATGAGAGGACAGAATTTCAGAGGTGTCAGAAGCCTCAATCCATCTCACCGCCTGATATATGATGCCTAAAACCCCACCATTAGTGTCTCTTTTCTTTAGCTCAGTAGTTCTCAACTTATATTGATGCATAGCATATGATGGTTCTCTGTTTCTCTCTCTATATATACACATGAAAGATCAATAGATAGATAATCTTTATACACGGATAGGTATAAACAGATATATAGCTAAATCAAGTATCAAGCATACTAAATATACTAAAAAATACATATATTATAAAGGCTTAATGTAGACATTAATAGGGAAGGGAAAAGATTTAAGAAAGACTATAAAAAGTATGGGGAAAAAATTAATATTAAGTCTACATTTTTCCGCTAATTGAGAAAATACAGCCCTCCCCGCCCTTCTCCTTTTCTTTCTCTTTCTTCTTTAAATTTAAGACCGGTTCAGCCTTTTAGCATGCAAAATCCCTTGAGGCAGATAACATTTTAAGCTGCTATCAGTCACCACACTGTGATGTGATGTGTTTGAGAAGAACAGACATAGATGGGGGTGGGTTGGAGAAGAAAGAGGATGCTGACATGTCTAAGGGGGAAAAAAGATGAGGGGAAGGGCACGATTCGTGGAGGACTGAGGTACCAAAGACAAACTATGTCATAATTTTCGCGAGGCTTATCTCTGCCGTTTAACTTCCGAGAATTAGCTCTCTGGTTTTAGCATGCATAGAAACATCACAAGGCATTTTGTTTTTCTACGTCAAACCTTACAACAACCCTATGAGATGGGTATTACTCATCATCCCATTTTATAATTGAGAAAACTGTGGTTTGGAGACGTAAGTTTCAACTCCAGTTCTATCTCCAGCCTGGACCTCTTTTTTTTTTTTTTTTTTTTGCGGTACGCGGGCCTCTCACTGTTGTGGCCTCTCCCGTTGCGGAACACAGGCTCCAGACACGCAGGCTCAGCGGCCATGGCTCACGGGCCCAGCTGCTCCGCGGCATGTGGGATCTTCCCGGACCGGGGCACGAACCCGTGTCCCCTGCATCGGCAGGCGGACTCTCAACCACTGCGCCATCAGGGAAGCCCTGGACCTCTCTTTTGAACATCAAACTCTTCTGTATAAAAACTCGCTCAACATCTCTCCCTGGATGTCTGATAACACCTCAAACTCAGCATGTTCAGATCAGATGGCCCGAGTTCTTGCACCCATCCCCTAAACATGCTCTTCCCTTAGTCTTTCCAATTTGCTGTGGACTGAATGTTTGTGGCCACCCCAAATCCATATGTTGAAGCCCTGATTCCCAATGTGATGGTATTTGGAAGTGGGGCCTTTGGGAGGTGATTACGTTTAGATGAGGTTGTGAGGGTGGGCCCCTCATGATGGGATTTGTGCCCTTATGAGAAGAGACTCCAGAGAACTTGCTCTCTCTTCTCTCCTTCTTCTCCATGTGAGGACACAGAGAAAAAGCAGCTGTCTACAAGAAAAGACAAGAGAGGTCTCACCAGAGACTGAACTGGCTAGCACCTTGATCTTGGACTTCCCAACCTGCAGAACTGTGGGAATATATTTCTGTTGTTCAGGTCACCCAGTCTATGGTATTTCGTCATGGCAGCCTGAGCTGACTAAGACGCCATCTCAGAAAATGGTAAGTATCCTCCCAGTCATCAAACAGCTCAATCTAATATGAAGAACCTCAACCAAAGTGCTCTAACCTGTGGTTTAGGGTAAGTTTTGAAAGACAACAATTGATGTTCTTACCCGGGAGAATCAGATGTTTCCCTCATGCTCTGCCTTCCCAGGAGGAAGCAAGAGTGGGCCCCTGGGATGTCTGTTAGGTCCTCTTTGCCTCTTTTCTTTCTCCTCTGGAGTTACTAAGTCTTTGTCAAGGGTCTGGGGTAGATGAGACACTGCTTGTAAGAGAAAATTTGTGATTGAAATACAGCAGCCAGGATGGAGGGCAGGGCAGGCTGGAGAGCCCTGCTGGTAATAAAGGGGTGAATTTGGAGGGGCTGAGCCCTGAGGAGCCTCCCTTACCCTCCAGAGTGGAGAAGCTGAGGAAGACAGAGAGGGACAGGCCTCACCATGGAAACTAGATGAGGCAGGGAAACTGAACCCAAGTCTCACTTTGCTAGTCCCTCCAGTGGATGTTTCCACTGGAGGGAATGTGGCTTGGAATTACAGTCCACTGTCCTAGACAATCAGTGCAGTGTGGTGGTTAATACACAGCCTCTGGGGCCAGATCACCCGTGGGCTTGAAGGCCAGCTCTGAAGCTCAGCACCTGGGGCCAGCTACACACCTGTTTCCTCATCTGGAAGATGGGGGTGATAATAGCACCCACCTCACAGCATTGCTGGGAAGATTAAAGGATGATGGTACTTGAAGAACTCAGGACTGCACCTGACCAGTTAGCGCTCATCATGCCCTGCTCTCTGGAGGGAAAAGCTGCCCTCAGCAAGCTGGACGCAGACCTACAGAGCCACCGGCTGCTGGGCATTTGGCCATCCGTCCCCCACCCTTACCCGTCCCCAGCCCAACGCGTCCCCTTTAGGCAAGAGCCAGCCCCTTCCTGGGGAGTCTCGGCCCTGGGATGACAGAGCAGGGCTCACTCAGCTCATGTCCTGGTCTGAGGGGCCTGAAGTGCTCACAGGAGATGGCTGAGCCTTCAAAACCGTTAATTCTGAAAAGCCCAGGCATGAGGAAGACGTTTACAGGTGGTTAAAAAAAAAAAAGTGCTTGTTAGCTTTCTCCTCTGGGAGGTTTTCTGGGTGTGCCCTGCTGCGCACGGCCTGATGCTGAGTGCCCGGGACTCTGAATTCGGTGGAGCGGCAGTCCTCTTGGAAAAGCTGCTCTGACTCCTGGCTGTTTTTCCCCTGGGGCCGGGGGAAGGGATAGAGGGGATGGAGGGAAGAGGGCTGTCAGGCATCTCACCTACCTAGTGTCATTAGAAAGGGATTAAAAGAGAGCAGAAAAATGGCAGAATTCACATGTGTATCGCTTTTACTTTTTTCAAAGAGCTTGGGCACCACGTCTTTTGAAGCACCTGGGGCCTGGGACAACAGCTAAACCATCTTGGACCCCGAGAGACAGCAGGGAAGGCCAGGAAGGTTTTATTAGCCAACGTTGCACGTGAGGAAGTCAAGAACGTGGAGGGGGAACCTGTGACAACAGGAGGGGCGAGGCACAGAGAAAGCAGAAGGCCAGGAGAGCGGGCTTCTGGTGGGGGCTCCATCCCCCCCTGCCCGTGTGACCTTGGGCAAAATCCTTAACTTCTCTCGGCTTCAGCTTTCTCATCTGCAAATCGGGGATCGTGGTACAGGTTGTGCCAGGCCCAGGGGACCGTTATGAGACAAGGATGAGGAACACACAATGTATAATAGGCTCTTTAAATGTGAGAGACAATAAAAACGCCTTCTCGGGAGGTCACCTCTCCCACGACCCCAAGTGTCCAGAACACGGCGGAACATCAGAAAGGGAAGGCCGAGCACCTACTGTGGGAAAGTTCTCTGCACTCAAATTGGTTCCTTTGACCATTTTCCTCTTTAATCCTCTCAAAGCAGATATTATCATCCGCTTTCACAGATGAGGGAAGTAAGGCTAAGAAGTTGAGAAACTAGTGAAGGTAGTTGGGTACAGAACTGGAATCTGAACTCACATCTGTCTTTCTAGACCTCGAGCTCATGCTCTGACCCCCCTGTGATGCTTTCCTGAACACCCCGCCCCCCCCCGCCCCCGCCTCCGAAAAATACACACAGAGGCATCTCATACACGTCACGGGGCTTGTAGGTGAAAACTCAGGCACTTGACTCACGTTCTCACTTTGAGCCTGTTTACTCTTGGTTTAGAAATAATTCTGACCTGTTTGGTTATCAGTTTTCCCATCCTGCTGCAGATCAGAAGGGACATAAGGATACCAATCATCTTTGACAGGAGCAAGAAATAACAGATGACAGGAGGAAAATAAATTTTAAAAGTAATTTTAGCAGTGTTGGGTGGTTTTGTGTAGAAACAAATAACCTTACAAATTTCTTTGATCTCTACAGCTATCACTTGTGAGTGATCTAAAAAAAAAAGTCTGGGGCTTCCCTGGTGGTGCAGTGGTTGAGAGTCCACCTGCCGATGCAGGGGACACGGGTTCATGCCCCAGTCTGGGAAGATCCCACATGCCGTGGAGCGGCTGGGCCTGTGAGCCATGGCCGCTGAGACTGCGCGTCCGGAGCCTGTGCTCCGCAATGGGAGAGGCCACAGCAGTGAGAGGCACGTGTACCGCAAAAAAAAAAAAAAAGGTCTGCCTGCCTTATGAAAATAAAATAAAACCTATATTCCTAAGGCAGAACTGGCTCCAGAAAAAAGAAACTCTGTGTTGGGTAGGGCAGCTGGACCACAAGCATCTCAGACTCCTTTTCCTCAAGATTCTTGTTCTTCTTTCTGAGTCCCTGTTCTGGGCACGTTCCACCTCTACAGTGAGGGCAGAGCACAGACACAGAACTGAAGCTTTTGTTCTCAGTACCACTGTGAAAAGAGCAATGCAACACAGATTCACTGAAGACTCAGGGACAGCAAAAGGGAAGCTGATGAAGACATTAACGTGAAACCAGGTGACTGGTGCAAAATAGCCATTTGCTTGTCAATTACACAATCAGTAACTATCGATCAGGCACCTGCCAGGTGCCAGCGTAGTCCTAGGTTCAGGGCCTTCAGCTGTGAAGTTAACTGACTCTCTGTGCCCTCTTGGTGTTGCCTGTGCCCTTGGAGGGAGTGTGTCATGTTAATCAGCAGCTTGCGACCCCTGGAGAGGGATGAGTCCCCTCTTGGTCTTGCCTAACTTCATATAAAGTCATCTGCAATACCACCCATCCACTCCCTACACTGTCAAACACAACTGTACCATAACAGGAAACATATATTTGGTCTTTATCCTTGGTTCCTGGCACAGAGCTCCTAAGACCCTTGGAATCTCCAGAGTGATTAAGAATGTCTTCTGTGTGTTAATGAGGTGACTGGTTGGGGGCGGGGATGGGGGGGTGGGGGAAGATGCCAGATAATTTCAGGATGGGGACTGGTCCCAGAAAGACCAAGGCATGATTAGAGGGTTGGAACTTTCAGCCCCAACCCCAGACCTCCAAGGAGGGGAGAGGTGGAGATTGAGTCAATCACCAATGTCCAACGACTTAATCAATCATGCCTTTGTGATGAAACCTCCGTGAAAACCCTAAGTGATGGGATTTGGAGAACTCCTGAGCTGGTGAGCACTTTAAGGTGCTGGGAAGGTGCTGCTCCGGAGGAGGCCACGGATGCCCCCCGTAACCCCTGCCCCCATGCCTTGCTCTATGAATCTCTTCCATTGGGCTGTTCCTTGAGTTGTAGCCTTTATAATACATTGGTAATAGTAGGAAAACTGCTTTCCTGAGTTCTGTGAGCTCTCCTAGCAAATTATTGAACTTGAAAGGGAATGTGTAGTGGGGACCGTAATTCTTTAGCCGAGTCGGAGAGAAGTGTGGGTACCCTTGGCACCAATACTTGTGATGAACGTCTGAAGTAGGGGATGGTCTTGTGGGACTGAGCCCTTAACCTGTGGAGTCTGATACTAAGTCTGGGTAGTTTGGTGAGAACTGAGTTGAACTGTAGGGCTCCACGTTGGAGAGACGGAGAGCTAGCTGTCGGTGTGGATAAAACCCCGCATTTGGTATCAGAAGCCCAGTGGGAGAAAACACTGCGGGCCCCTGAGGCAGCCTCCAGGGTTCTGATTCCCTGTCTAAGAGGACTTATCATCAGGGCTACCTCCCCCCAGGGCCAGGCTGGACCTGCCCACAGGGGCGTGGCCTTAGCCGCTAGAAGTCCCTGGAAGCCCTGCTACAACATGACTCAGCAACTCCCGCTGCCGCACTGAAGAAGCGGCCGTAGGTAGCAAGGGCACCGGCTGTGACATGTTTACAAGGATGACATGGAATCATTTAACAGAGGTTAAGCTATATTCGTTAGATTGTTTAAGAAGGCGGGGTTGTATGTAATCTATTTTAGAGAGACTGCCATACAAAACGATTAAAATAAGAAGTTGGAGTATGTCAACGGGCAAGGTTCGATTATCCAGAAGGTGAGCTGAGAAAGAACAGCTCACTTCCAGCATGGTATCACTGCAGTGCCATTTTTTTCAAATGACTCCAAGTCCCACGTCATTTCCTGAGTAAACCACCCCAAGTTCTCCGGGTCCCCTGGCATGAGGCACAGTGTTCCCGCGGGCACCCGTGACCTCGGTGAGGAGGTGACAAGCCCCACCTGATGCCTTCTTACCCTCTCCCCAGGCTGCAGCCTCTCCCTATGCAGCCTGGGTGCCGTGGACACCCAATTCTGACCACCGCTGTCACAGCCCCAGTCTCTGTCCAACTCCTTTCCCTGTACAGAAGGGACAAAGAACCGTGTTGACTTCCCTAGGGTAAGGAACAGTTCCATCTGCCTGCCTGGGGTTCCAATATTTTACAAATGTTCGCAGAGCCCTGTGGGTTTTGCTCCATAAATACGCAAGAGAGCTTGACCAAAGGCAGACCCCAGGACCCCTGCTGGAGGAAAACTATATATGACACAAAGTTTTTCCAGCAGAACAAGTTCCAAACTCAGGGACCCTGGATCCCACTGGGTTCACACAGGCTGTGGGTGGAGTGGAGGAGGGCATTGAACACTGGACCTCTCTGATTACGCCGCACGGACCTCATAAATAGGGAGAATCAGGTGACAAGCCTGAAGGAGCATCAGGTGAGACAGACCCAGGATGGCAGTGATATCTCAGGCACAAACGCCTGGGACTTGGATTTCATCTCACGCTGTTGGTGCCTTACATTCTCATAGCTTAAGTGGGAAGAATCACCCCAGGAACTCCGAACTGTTAAGAGCAGAGTCCATTTGCCTGCTCTCTGAGAGGCAGCCATGATTTTGTGATTAAACACACAAATTTGGGAACCAGACAGCTGGGCTTCAAATCCCAGCTTCATCACTCACCAGCTGTGTGACCTTGGGCAAGTTGCTTAACCTATCTGTGCCTCAGTTTACTCATCTGTAAGACTGGGAGAATAATGATTGTGAAAAGTAAATGGGTTAGTATTTCTAAAGCGCTTAGAAGCGCCTGGCACATGTCACTGTGCAAAATAAAACAAAATAATCCGGCCAAGGCAGGGGATTGAAAAGATGAGGCATATCCAATAAATGTCTTGGAGGCTCAGATGCGTGGATTCTGTCTCATAGCTGACTCCTTGCCCCAAAGGCAGCAACTCCTGAGTGGGGCTGTACGGGAGGGAGTGCACGAAGGGTTAAACCCCCAAGTGAACAGAAAAACAAGTTCCATCTGGTCCCTGGGACAAAGCGACAGCCTGCAAAGCCCCCAGCCCGGGCTCCTGCTCAAAGGACACATTGCTTTTTAAAATTCCAACTTGTGGCTGCCTCGATCTATAAATCAACCAGTTCTCCACACCCTAGAGCTCGGAGCAGGATTCACAAATGGCAGCGAGACATTCGTGTTCCGAGAATAGGCATCTGAAAGTGCCTTTGCACTCGGGGTACCCAGCCCCCCCGGGCAGCTTCCTGAAAGGCCCTGGGGCTAGTGCTTCATCCCCGGCTCCCCTTCAGAGCAGGGATTGCTCTCCAGGGGGTAAAGAGAAGGCAGGCAAGACGGCACAGGGTCAAGGCTCAAACTGGAGCTGGGGTTTTGCTTAGATGCCTCACTTCAGCGACCTGTCTCTGGGACTCAGCTGTATCAGCTGTTTGCCCCACCTCCCCACGCCACTGCTGGGACCCCATCCTTAAGTGCCAGGCTGGGAGTGGTGAAAGGCTGATTAATTAGAACCATCAGCACTCCACAAGGCACTGGGGGAACCCCTTCAGAGAAGCAGTGGGCTTCTTCTTGGTTCCCCAGCTGATTTGCGCATGGGGCAGCTTGTGCCCAGGCATTCCCCGGGGGACACAAGACCCCTCCATACGTGGAAGGGGAGAGGAGCCAGAATGAACCCCCGGGTCCTCCTGTGGGCCTTCGCCTGAGGCAGCGCCCGTCAGTTTTACCACACCCCCTGGACGCATGCCCACGCCTGCCCTGATAACACTGAATCCAGCCCTCGCGCTAACCCTGCCGAGCAGGGAAGTAATTCACAAAAAGTTGGGCAATTGAAAGTTACAGTTTCCACAGCAACCAGCACTCAGACCATTTGGGTAGCTGAAGCCTTTTCCTCTTAGCATTCACTTTTTTCCTCTCCCCAAATAGCATTTTTTCTGTTATTATTACAGTAATACACATTCACTGGAGAACATATGGAAATTACAGACAAGTGTAAAGGAGAAAATAAAAATTACCCTTAATCCCACCACTCGGAGCAATCCAATGTTAACATTTTGATGTATTCTTCATTCGTCTAGGTTTTTTTTTTTTTTTTTTTTTGCATGCATGCATAAAAAGATATAATTTTTGAAAATTGGGACTATAGTGAAATTACTGTTTTATCATTTGGTTTCTTTCACTTAAAAACATATTGTAAGACTTTCCAATAGCCTTAAATGTTCCCTGAGAACATGATTTTTAATAGCTACATGGTATTTTTTCATATGGATAGGACATATTCTATTCAACCAATCTATTGTTGAGCTTTTTAGATGATTTTCCTTTTCTCTTTCACTATTTTCAATAACGCTACAATGAACATCCTTTTACATCAATTTGTGTGTTTCTCATTAATCAGATTAGAATAAATTCATAGAACTAAAATTATTGTTCAAATGCAATGAATATGTAAATAATTCTAATATGCATTATTAAATCCCCTCCAGAAAGGTTGGGGCAATTTGTACGTCTTCCTGTAATGTATACTCTCCTTAAAAAAAAAAACCAAAGTTCTAATTTGGTAGGTTTTAAATAAAGTCTATACCATTTTAAAAAATTACATTTCTTTGAATTATAAATGGAATTAAGCTTTCCCCTCACTTTTTTGAAAAAAATTATTATTATTATTATTTTTTGAGGTACGCGGGCCTCTTACTGTTGTGACCTCTCCTGTTGCAGAACACAGGCTCCGGACGCGCGGGCTCAGCGGCCACGGCTCACGGGCCCAGCCGCTCCGCGGCATGTGGGATCCTCCCGGACCAGGGCACGAACCCGCGTCCCCTGCATCGGCAGGCGGACTCTCAACCACTGCGCCACCGGGGAAAGCCCTCCCCTCACATTTTTAATGAACTTTCTTCTGTCTATAATCACCCATTAACATCCTTTGCCTCCTTTTTCTATGCGGTATTCATCTTCTTATTATTGATTTATAAGAGCTCTTTATGCATAAAGATAATAACCCTTTGTCATATTTATGGCACATATGTTCTCTCAGTTTGTCGTTGGATTTTTATTTTGTTTATGGCATTTTTTAAAGTGCAGAAGTTTCAAATATTGTTGTAACTCACATCCACCCTTCTTTTCCTTTATGACTTTATCTTTAGATTTTTATGCCCAGGCAGACCTTCTCTAACCTGAAATCCGATAAATATTTATCTGTATGTTGCTTTTCTAGCCATTTTATGGCTCTGTGGTTTTGATTTCACACTGACTGCTCTAAAACGCCTGGATTTCTTATACAGGTGCGGTTCCGCATTTTCTTGTCTAATGGTCCTGAGGCTGGAGTCTGCAGGGCCAGGTTAGAGATGGTTGCCAGGGAGATGCAGGAATTGACCTGCTGCTCCTGCCTTTCAGGAGATCTCAGCCTTGCAGGCACCTTTCCATGGAGTCCTGGTTTTTGCTAGTGAATGGGAGAAATGAACAGGGAGGAGGAAATAGCTGTTTCACGATTACACACTGAAAAAGGTACACCTCACGTGGCTTTGTTTCCCATCTGAGATGGGGAGGTGGAGGATGGGGGGTGCCAGATGCATGGAGAGCTGGCGAGCAGCTTCATCCTTAGCACGTTAGAAATCAAGGGAGTAGATTCCAAACCTGAAATTAACCATCACTCTACTTGCAAGAACTAAAGGCAGTCTTGCTGGCATTGCATTTCACCAAATACCAGGTTTGCATGAAGAAGAGGTACAGGGGGTGGGGGTGGGGGAGAGGGAACCTGGGACTTCAGCTCCCCAGAGATGTGGACCTTCTCTTCAGTCCAATCACCCAAAGGGCCCCAAGAGTCAGTGAGTACCAGGCAGGATGCTGTGATCCCAAGCAGAGGGTGGTTAACTTCGGACGCCATCTGGGAAGATGCTGCTGCAGACCGCCCCCGCTCTGTCCAGCCTCAGGAGATAACTGCCTTCCTTCCATTGTCCCTATTTCAATTCAGCGCCCAAAACTTTTTGCCAAGGCTGTTTGCCCACTTACTAAAGTCATCTCTGCATGTGCTGACAAGGCAAGGGATTTATTCATTCATTCCACAGGTTTACTAGGGTCTAGTCTCTGCATACCACTGTGTCCAGCCATGGTGGTCTATTCCTTTCCAACGAGGGATAACATATTTCCCTCCCATCTCCTGCTCTCTGTTATCTCTCCTTAAACCCCTAAAAACACCTCACAACCCTCTGCCTTGTATCCCATGTCTTCTAGTCACTGCCCTGCCTCAGCTTTCACATTGCAGGATGCACTAGTCACCTGGGCGTTGGAGAAGATTATTATAACTACCACCACCACCATCACCATCATCCTTTACTGAATGCTTCCTGTGTTGGCACCGACAGCCTTTACATACGTGTCCTCTCGTAGTCATCATTCAATAATCTTCATTCAACAAGTATTTATTAAGTGTCTACTATGTGGTAGAGACTGTTCTAGTGCTTGGGATACATCATCAAATAAACCAAAGATTCTTGCCCCCACGGAGCTTATATCCAGCTGTGGGGTGGAGGCAGGAATAGGCAAAACAAACACATAAACATAATGACTAAAGAAACTGTGTGTAGCTTAGAAGGTGATAAATACGATGGAAAGAAGTAGAGAGGGATAAGGAGGCTCGGGGTACCAGGGCCGGGGTTGGGAAGGCCTCCTTGAGAAGATGACATTTAAGCAGAGCTGGAAGGAGGTGAGGATGTGCGCCATGACTATGTGAGGGGAGGACAGACTCCAGCAGAGGGAACCACCATGCAGAGGCCCTCAAGCATAGCTGCTGTGGTCAAGGAGGAGGGGCTTCCCTGGTGGCGCAGTGGTTAAGAATCCGCCTGCCAAGGCAGGGGACACAGGTTTGAGTCCTGGTCGGGGAAGACCCCACATGCCGCGGAGCAACTAAGCCCGCAAGCCACAACTACTGAGCCCGTGTGCCACAACTACTGAGCCCGTGTGCCACAACTACTGAAGCCCACACGCCGAGAGCCCGTGCTTCACAACAAGAGAAGCCTGAGCACAGCAATGAAGAGTAGCCCCCACTCGCTGCAACTAGAGAAAGCCTGTGCGCAGCAATGAAGACCCAACGCAGCCAAAATTAAATAAATAAAAAAAATAAATTCATTAAAAAAAAAAAAAGGCAGATGGGATGCCAGGAGGCTGGAGCCAGTGAGCAAAGCAAAAATGACAGGATCGAGGTCAGAGGGGTGACAATGGGCCAGGTCATATGGGGTCTTGTAAGCCACTGTGAGCTCTTTGGCTCTCACTCTGGTGACCTAAGGAGAAATGGAAGGGTTTTGAGCAGAGGAGTGAACTGATCTGAACTGGAGATGTAAAGGCTCGCTCTGGTTGCTCTGTTGAGGGTACGCTGGGCATTTGGGGCAGGTGTGGTGGGTTGGAGACCAGTTACGAGGCTGTTGCAATAATCCAGGTAGAAGGAGGTGGCTCTAGCCAGGGTGTTAACAGTGGAGGAGAGAAGTGGTCGGCGACCGGATAGATTCTGAAAGCGAAGACAAGAGCGTTCCCTGGTGGGTTGGATGTACGGTGGGAGAGAAGGAGCAGTCACTGATGACGCCAGGGTGTCTGGCCGACACAGCTGGGAGGCTGGGGCAGCGCTTCGCTGAGATGGGGAAGATGGCAGACGGTGCGGGTTTGTGGGAGGGTAGAGACTGGGCACTGGGGATGGACGTGTTGCCTGTGAGCGTGTCCATCAGTCACCCCGGTGGCCATGTGAGTAGGACAGCATATATACAGATGACATTTACAGTCGTGACACTGGATGAGACCACAGAGGGGGAAAGTGTAGATAAAGATGACAAGAAGACCAAACCCTGAGGCCTGGGGTATCCTGCATGGAGAAGCTGGTGGGAGGAGAGCCCAGCAGAGGGGACCAAGAAGTGAAGAACTAGAAACGGAGAAGGCAGATCTGGAGTGTGTGGGTCCCAGAAACCACGAGGAGGAGGAGACCAGCTAGACTAAATGCTGCTGATGGGCCAAGAAAGTTTAGGATTGGGACTTCCCTGGTGGCACAGTGGTGAAGAATCCGCCTGCCAATGCAGGGAACACGGGTTCGAGCCCCGGTCCGGGAAGATCCCACATGCCGCGGGGCAATGAAGCCCATGCGCCACAACTACTGAGCCCGTGCTCTAGAGCCCGCGAGCCACAGCTACCGAAGCCCGTGTGCCTAGAGCCTGTGTACCACAACGAAGAGTAGCCCCCGCTCGCCGCAACTAGAGAAAGCCGGTGCGCAGCAACGAAGACCCAACGCAGCCAAAAATAAATAAATAAATAGGGAAGCTTAGGATTGATGACGGATCGCTCATATTACCAGAAAGGGATCTTACACCCATTTTAAGGTGAGGAAAAGGAATCTCAGAGGGAAGAAGTAACTTGCTCAAGGTCACGGCGTTATGAGCAATCAACTAGGATGTAAGACAAGGTCTGTGCAAAGCCAGAGCCCTGGCTGCTTCTCATACCAGCCCTCGGGGCTCCGAGCGTCTGTGAACCAGTGAGTCAGCTCCCACACCCAGCAGCTTCCAGTCCCGCCAGACTCTTCCTACTCTGCAGGTCAAGTCTGTAGGCAAGCAAAACGGGATGAACAGAGGGCCACCAACACAATTTAAAACAACTTTTTACTACCAGGTGGGATGTGAGGGGCATCCTCTGTGTGCAGGTCTGCCTCTGCCCTCCTCCTTGCCTCCTAAGCAGCTATTTCACCCACCTGAGTAGGGGCCTGGCCCCTGAGGGCATTTCAAGCTCATGGCCCCTAGTGTAAGGAATTCCAGTCCAGGCATATTTGTATTTGAATAGAAGGGCATTTCCACAACCAGCCGGCAAAGGAGAGGTGAGCAAGGGGTGCAGAGGCGTGCACCCTCAACCCAAGTCAGGGACCCTCCGTTTCTCCATTACCAGGCAGGTCTCCACCGTCCCACAGCCCTGGCCATCGCCTGCCTGTGCCCGAGACCCTGGCCACCCAGCCCGCTCACCCCGACGGGGCAGGATGACGGTTGCCTATCTCCCCCTGGTGTCGACTCTTGCAATTGCAGCTCCAGGAGGTAGAGGAGGCCATCGCCTTCCAACCAGCTGGGCCTGGAGAGCCACGCCTACCAGCCGGGCCTGGCCCTGCTCCCTCCTGGCCCTCTGGGCGTCGCCTGCCTCTAAGGGCGCGTCAAGGATCTCTGCATTCCCGACGTGGCCAGCAGAAGTCAGGCCTGGGAATTAGAACGTCCGATGGATTCTCCTGACTCTACCTTGGATTAGTGGTACAGACCTGCAGGTGGGGAGGAAACGGGCCCCGATTTGTTCACACTTCTGCACGCCCCCCCCCCCATCCGTCCCTTTGCTAAGTCACTTGACATTGCTGGGTCTCCATCAGCCCATGAGGGCTGATGAACAGGAGGAACTCCACAACCCACTTCTTCCCTGTGTTGGTTTAGGAACTGGCTTCTTCCTGGACCTGGAGCCTGGCGGCAGTTGGGAAACAGCTCAGGCCATTTGGGGTGCACCGCAGGTTGCCCTCTACCGCTTAGGTGGCGGTGCTGTGGTATGGTCAGGGCACGAGCTTTGGAACCCACACAGACCTGGGTTAAAATCCTGACTCTGCTGCTCATGAGCTATGGAATCTTTCTGGGCCTCAGTTTCCTGACCTGTAAAATGAAGGTAATCATCCCCACTGTGCTGGTAGTTGTAAGGTTTTAGTGCGATAATGTCCATAAAGCACTTAGCACACAGTCTGGCTGCGTGGAAGACGGTCAGTAAATGTCAAGACGGACTATATACTCGGGACCATCGGGATGGAGGGGGCATGGGAAAGAGCACGGTATAGGGGCCAGAGCATCTGAGCTCTGGTTTCATCACTTAACATCTCTGTGTGTTAGAGCAAACTGATGTCCACAAGGTTGTGATGATACTCAAATGAGCCCTCGGGCTCCCCACCGTGGGCAGAGACCCCTGTCTGGCCCACCTCTCAGGACTGATCAGAGATAAGGACCTTCAGGACAGGGAAGGGGCTTTGAAAATTGTAACACGTTCTTGTTACTGAGAGACAACCCTGCCCCCAGCACCCTGCACTTAGCTCCACATCGGAGCACGAATCTCATGCCCAGGGAGTTGCCTATTTTTCTTGCCTGTCTGTCAAGCATACAAAGGTCTCTGCCCGCAGGGAGTTTACCATGTAGCTGGAGAGACAGACAAGAAAACAAGTGGTGAGAGCGCTGAAATCGACACCACGGGCAGGCGTAGGTGGGTTCTGTCCACTCCTAAGTGTCCAGTTAAGAAAAGCAGAATTCCCAGGAGGGAAGTTAAGCCACAGGACAACTGGCCACTGGCTTGGGGAAAGATAGACAGCGTTACCAAACCTTGCACGGTGAAGAAGGTGCTAGAACTGGAGCCCCAGGTGGTAGCCTAGGCTATTAATCCCCAAAGCCTACATACTGTGTGATTCCAACTACGTGACATTCTGGAATAGGCAGACAATAAAAAGGTCAGTGGTTACCAGGGGTTAGGGAAGAGGGTGGGATGAAGAGGCAGAGCACGGGGGATTTTTAGGGCAGTGAAAACACTCTATATGATGCTGTAATTGATACTTGTTGTTATACATTTGTCCAACCCATAGAATGTCCAATACCAAGAATGAACCCTAATGTAAACTATGGACGTTGGGTGATTATGATGTATCAGCGTAGGTGCATCAGTTGTAACAAAGGTACCACTCTGACGGGGGGATGTGGATAGTAGGCGAGGCTTTCTGGGGGAAGTCTCTGTAATTTCCACTCACTTTTGCTGTGAACCTAAAACCGCTCTAAAAAATAAAGTATTAAAAATGAAACAGACATATAATTTCCCTTGAGCTGTTGTTTCTGCATCTGTAAAGCAGAGACAACCACGCTCACTCTGCCAGTCCCATGTGGTCATGGTTAGCGGCCAGATGGGCTCTAAAAAAAGCTGCGTGCTGGCGGGGCGTCAGGAGTTCCCTGGTGATGGAGAGAGACCCTCAAAGTCCAGAAGGCGTGACAACCGCCCCGCCGGCCCCCAGCCCCTACCCCAGCCCTGGCCCCCAGGAGGGCTCAGACTGCAGTGGGTACCTTGTCCTCTCCCCCTCACCCCCAAGTCCTCAAGTGTTAACAAACAATAAAGGACACTATTACTCATTTAAAATTCCTCACAGGCTTTCCCAGAACTCCAGCCAGAGGAGGCAAGAAGTCGCTGCAGGGCTTCCCTGGTGGCGCAGTGGTTAAGAATCCGCCTGCCAATGCAGGGGACGTGGGTTCGAGCCCTGGTCCGGGAAGATCCCGTATGCCGCGGAGCAACTAAGCCCATGAGCCACAACTAATGAGCTCACACATGGCATCTACTGAAGCCTGCGTGCTCTAGAGCCCGCGCTCCGCAACAAGAGAAGCCCGTGCACCGCAACGAAGACCTAACACAGCCAATCAATCAATCAATCAATCAATCAAATTGTTAAAAAAAAAAAAAAAAAGAAGTCGCTGCAGCATTCAAAGTTCAAGTGTTTGTTCCTCTAAACGGCTCCGACCGAGGCCAGGCAGCTACTTAAAATCCAAGAAGCCTCTGCTCACGTTCCCAGCAGACCGCCGGGGACAGACCC
Organism: Aethalodelphis obliquidens; assembly: GCF_003676395.1. Lineage (NCBI taxonomy): Eukaryota > Metazoa > Chordata > Mammalia > Artiodactyla > Delphinidae > Aethalodelphis > Aethalodelphis obliquidens. Next base: position 8,586,727 of record NW_020838018.1, read on the forward strand.
CAGTCATACGGCAATCCCCGCTCCACCCCTCCAAAACACACACCGGCTGAATGACCTTTTTTCTTTAAACCAGGATGCGAACCTGCTGGACTTGCCTTTCAGGCCCCATCTGCCCCCTCGGTGGAACAGCCCACAAAGTTTTATCAAAGAAACATGATTTGATCTGAAAAACATCTGGAACCCATTTCCCCAGCACTGGACTGGAAGCTCTCAGCCGACATCACCGGACAATCACTGAACAAACGCCCTTTTTGCCTGTGCTCTGAGGAACATCCCTGCAGACTGGGAACAGGTGGCTTTATTGAAAGGTCTGACCAGAGGTTCTATAAACCCTGGAGCAGAGGGTATAACGACAGGAAAGGTGGCGGGGGATACAGAGGACTGGAACTGAACATCAAGGCCAGGAAGCTCCCTCACGAAGGCACCCGGGAGCAAAACGTTAGCCACACAAGCGCTTCTCCCGTCATCCTCTCAACAATGACAGCGACTCGCATTCTCACCACTACGAGATGCCCTTCGTGGGCGGGGTGGGGATTTGTTTTTTGTGTGTGTCCCTGGCTCCTGTGACAGTGTCCGGCAGAGGGACAGGATCTGCTCCAGGGAACGGATACATGCATGACATCCCAAGTCTGGACATCGGGGCCAATTCTCCAGGAGCTGGGGTAAATTTGAGAGGCAACATTTCGCAGGTGAAAGAGCAGCGAAACTGGAAGGCAGGAAACCTGCCATCTAGGGCTGGTTCTTCCACTCCCCAGCTTGGGTGAGCGTGACCTTGACCTTGGGCAGCGTCCCCCATCCTGTAGTTGTGGGGATAATCCCTACTTTGCCTAGCTCCCAACGTTGCTAGGAGGACTGTGTGAAATCCTGCATGGGAAGTTTCTCTACGGCCTCAAAATCTGTCTGCAAAGGCTAGAGGTGGTGATAAGCGTCGCTCCTCTCCTGCCTGGTCCTGTTGTGGCTGGAGGTGCTCCCATAACAGATGGTGGACTGGCCTGGGCTGCGGTGGGACACAGCTGGGTGATTTTAGCAGCCTTTGACCGAGCAGGAAGGTTAAAATGACATGGGAGCGGGCTCTCTTCCACGCATGCGTCCTTGCCTGGGTGCGGGGTGCTCTCCTCACCTGCCTTCCTGGCCTGGCTCCACCTGTCAGTCCCCGTCTCTGGTACCACCACACTGGCTCCTTCCAGAGCCTCCAGAAGCCCAAACCCTTCTTCTGTGTCTTTTGCCCTTCAGACTACAAAGCAGCCTCTTATCATATGACAACCTGTACCATTTATTATGCTCCTGTCCACTGCCAGGCACTGGGTTACAGTTACACCTCATCAGTTCTTCCCTAAAGCCTCACTAGCACGTTGGTGAACCCCCGCCAGTAAACTCCTTACCGTGTCCTGACTTTACCTTTTTCCCAGGCTCACTGTCCTGAAACTCCTCTCCCTCCTCGCTCGAGAGCAGCGCCAGGGAATTTGGCAAATCCTACGGCTCTTCCCCAGCCCGGCCCTGCAGCAGCCTCTCCCTTGCCTCTCTGACCTGACCTCCGTGGGCTGGCCGATTCTGGCCTCTCCGTATCTTCTCCCCAAGGAGCCTGGCTACCTTGAAGAATCCACCCCCCACCCCCAACCCCTGGATGCCGAGGCTAGGCCTCCAGCCCTGTCTTTTCTTCCCAGCATCAGACAGTTGATCCGCGTACTGGGTGCACGTAGGGGCCTCAGATTCAGGGATGCAAAGCTGCTGCCGCTGCCCGTGGTCCCTGTAGATCCAGGCTTTCTCCTGTGTCCCTTGCTTGGGGACAGCACCAGTATTAGGGAGAGTGCCATTGTCCTTCTGTTTCAGCAGGTGCTCTCCCTGACTCCAGCCTCACCTTTCTTCCATCCTCCCACCTGCACCTAGTGACCTACCCAAGTGACCTTCCTGAATTGCTAATCCGATCACATCCATCAGCCTAAAAATCGAACGGTGACGCCCCTTCCCCAGTCTGGCTTCACAATAAAATTCAGACTCCACACCAGGGCCCACGAACCAGCACCTGTGGCCCCTCAGAGCATGGTCCTGCCCTCTCTGGAGCCTCATCCCACACCTGGCCAACCCTGCTCCCCTGTCTATCCCCTGCCGAGTCACCAGCACAGGTCAGCTTGGGGTCACCCCCTCCTGGAGGCCGCTCCTGGCCCTCGTGCTACCTGAGGTTCCTGTCCTGAAGCACTGACACCACGTCCCTGCTATCCGTCCACCTGTCTGTCTCCCCACCTTAGACTTGGGAGCTCCGTGACGGTGCCCTTTATCTTTGCATCTCCAGCACTAAGAGGGTGCCTGTGTGTTCCATCTGTATTTGTTAGTGAATCATTTCACATCCCCAGCACCAAATTGCGTGCCGGCGGCTGTCCCAGGAGCAGATGCACTTAGCTGCCCCGGCACGTGTGCACGCTCCCTCTCGGTATCTTTTCCTGAACGAGCCGGGGGGGCCTGCCTCACCCATCAGGGGCTGCTCTGACCAGAACTACCCTGCGTGTCGGCACCCTGTGTCCTGCCTCTGCTAACTACTTCATGACGGCAGCAGCTCCCATTTTTCTCTCTGTGCGTAAAAAGAAGGATGGGAGGTGGGCCGGGGAGCTCCGAGGTCTCTTTCATCGAGGAGCGTCTGTGACCCTACCACACGTGGACGTCTCCAGATTTCCAGGGCTCTAGAAGATTTGTGCCCAAACTTGTGTCTCTACCTTGGGCTGCCAAGGGCAGGGAGGTGGTCCCCAAAAGGCAGACACAGAGATGCTGCAGGCCCAGGGTGACATGGGGACGTGCCTGCCCAGCCCGGGAGGAGGACACTCGGGGTCACCAGCTTTCTGGGGAGGAGAATAGGGCTGAGCCGAGTCTGACTGGAAAGCCAAGGGACCGCAGGAAGGACAGCTGTGGTCTGCGTTCCTTCCTTCTAATGCAATGCACGTTCCCCACGTAACGGCAATTTCTTCCCTTCAAAAGGATTCCAGCGGGTTAAATTCAAGGTGAAGACTAAGCCCCAGTTAAGAAGCTTCTGGAGGGCCTTTCAGTCTTCGCTGGCTTGAGAAGGGATGCATTTCGAGATGTTTGCCTCTTAATGTTTGTCACAGCACCAGGGGAGAAAAGCTTCCTCTTACCTCAGCACCTCTCTCAGCCCTCAGCGGCTGTCGGCACCAGGACCATCCACATTGTCCTGCACTACTCTGCCTTCTCGGGAGCCCACCTGACTTCCTCTTCTCTCTCTGCTTCCTCCTATCCACCCCAGACCCCATCCACCCTGGCGGAGGAGAGACTAGTGCTGACCCGGCGTTCTGCAGAGGCGCCAGGACACCCGGCAGCTTAAAGTGCAAACCACCGGGCTCACACACCTCAGAGCTCCCCCTCCAGAAGGCGTCCGTCCACCTGCCGTTCATGCACTCCTTCATTCATTCATTCGGCCACCTGGCCACCCAGTCAGCCAACGCGGGGTCTGCGATGCTGGTAGGGACTGTGGGTGGTTCAAAGAAATACAACACATGGTCTTGCTTTCCTAGAGCTTATAAACTGGTTGAGGCTATGGGAGATATGAATAAGCAATACAAGACAGAGGCAAGTAAACACTGGGTTTGGAGGGTAGGGGAAAAACGCTTGGAGAAAGAAGAGACCTGAGTGAGATGGGGGTGGGACCCAGAGGGAGGCAGTCAAGGAAGGCTTCTTGGAGGAGAAAGCATCTTGGTAGGGGCAGGGTATCCCAGAGTACAGGGTCCAAGTCTGGGGAAGTGGCCTGAGCAATGGTGTGCAGGAAGGAAGACCCCTGCTGGGCACAGAGACGCTGTCCCCTGACCTCTGGGCCCCTCCTTCCAGGGCTTCGGGGCTTGCTCGGTGGGGGGGCTCCCTGAGCATGTCCACTGGCAGCTGCTGCTTTGGTGGCATTGTTTTAATCCCCTTTGAAGCGAGGCACTGTCTCCACATAGCCAGTCATCAACCTCTTGCTTTTTCCATCAGGCCCTGTCCCAGAGGAAATGCCTTCATTTTCGTCTCTGTTACTAAGGACTCAGGCTCCCCCGCCCCCACTTTTGAGGGGCCCTGCACCTTCTCTTGTTTTTCCTACCCAACATCCTTTCCCCCTGCACCTTGATTCTCCTTTGGGGGAACCATCCTCTTCTGCTCTCAGCCCTTGTAGATTAAGTGGGACTGCCCAGCATCACTGTTTGGGTCAGGGACGGTCATGTAATCCAAACAGGACAAGTCTTGGGACCTTTAATGGTTGGATGGGGCCAATCTATTGCCAGTGGGTTCATAAACTAGTAAAACATAACTCTGAAGATGATGAGGTCATCTTTGGCACCACAAGGAAAGAGTCTATTTACATAAAAAACGAGCACAGAAAAAAAGTAGAGAAAAGGGACAGATAGATTCCTGGTGACGTCATTTGAGCACCTGGATCCAGCCATGCCTGAAGTATTCCCTGGAGCTTTCAGTTTGTGAACCAGTAACACCTTCCCTCTTTTTTGGCACAAGCCAGTTTGAGTTGATTTTTGTCACTTGCTACTAACAGTCTTGACTAAAGAAATACTTAACTTGACGAGCACATTAAATGAAACGACACATGAATAGTCTCCAACATAAAGTAAGTACCACACGATAAATGGAAGCTTTTGATACTCTAGCTGAACCTGCCTTCTCAAAGGGCAAATTTCCATAAACTTTAGTTCTGTAGCAGTAGAATACTACTTTTTCTTTCTTTCCACCACTCTGACCAAGCCATCCTTTGTGAAGTCTCTGCCCTCCTTGGATTTCTTGACCTCAGCTCTGCATCCTTCTTAAATCTCCAGATTTTCTCCCCTGCCCCACCTCTGAGCTGAGACAGGATAGGAGATTTCAGGATCTGGAGGGGGTGATACCTCCTCTGCGTTTTGTGTCCGTACCCCAGGACAATCAGTACCAACTAGACTGGATCAAATGCAAAAGCTTCCCAAACTGGCTTTAAACTTGCCCCTCCTAAGGGCACCAGGCACTCAGGAAAGTCTACACTGCCATCTAGTGGACATCTGTAGCAATATCACATGGGATGGAGCTCTTACCTTAAGACTCCCTCTTGGGACAGTCACTGGACTGTGAAAGTATTTGGTCCAAACTCTTCACTCCTTAAGAACAAGTGAATTAAGGGTAAAGGCGAGAGTCTTGTCCCATGGGACAGCGTTATACTCTTCCCTAGAGGATTAGGCTCCTGCCCTGCTCCTGTCCTGAGTTACGATCACCGAGGCTTACGTTTCCTCTGCTTGTCCTGCCTGTCCAGGGGTGTGACCCAGCCCAAGGGTTTCCGGTGGGGAGGGCTGACGGGTGCGTGTGTGCACGTGCATGTGCATGCGTGTGCATGTGTGCCAGGCTTGGGAGGATGGAGGGAGAGGACACCCAGAAGGCGTCTTCATGACTTGCTTTCTTAGCCTCCCAGAGGAAAGGATGTTTGTCACGGTGACAAACACAATAGCCTGTCAAAGGCTATTCATGTTCTTCATGTTCTCAGCCTCATAAATTGAGACATATCGCCACTTATTTGTTCCCTGATAGTGAAAGGCAGTTAAAGAAAGAAAAATCTCGGGAATTCCCTGGCAGTCCAGAGGTTAGGACTCAGCACTCTCACTGCTGGGGCCCCGGGTTTGATCCCTGGTCGGAGAAACAAGATCCCGCAAGCCCTGAGGTGCTGCCAGAGAAAAAAAAAAAGAAGAAGAAAGAAAAATCTTCCCCTCTGCTTCCTAGTAGTCTGTGCAGCTCCCCACCCTAGAACCCGTTATCTAGGTATACCTGTTTTGACAGCCCCCAGGCTGGACCGACAGAAGGGAGGAGCCCTCTGTGGACTCTCCCTGCCACGGTGAACAGAGGGGACCAGGAGGCTGACCACAGTGCGCATGTGGTCACATCCCGACCGTGACCCTTCTGTCTCCACGCCTTTGTGGCCTGAGTCCCGGACACATCACAGTCCTTGTGCCTGGGTTGACACTGGCACCTCTGACTAAAACACGCAGACAAAGCGAGGGTCACCCTCCACCCCGACACTTTGGGGGCTCAGCCTAGAGCCAAGGAAGAAAGAGACATTGACCAGGACACTGGAGCAGCTTGACCAGGACACTGGAGCAGCTTCCCCAGCAGCTGCAGCCCCGTTTCCCACTCCCCAGCGCCCTTCCCCAGGTTTATCGCATCCCCAAGCCAAGGGAAGCTTCCAGAACAAGATGGTGCCAATCATTTCCCAGCAAAAGGAATAGTTATTGACAATTCTTAAAATGTTTCTATTTTTTATTTCCTACCCCTCGGGGCAAACTTCTGAGCGACTGTCATATTGCGATGCCCAAGAGTCAAGGGCACTGACCTCTGCTTGCTTAACCTACGTGAGAGGCGCTGCCCGTTAAGAGCCAGGTCCCTCCCCATTCAGATCGCTCTGAAAGCCCAGCCACTCTGCACCCTGAGAAGCAAGTCCCCACGAGCCCCTCTCTCCTCCTTCTCTCTGCCGACTCCAAAGCACACCCCGGCTGGTCGCCATGTTGACTGAGGAGCCAGGCTCAGGGGCACAGGAGAGGGAGAGGCCCCGGCGGAGCGGCCCCGGAGCCCCACCAAAGCTCCCGCCCGCAGCCCTCCTACCCACCCCACCCTCCTCCAAGGCGGCGGGGCTGCTCTAAAGAAGGCACGTGCTTATGGCAACAGCCATCTGGTACCACCAAAGCCAACCCAGCTGGCTCTGCACGTGGCTTCATGTCACCCAGATGAGCAAACCCAGAGGGAACTCGAGACCCATGACCAGGTTTGCCTGGCTGGCTCACTCACGTCCAAGGCCCCGGGGAACTTGAGGATTGGCTCGGTCCAGTAGGTGATCTTCTGTCTGTAGTTGTTGCATTCCGGAACAACCATGCAGCCGAGGTTCCCCAACTCTGGGTAGAAAACCTTAAGGCCCCTATGGAGAGAGGGAGGTGGTTAGCCCATGTCAGGATCTTAGGGGAGCCCGGGGTGCGTAAGGCTTCAGTCTGACCTGTGTAGCCTGAGTTACTTGACCACTTGTGCCTCAGTTTCTCTACCTGTAAAATGGGGACACTAGTAATACCTATTTGTAGGGTCGCTAAGAGGAGTAAAATGGTGATTCGTGTTTAAAACGGAGCCTGGCAGGTCATCAGGGGTCAGAAAGTATTCATTACTGTCAGTGTTTACTTCTCAAAAAATATATACATCCAGAGGCAAACCTGGTCAGTGTCTTTAAAGTAGGACTGGGCGTATAAGAACAATATATTCACATTGCTTTTCTGGAATGTTCTTATTACATAAAGAAAGGTTTAGCCAGTTAGCACAGGCTTCTTCATGGGCACAGACTTCTCTGGCCCCTAACTAATCAAGACCCTCTCCATACCTGCAAATCCCACCAGTAATTAAATAACCCACTTCTTTGGGTGATGCATTGCCCCTACCCTAGGCTCTCAATCTGCCATTCACTGTGCTTTCAAAATGCAAATATCTCTCAGGGGGGAAAATATCTAGTCACTAAGTCTGTGGTATGCATCCATTTATCTACTTTCTCCCTGAGAAGCTCTGAACTGCACAAGTGCCCTGAGAACTGGGCTTGCCGTGCAGGCTGATCCCACACCTTCACCAGGGTTAGACTTAAGGGCTCACTTGTATTTGAAACTCAGGGATGGAAGCCAGGCTTTCAAACAGATACAGGAAAAACACCTCTGTGTCAACTTTTTTTTTTTTTTTTTTTTTTTTGCTTGCCCTTCTTCCCTATCCTACTGTCACGTTTCATCACCAAGGCCTGGGGTCATTTGGTTAAGATGATTTGCTCAGCCTTTCCAAAAGCCCAGCATGGCAGACCAGCTCCACAGTGGTCACCCGGAGCTGGCCACGTTTCCTGCTGGGGGTGATGCCTGAAGGGCACCCCTGAGAATGTCACTGGGGGAGTAGATCTGGAGGGGAGCTCCCGAGGTCAGGACCCGGGAGAAGTACAGGGATCACTTCCCGCTGGAGAGTCCCACATTCCCCCTCCCACCACCTCACCCCTTCCAGTGGATCCTGAGGTCCTGCCTTGGGCAGAGGTAGCCCAAGTCTGCAGACACAGGATGCTTCCTCAGACCGGCACCCCCAAGGCCAGGACTCAGGCCCCTTGAAGCAGGACTATTCACTGAAGCCAGTTTAACTCCTTGCAAGTTTACAGTAGTGCCTTTCCAATGGCATAGTTTTAATAGCTTTTAAAGAAGTTTTAGAGGATGGATTTTCATTTCTCATCACGGCAGCATTTTAAGGAATTTTGGGGTTGTTTCTGCCACAGTTCCCTGCCACTGCAGCTATCGAGATCCGAGGCTGAGAGAGGGGACCCTCTACTGGCAGAGAGATGGAGATTCAGCCCACAGCCCGGAACTGGGAGAGGCAAGGGGTGGGGAGGAGGGAAACTGAGGACCAGAGGGGGCCTTCCCCAGGGAACAAAAGTGCCTCCTCTTTTGATCCCAGTAGAACTGCTGCAAATGTTAAAACAGTTAAGCAAAACCACCGAGTTGACATCTGGTGAGTGGCCTAAAGCCCCAGAGAGTGCCTTCATAGGGTACATGCCAGGGGACCAGGAGTGAGGTCTGTCCCCCCCAGGTCCCCGTCATACCCACGGAGCGCTGCCTGCCCAGGGATGGAAGCCCACATGTTGCCTGCAAGTCACATCCTTCAGATGAGACTGCAGCCCCAGGAACAGCTGGACTGCAGCCTCCTGAGAGCCTGGGCCAGAGGTGCCCAGCTGGGCCAGGCGCGGAGAAACCGAGGCGATAAACACGTGCTGCTGCTAGGTTTGGGGTATTGTGCTGTAGGCAATAGAGAAGGGCTGCATGGTCTCGTCTGCACTTCCCTGGGACTGGATGGTCACAGAAGTCCCTTCGGCATTGTAAGAACCAGATCAGGTATGAAAAAAGCTCTGAATCCCACCTGCCCCAAAGCGAGGGAGACCAAAATTCCCATGGAGGGAAGGTAGCCTTCACAGAGGCGCCTGGGGGCTCGGGGGGCAACCCACCCTCTGCCGCATGGTTCTCAGTGTGGGTCTGTCTCCAGCTGACTCTTCTCGAAAGCGGGGGCCCAGAACAAAGCCCCTAAGGAGGAACTGAAGGATGGGAGGTGGATGCCCAGAGAAGAAAGAGCAGCGGGTGAAGGCGGGGGGCATGACATCTGTGTCCAAACAGCTGAAGGACCCTCCAGAGACTAGACTTGTTCTGTGCAGTGGCTGGGGGCAAAACTAGTTAGAATGGGGTGAAGTGAAAGAAAGGCAGCCCCCGCCTTGACATAAAGGTGTTCCCTCTGAGGGGGAAGCTTTTCAGCACAGAAGAGAGGGCTTTGGGAGGCAGGTCCTGGTCCCTGGGAGAGTCCACTGAGGCCACCAGTGCGGAGGCAGCAGGGAGAGGTCAGGGTTGGACGACTATGGTTCTTTCACTTCTGAGACCGAGCCTAGGGTTCTGACTCTCCGAGTTTTTGCCAGTCTAGTCTGGCTTTCTCAGGAGTGGGTAAGGTATTATTCTGGGAGAACTTTTCTCTTAACAATATTTCCCCACTGCTTGTCACAGCACAAAAAATTCCTCCCTTATAGATTAATACCTTTAGGTGTTGAGTCCTAACTTCAAGAATTCCCTATTAGACTCTAACAGTACCCGGGAAAGGAGGTGCTTTTCTGGGGGCAGTCTCTCGGTGGAGTCAGAAGCCTGAGCTGAGCAGGGCTCTTGGGGAGGGGCTCCAGCGTACTGATCTCTCCTCTGGGGTCTGATATGTCCTTGATGTGTTCTCATTCAGTGGTGATCTTTTACAAACAAAAGCTTCCCTCGCGCAATGATGAGTTACAATCAAAAGCCATCATCCTAGCATGCAGGCTTAGTGCTGTAAGTCCATGTTTCTCACACTGGGGATCTGCTGGTGTCTTCTAAGAAGTCCTGAGAATGACTCCTGCAATGGACTGAAAAATCATTATGTTGAGATCCCAGCCCCCAGTGAGATGGAATTAGGAAGTGGGGCCATTGGGAGGTGCTTAGGTCATGAGGGTGGAACCCTCATGAATGGGATTAGCACCCCTATAAAAGAGTCCCCAGAGAGCTCTCTCACCCCTTCCACTCTGTGGGAAACAGCAAGAAGATGGCCATCTATGAGTCAGGAAGCAGGTTCTCACCAGACACAGAATCTGCTGGTAACTTGATCTTGGACTTCTCAACCTCCAGAGTGCTGGGAAATAATTTTTTGTTTTTATAAGCCACCCAGTCTGTGGCATTGTGTTATAGCAGCCCAGATAGACTGAGAGAGCTCCCCTTTCCTTGAGATGCTCTGGGCCCTGGAGGAAGGTCAGCAGCTAAAGGTGGGTGGGGAAAGAGCATGCGTGTAGTCAGACGAGGGGGGTTGAATCCTAGCTCTGCCACTTGTCAGGTGTGTGAGCACTGTGGGCAAGTTATTTAATCTCTGGCGATTCTTCATCTTCAAAATGGGGATGATAACACCTACTTGGTGGGTTATGTTAACAATGAAATAAGTCAAAGATTTAAAATCACCAGCAGAACTCCGGGCATGTAGCAGGTGCCCCAGAGCTCCCGCATGTGCCACAGTACACAGGCCACCAGGGTGCGAGTGTGTGGGTGTCTGCAGGGCCGAGCCTGGGGCAGCTGGGGTGCAAGCTGGTCTCCTCCAGTGACCGTACACATGTGATCACGTTCTACGTGTTCCACAGGGAACATACAGAGGCGCTCTGTATGGGGCTGTGATCATAGCCCGGCCTGGCCTTGCCCTGGGCCTGCTGTCATCCCCAGCTTGCCGGGCTTGACCTGCCTGCCAGAGGGAAAGGCCTGTCCCCTCCCGGGAAGGTCCCACTCAGCAGAGCACCCAGAGCATGGGTGCCCACATGGCAGGAGCAGCCGTTCCCTCCTGCCCCACACAAAACTGCACCCAGGACTGTTTCACCAGAGTTAAAAAAGGTATTGATAGGAACAAAATCAGTGTCTATTTTTTTTTTGGTGGGGGGGGGAATTCAACTATCTTTTTTTTCTTTTTTTTGCGGTACGCGGGCCTCTCACTGCTGTGGTCCCTCCCGTTGCAGAGCACAGGCTCCGGACGCGCAGGCTCAGCGGCCATGGCTCATCGGGCCCAGCCGCTCCGCGGCATGTGGGATCTTCCCGTACCGGGGCACGAACCCGTGTCCCCTGCATCGGCAGGCGGACTCTCAACCACTGTGCCACCAGGGAAGCCCTATCTAACTTTTTAAGGGAAAACATTTTTCTTTCTAAAAGTCATGTCTGTAAGAATTCAAATGTACTCAAGGAGACAGAGTAAGAAGTGAGAGTCATTGACCCGCTCTGACCTCTGATGGCCTCAGTGGGATGCCAGTGTCCTCAGCCACCAGGCTGGCAGAGAGTGTTGGCAGCAACGTGGCCTGGGCAGCCCTCAGGATGGCCCATGTCTCCAGGACAATGAAGACTGGCTTTTCTGACCCACAGTGGGTGAGGAGAGAGCTGACTTCTGACGCAGAGGAGGAGAAGCTTGCACCGTTGGAAGGGACACAGCCAGCCTCCCACGCCCAGCCTCTTCTTTGAACGACGTCCAGTGGCCACACTCCTGCCTGTCCTGACATTCCCGGGGCCTTGTTAGAGAAAAGCAAACAACCACCTCTCACAGGGAGGGTACCATCACACACTGTGTGTCAAATGCCACTTTTCTTTAAAATGCCACTTTGTTGGGGGGAAGGAGCCTTCAAGGCTGTAGGCAGGGATGATCTCTCTTGGGCTCCCAGCAGGGAGGGTGAGGCCAGCCCCACAGGGCCCCTCCGGTGTGGAGGCCCCAGGGGGAGCCGGCCAGGTCCGTGTGCCCTCCCGATCCTGGAAGAACCGCCGTCTGGACGGACGGCCCGGGCCCGTCTCAAAATCCTTCCCTGGGTGTTGTCCTCCAGCCGGGTGGCCCCAGAGCTGACTCATGCTCTGCCTGTCCACAGAGGCCGCCTTGTGAGGCAGTGGCCCTCGGTTCCCGGAGCCCTCCTCCCTCTGCCCTCTGGGGTAGGGGGGCCGCCCAGCCTTACTTGCAGAGGACAGCGTCGTTGTCAGGCAGGGCTTCGTACACACACGGGTCCTTGTCCCCCTGGTCTCCGGTGGCCATCATCGTGAGGCCCAGGAGCAGGGCTGCCACGGCCAGCCTCATGGTCGAGCTCTTGGGCACCTGGAATGGAAGGAGTCCGTAGTGCTGCTGGTCCTCTGCAGGGGGCGCCCTTCCCACCCTGCAGCCCCCAACCCTGGGGGCCCACCTGGTGGGACAGAGCCCTCTGCTCAGCAGGGAGAAAGGTGGGCGCAGCCTGGGCTCCGGCAGCTAATCCGCCACCAGACACAAGTATCTTGGGCGGCCCTGGGCCTCCTCCCAGCTGGACTCAACTGACAGTCGTGGCCGAGGCCCCGCCTCCATGAGAGCAGGGCCGTGCCGTCACTCTGTCCTGCTGCCAGAGCAGGAGGGTTTACACAAGCCTCCTGCGAGGCCCTCGTCCTGCACACACACCACACACACACACAAGTTGCCCCGTGCGCGGTCAGTTGGCTGAGGGCCAGCCCGCTCCTTTGGCTTTAAGGCAAACCCTGGGAGGCTGGTGACCCCCGGCTTCGGGTTCTGGGGGTGCTGATGAGGGCCCCAACTTGCTGGGTTTTCTAGGAGCAGGAGTGAGACTGGGCTGTGCCCCTTGCACAGCTCTGCTTCTCCCACCCACAGCTCCTCTGCCACCTGTCTTGACAACCTTAGGGCTGTTGGACGGTGGCCGTGGTTGGACGCGGTGACCCCGTGTAGGAAGGGCTGCTGCACGAGGGGTAGAGCTGCCAGGCCCCGGGCCAGCTCCGGAGGGCCAGCTGAGGACAGAAGGGCGCGTCCCGCTACAGCTTGCCGCGGTGCTGAACTCAGCACTCTCCCAAAATAATAGTCCCTGGAGAAGAAGGCCAGCAGGGCTGCTCGGGAAGGGGGCCGCGTGCACAGCGCTGTGCTGGGAGGAGGGGGTGCACCCCGAACCAGTTGGCTGGGACCGCAGGGCGGCCTGCATTCCCTACGGAACAGGCCAGCAGGAGGCAGGAGTGTGTGGAGCTCTGACTAGATCCAGAGCGGGTGGGAGTGGGTGCGATGGGGGGAGATCAAAGACAGTTCTCCCACCTTGGGGGGATGGATGGGGGGGGACTGAGGACTCCTGGGTTCTGCTCTGAGCTCCTCCACAGGGCTGGAGGGCCCCATGCCTCTCTAGAACACACCACATTCATCCTTCAAAAACAAGTGATCCCGTTGCCCTTGCGCTTGGCTAAGGAAGATGAGATCGTAGCTCTGCAGTCTATGCAGCTAGATCGTTAGAGAAACCGTTTTCAGCTGAGTTTGCTTTCCGCTTGAATTCCTGCTTCCAGGATCCCAACTTCCAGCAAAAAGCCTTTCCTTGAGGTTACAAATGAAACACATTTCTCAATAATCAGACTCCCTGAAGTATGACTAGGGCTCCCCCATAGACCCTTCCCAAGATCTCCCCTACTGGAGAGTGTCTCCTAGCAGCCTCCCCACAAGACGGTTGTGAAAATAAAATGAAATGAATTATGTAAGGCACTTAGTAAGGTGCCCGGCACATAGAGAATGCTCAATAATTAATGGATAGTGTAAATATTCTTCCACAGATCCATCCATCCCTTCATTCATTCCCACACAATCCATCTCACCAGCAGGTAGGAGCACCTCCTATGTGCTGAGCCCTGGGCTGGTCCCCGGGCATGGGCTGACCATGGTCCCTGTCCTCATGGAGCTAACAGGACAGCCAGAGCCAGAGGGTGATGGTGCCAGAATGGTCATCCAAGGCCAAGAGACTCCCGTCTTCAAAGTGGCAGCCACTAGAGATGCCAGAACTTTCATGGGTGCCAACAGCTCTTAGCCCCAGTGACGAATGGCTGTCGGGAGGTGGGGGCCAGTGCACGGTGCAGGCTTGTTCCTGTGGAGCCCACTCACGTCAGCAATTCCTCCCTACTCAGTGAGCACCAGGCTTTTAGTACTGAATCCTCATGATGATGATTTTCTGAGGTAGGTACTCTTATGATCCCATTTTACAGAGGGGAAGACTGAGGCACAGAGAGGTTAGCTGACCTGGGTCACATGGGTAGTAAGTGGCCAACCTGGGATTTGAACCCTCGCTGGCTGACTCCATGCTCCTTAACCATTTTGCTCTACTGCCCCCTCTTGCAGCTCCACTGTGCCTCCACTTACTCCCCCTCTATGCCCTTTGTTCTTGGAATAAAGTCCCAAATCCTCCAGGTGTCCCACAATGCCCTGCAAGATCTGGCTCTTCCTGCCTCTCTAGCCACGTCTCTCTACTCTCCGCCTGTCCTCAAACTATTTCCTGCCCCAGGGCCTTCCTATGCTCCGCCCTCACTTCCCAGTCCATCCTGGGGGATCCCCAAGGGTCATCTCTTCAGAGAAACTTGCTCTGACACCGAGACTCCGTTAGATTCCCGTTATGCAGAATCAGGGCAATTTTCTTATTGTTCTTATATGTTTGTAAAATCGTTTTGTAGTTATTTACTTAGTGATTTGCTTATAGTCTCCCCATCCCCCAGCCTACAAGCTTCTCAGAGGCAGTACCTAGTCTGTGCCTAGCTTTCCCTGGTGGGCCTAGATGCTAAATAAATTCTTGTTTGAATGCCTGACAAACTTGCCACTTCTGTTTCTGATCGTCCTCATTTCACTTAATAGCTCCTAACTCTCTATAAATATCAGAAGGAAGCTAACCACTCAGGTTGGCCTCGGGCCCTGGATCCCTTTTGCTTATTTATCTAACTTTCTTTGGCTTGTTTTTGTACGGAGAGATCTGACAGAATGCAGCGGTTCTTGGTGTTTTTGAATCTGATCCTTTCCTTGGGGAGTTACAGGACTTGGCTTTGAACTCAGAGTCCAAGATTGGAGAGCCACATTCAAGCCTGGGGAGCACAGCTCCCCATTTCCATCACCAGCCTGTTTTGCTCAATTGCTTCACTCTAGAGGCACCATCTCCAGACCCCTCGGTGCCCATCCCTGAAGCTGCCTTCTCTTACTTCAGGCACCTGGGCTGAGACTACCTCCCAACACCATCAATAAGGCCAAATCGGTTGGCTTCCTGAGATGTCCTGGTCCTTCCAGACACCTGGATCTACTGGACCAGTGCTCCTGGAACACTTTACCCCCCTCCCATCCCTCCAGGCCTCCTGTGCCTGACACCCCCCATCACTGCCCAAGTGTCACCTCCTTTCTCTACCCAGACGCAGACTCTCATGCTTTCCCTCTCTCCTCAACCTTTCCATTTATGCCTTCAGGAATCGCTGTACTGCAGGGACCAAATTCCCCCTCATTCTTTTCTTTCATCCCTCATTAAAAGAAAATTGAAATATAATTCACATACCATAAAATTCACTCCTTTAACATGTACAATTCAGTGGGTTTTAGTACAAAAATTACTAAAGGATGTGCAACCATCATCACTAATTCCAGAACATTTTCATCGCCCCAAAGGAGCCCAAATAACTCATTAGCAGTTGCTGCCCATTCCTTCCTCCCCCAGAACCTGGGAACCATTAAATCTTTCTACCTTTGTAGATGTGCTTATTCTGGACATTTCATATAGATGGAATTATACTATATGTGTTCTTTTGTGACTGGCTTCTTTCACTTTAGCATAGTGTTTTTAAGGTCCATCATGTTGTATCATGTATCAGTACTTCATTCCTTTTTATGGCTGAATAATCTTCCACTGTATGGATATACCACATTTTATTTATCCACTCAGTTGATAGACATTTGGGTTGTGTCCACTTTTTGGCTATTACTAGTAATGCCTTTAAAAACATTTGTGTACATTTTGCTTTGTTTTGCTTGTGAACCTATATTTTCAATTCTCTCGGGTTATGCCTAGGAGTAGAATTGTTGGGTCACATGATAATTCCATGTTTAACAGTTTGAGGAACTGCCAGTCTGTTTTCCAAAGTGGCGGTTACATTTTACATTCCTGCCAGCAGTGAGGGTTCTAATTTCTCCACATCCTCAGTAGTGCTTACTGTTTCTTTTTTAATTATAGCCAGCCTAGTGAGCATGAAGTGGTATTTTATGTCATTTTGATTTGCATTTTAATAACGATTAATGATGTGGAACATCTTTTCATGAACTTTTGGCTCTTTGTATATCTTCTTTAGAGAAATGTCCTTTCAAATCCTTTGCCCATTTAAAAAATTGGTTGTCTTCTTATTGTGTAATATGGGTTCTTTATATATTCTGGATGTTAGACACTGATAAAAGTGTTTTGATATTTATAGCAAACACCTTTTAACCGCCCCTGAGTTTATGTTAATGAGGTGACTTTTGGAAAGCACCTAAGCTGGTTGCCAGGGGAACCAAACACGTGATTGGAGGGTTGGAACTTTCAGTTCCTCCCACCCCCTCACCTCCACGGAGGAGAGAGGGGCTGGAGATTGAATCAATCACCAGTGGCCAATAATTTAATCGATCATATCTATATTATGAAACTTCCATGAAAACCCAAAAGGATGGGATTCAGAGAGCTTCTGGGTTGGTAAACTTGTGGAGATTTGGGGAGAGTGGCACACCCAGAGAGCATGGAACCTCCACGCCCCTTCCTGCGTACCTCACACTACACATCTCTTGTATCTGAGGCTGTTCCTGAGTTATATCCTTTCGTGATAAACTTGTAATCTAGTAAGTAAAATGTTTCTCTGAGTTTTGTGAGCCGCCCTAGCAAATTAATTAAACCCAAGAAGGGGTCGTTGGAACCCCTAACCTATACCCTGTAGGTCGGAAGCCCAGGTGACAACCTGGATTTTGATTGGCACCAGAAGTTGGGGCGAAGTCTTGTAGAACTGAGCCTTTAACCTGTGAGAGCTGATGCTATCTTCAGGTAAGAAGCATCAGAATTGAGTTGAACTGTAGGATACCCAGATGGTGTCAGAGAATTGTTTGGTGTGGGGGAAAAACTCACACATTAGAACTGGTGTCAGAACTGTGGACCCTCGTTGGATATTTGATTTGTAAATATTTTCTCCCATTCTTTTTCTTTTCTTTATAGTGTACTTTGATACACAAAGTTTTTAAATTTGATGAAGTCCAATTTATCTATTTTTTCTTTTGTTCTCCATGCTTTTGGGGTCATATGCAACAAATCGTTGCCAAAGCCAGTGTTATGAAACTTAACTCCTATGTTTTCTTCTAAGAGTTTTACAGTCTTGGCTCTTACATTTACATCGTCGGTCCATTGACTTATTTTTTGCATCTGGTGTTAGGTAAAGTTCCAATTTCATTCTTTTGCATGTAGCTATCCACTTGTTCCAACACCGTTTGCTGAAAGGACTTTGCTTTCCCCACTGAAACCCCTTTACCTCCACCTACTGCCATAACCAGAGCCTCCCTGTCCCCTTGAGAAGCTGCTTCTCCATGTATCTCAGGTTTGGGAGGTAAGGTCAATGAGCACCCCCACTCCCCTTTGGTGCTTCTAGACCATGATCTCTCAGCCTTCTTGTCAAAATCTAAACTTCATGGGGCTTATTCCATCTGAAATACTTCTAATCAGTGTCATCTGCCTTCCTACCACTCCTTGTTCACTGAAGACATTGCTACTTGGCATGGGGACTTTGTTTCCTGCTCCAAGTCTTGCTATCGACCCTGGGTGACATCTATATCTATGGGTCACCTCTTCCAACACCTCCAGACTCTCTTCCCATGACGACTTCTTAGACACTGTCATCACTGAAACCATTCCATGCCAAAAATCTTAAATTCAAGCAGCCATTCTGATGACAACCTCTTCTCCTTCCTAGTCACTCATTTTGTTACTCCCACTGCATCTAGTCTTCCATCTCATTCTGAACTTCAGTCTTTTAACCACTCTCCTTTCTCCTTATCTATGTTGGTGCCTGGGTCCTGGGAACGTTCATTTCTACTATTCACTTGCCAACATCTATATTGCTACCTCCTTACCCTCGTGTTTTGGCTGTTGAGTGTAACTCCAATTTTGGACCAGTCCAAGGGTCTACCTGCTCCACTCTGCACCCTTGCTGCTCCCCACTCCCACTTATCTTCTTGGTACTTTACACCTTCTACAGAGCCTGGTGCAAAGGGATGAGGAAAAACACTGTGCTAAGTGAAAGAAGCCAGTCACAAAAGACTACATATTGCATGATTCCATTTATATGAAATAACCAGAGTAGGGAAATATATAGGGAGAGAAAGTTGATTAGCTTAAATCTGGGGGCGGGTGGGTGCGTTAATGGGGAAGGTAGGGGTGATAGCTAAAAGGTATGAAGTGTCTTTTGGAGGTGACGACAGTGTTCTAAAGTGGACTGTGGTGATGGTTTCACACATCTGTAAATACACTAAAAACTGTTGAATTATACACTTTAAAAACCATTAAATTATACACATTTAACTTATACATACATACAATTTGGTGAATTGTGTAATATGTGTAACATGTCTCAATAAAGCTGTTTAAAAAACAATCCAAGGGGGACTTCCCTGGGGGTCCAGTGGTAAAGAATCCACCTCACAATGCAGGGGATGTGGGTTCGATCCCTGGTCAGGGAACTAAGATCCCACATGCCGTGGGGCAACTAAGCCCACATGCCAAAACTACTGAGCTCACGCACCTCAGTGAGAGAGCCCATGTGTCACAAACTACAGAGTCCACGTGCTCTCACCCTGTGTGCCACAACTACAGAGCCCACATGCCCTGGAGCCTGCATGCCACAACTAGAGAAGAGAAAACCTGCACGCCGCAACTAGAGAGAAGCCCGCGTGCCACAAAGAAAGATCCTACATGCCTCAATGAAGATCCCGCATACCACAACTAAGACCCAACGCAACCAAAAATAAAATAATAAATAAATAAATAAATAAATCTTTAAAAAGAAAAATTCAGGGGCTTTCTTGGTGGTCCAGTGGATAAGACTCCACACTTGCAATGCAGGGGGCCTGGGTTTGATCTCTGGTCAGGGAACTAGATCCTGCATGCATGCTGCAACTCAGAAGTACGAAGGCCACAACGAAGAAGTCTGCATGCTGCAACTAAAGATTCTGCATGTCTCAATGAAGATCCTGCATGCCAAAACTAAGACCTGGAGCAGCCAAAATAAACAAACAAAAACCTAACTAAATAAAAACAATCCAGGTAACATATGCAAAATGATGGACTAGGAAGTAAAGCTGTCACTGTGTGCAGATGACATGATACTATATAGAGAGAATCCTAAAGATGCCACCAGAAAACTACTAGAGCTAATCAATGAATTTGGTAAAGTTGCGGGATACAAAATTAATGCACAGAAATCTCTTGCATTCCTATACACTAATGATGAAAAATTTGAAAGAGAAATTAAGGAAACACTCCCATTTACAACTGCAACAAAAAGAATAAAATACCTAGGAATAAACCTACCTAGGGAGACAAAAGACTTGTATGCAGAAACTATAAGACACTGATGAAAGAAATTAAAGATGATATAAACAGATGGAGAGATATACCATGTTCCTGGATTGGAAGAATCAATATTGTGAAAATGACTATACTACTCCAAGCAATCTACAGATTCAATGCAATTCCTATCAAATTACCAATGGCATTTTTCACAGAACTGGAAAAAAAAACTTTTAAATTTGTATGGAAACACCAAATACCCTGAATAGCCAAAGCAATCTTGAGAAAGAAAAATGGGGCTGGAGGAATCAGGCTCCCTGACCTCAGACTATACTACAAAGCTACAGTCATCAAAACAGTATGGTGCTGGCACAAAAACAGAAATATAGGTCAGTGGAACAGGATAGAAAGCCCAGAAATAAACCCATGCACCTATGGTCAATTAATCTACAACAAAGGAGGCAAGAATATATAATGGAGAAAAGACAGTCTCTTCAATAAGTGGTGCTGGGAAAACTGGACAGCTATATGTAAAAGAATGAAATTAGAATTCTCTAACACCATACACAAAAATAAACTCAAAATGGATTAAAGACCTAAAAATAAAACCAGATACTGTAAAACTCCTAGAGGAAAACATAGGCAAAACACTCTGACATAAATCACAGCAATATCTTTTTGGATCTGCCTCCTAGAGTAATGGAAATAAAAACAAAAATTAAAAAATGGGGCTTAATTAAAATTAAAAGCTTTTGCACAACAAAGGAAACCATAAACAAAGCAAAGAGATAACCTACAGAAAGAGAGAAAATATTTGCAAATGATGCGAACGACAGGGGATTAATCTCCAAAATATACAAACAGCTCATACAGTTCAATATCAAAATAAGCAAACAACCCAATAAAAAATGGGCAGAAGATCTAAACAGACATTTCTCCAATGAAGACATACAGTTGGACACAAAACATATGAAAAGGTGCTCAACATTGCTAATTATTAGAGGAATACAAATCAAAACTACAATGAGGTATTACCTCACACCAGTCAAATGGCCATCATCAAAATATCTACAAATAATAAATGCTAGGGAGGGTGTGTAGAAAAAGGAACCCTCCTACACTCTTGGTGGGAATGTAAATTGGTACAGCCACTATGGAGAATAGTATGGAGGTTCCTTAAAAAACTAAAAATAGAGCTACCATATGATCCCACAATCCCACTCCTGAACATATATCTGGAGAAAAACATAATTTGAAAATATACATGCACCCCAATGTTCATTGCAGCACTATTAACAATTGCCAAGATGTGGAAGCAACATAAGGGTCCATCAACAGATGAATGGATAAAGAAGATGTGGTATATATACACAATGGAATATTACTTAGCCATAAAAAAGAATGAAATAATGCCATTTACAGCAACATGGATGGACCTAGAGATTAACATACTAAGTGAAGTAAGCCAGATAAAGACAAATATCATATGATATCACCTATATGTGGAAACTAAAAAAATGATACAAATGAATTTATTTATAAAACAGAAATAGACTCACAGACATAGAAAACAAACTTATGGTTGCCAAAGGGGATGGAGGGGGATAAATTAGGAGTTTGGAAAAAAAAAAAAGAAAGAAAGAAAAGAAAAAGCTACTTTCAAAGTAGTAGAAAATTGCATGACGTGTTCACTTGCATTTGCCCCACCCCCTCTTTGGCATAGTTCAGTCTTGCTTTGGAGGAGACTGCAACCCAGTTACCAGTTTTCTCCCTCAAATCAGAGGGAGCAGAGAAGACCTTATTGCAGTGTTCTAACCTATCAAGGAATTGTCTAAAGGACTAGTTTCTGTTTTGCCTAACTCAGATCTCAGAGGGGATAAGGAGTGGGCATTGTTCACAAAAGCTGCAGGGAAACTACAGATCCACAGACACCTGGGGCAAGAGATTATGGGTGAATACACATAAAAGGCAATCTAAGGCCCCAAGCAGAAGCTAGGATGAGACTCTTGGGGAAATTAAGACATTCAAAAACAGCTGTATATGTGGGGGAATTGAAAAAGCCACATGCAGGTCCAGGCAAGACACATGCTCAGAAAAGACCTGAGAAGACCTTAAGTTTTCACCTTGGGCTGATCCCTAGACCTAGAGCATACCCAGCTAATCAGTGAGGACTTCTCTGGCACATAGGCACTCTTAAAAGACTGGGAGAGGTGCTTGTTTCATTTAAATGCCCGGTTTTCAACAACAACAACAAAAGAAATCACAAGGTACAGGAAAACAAAGCCCATTCAAAGGAATAAAGTAGGTTGACACAAACTGTTGCTGAGGAAGTTCATACATCAGACATATTAGACAAAGAGTTTAAAATAACTGTCTTAAATATACTCAAAGAGCTAAAGGAAAATATGGACAAAGAATTACAGAAAATCGGGACAATAATATATGAACAAAATCAAAATATCAGCAAAAATATAAAAAATTATAAAATGGAACAAAACAAATTCTGGAGCTGAAAATTAACTGAAATGATCAATTTACTAGAGGGGTTTGGTAGCATTTTTTAGCAGAGAGAAAAACATCAGTGAATTTGAAAATAGGAAAATAGAAATTATTGAGTCTGAATAGCAGGAAGAAAAAAGAATGAAGAAATGTAAACAGAGCATAAGAACTATGGGACACTATCAAACAGACCAATATATGCATGATGAGAGTCCCAGGAGAAAGAGAGAGAAGGGCCAGAGAGATTATTTGAAGAAATAATGGCCCAAAACTTCCTAAATTCAATGAAGTCCATGAATCTACAAATACAAGAAGCTCAAAAAACTTCAAGCAGGATAAACTAAGAGAGACCCATACCAAGACGCATAACCAAACTGTTGAAAGACAAAAATAGGATTTTGAAAGCAGCAAGAGAGAAGGGACTTGTCATGCACAAGGGATCCTCAATAAGATTATTAACTGATTTCTCAGCAGAAATCTTGGAGGCCAGAAGACATTTGGATGATATATTTAAGATATTTAAAGAAAAAACTGTCAACTGAGAATTCTATATCCAGCAAAACTGTCCTTCAAAATGAGAGAGAAATTAAGACATTCTTAGATAAACGAAAACTGAGGAAATCCATTACCTATAGAGTTTCCCTGCAAGAAGTGGTTAACAAGAGTCCTTCAGGTTGAAATGAAAGGACAATAGACAGTAGACGAAGATATAAAGATCTAAAGTAGGGGTAAATACATGGGCAAACATAAAAGCCAGTATTATTATAATTTTTGTTTGTAATTCCACTTTTTAAAAGTATAGGATTTAAAAGACAAATACACAAAAGTAATTATAGTTATATGTTAGTGAACAGACATATAAAGATGTAATTAGTGACATCAATAACACAAAGTGGGGGGTATAGTTACCCAGGAGTAGAGTTTTTGTATGTGATTGAAGTTAATTTGGTATTCATTCAAATTAAATTGTTATAACTTTAGGACATTATATATAATTCCCATGGTAACCACAAAATATATCTATAGGATATACATGAAAGGAAATGAGAAGGAAATAAAAACATGTCACTACAAACTTCCAAAAAATTAAGGTGGAGGGAGCACTTCCTAAGTCATTCTATGAGGCCAGCATTATCCTGATACCAAAACCAAAGACACTTTAAGAAAGGAGAACTATGGCCCAATATTCTTTATGAATACTGATGTAAAAATCCTAGCAAATTGCATTCAGAAGCATATTAAAAGCATTATACAACATAAACAAGTGAGATTTATTTCTGGAATGCAAGAATGTTTCAACATACAAATGTCAATCAATGTACTACCACAATCAGTCAATGTAATTGTGTTTATTCTGTTAATATCACATTAATATCACATAATATCACATTAACAGAATAAAGGGAAAAGCCACATGATTATCTCAATTGATGCAGAAAAAGGATTTGATAAAATTCAACACCTTTTTTTGATAAAAACACTCAACAAACTAGGAAGAGAAGGAAACATCCTCATTCAATATGATAAAGGCCATATATGAAATACCCATAGCTAACATCATACTCAATGGTGGAAGACTGAAAAATTTTCCCTGAAGATCAGGAACAAAACAAATATATTGGGCTTCTGTGGTGGCGCAGTGGTTAAGAATCTGCCTGCCAATGCAGGGGACACAGGTTTGAGCCCTGGTCCGGGAAGATCCCACATGCCGCGGAGCAACTAAGCCGTGAGCCACAACTACTGAGCCCGTGTGCCACAACTACTGAAGCCTGCTTGCCTAGATCCTGTGCTCCGCAACAAGAGAAGCCACCGCAATGAGAAGCCCAGACACTGCAACGAAGAGTAGCCCCCACTCGCCACAACTAGAGAAAGCCCGCGTGCATCAACAAAGATCCAACGCAGCCAAAAAAAAAAAAAAAGATATAAATATTAAACAAACAAAAACAAATGTATTACCTTGCCAGGGATGCCATAGCAAAATATCACAGACTGGGTCGCTTAAAAAATAGAAATTTATTTTGTTATAGTTCTGGGGGTTGGAAGTTTAAGATCAAGGCGTCAGCAAAGGTGGTTTCTCCTGAGACCTCTTGGCTTGCAAATATTTATTTTTCTCACTGTGTCTTCACATGGTTTTTTCTCGGTGTGTGTGCAACCCTTGTGTTGCTTTGTGTGTTCAAATTTCCTCTTCTTACAGGATGTTAGTCATATTGGATTAGGGCCTATCCTAATGGTCTTATTTTATCTTAATCGCTTCTTTAAAGGCTCTACCTCAAAATATAGTCACATTCTGAGGTACTGAATGTGGTTAGGGCTTTGATATATGAATTTTTGGAGAACACATTTCAGACCATGACGATAAGGATGCTCACTTTTACCACTACTATTCAACATACTCTTAGAAGTTCTAGCCAGAACAATTACATGAAAAAAAAAAAGAAATAAAAGGAATATTGAAAAGGAAGAAGGAAAATTATCTCTATTGTCAGATGACACAATTTTATACGTAGAAAACTCTAATGATTCAGAGTGAATTCAGCAAAGTTGCAGGATATGAGCTCAACACACAAAAATCAGTTGCATTTCTATACATTAAACAATCGAAACAGAAATTAGGAAAAAAAATCCATTTAGAATACCATCAGAAAGATGAAATACTGAGGAATTAACCTAACCAAGGAGGAGAAAGACTTGTACACTGAAAATTACAAAATGTTACTGAAAGAAATTAAAGAAGACACAAATTAATGGAAATAAATTCTGTGTTCATGGATTGGAAGTTTTAATGTTGTTAGGATGTCCATACTACCCAAAGTGATCTGTAGATTCAATGCAATCCCTATCAAAATACCAATGACATTTTTCACAGAAATAGAAAAATCCATTCTAAAATGCATATGGAATCCCAAGGGACCCTGAATAACCAAAACGATACTGAAAAGAAGAATAAAGTTGGAGGATTCACAGCTCCTGATTTCAAATGTTAGTACAAAACTGGGGTAATCAAAACAAAGTGGAACTGGCATAAAGACAGATATATAGACCAGTGGAATAGAATAGAGAGCCCAGAAATAAACCCTTGCATATGTGGTGAGATGATTTTCAACAAGGGTGCCAAGACCATGGGGAAAGGACAGTCTTTTCAGTAAATGGTGCTGAAACAACTGGATAGCCACATGCAAAAGAATGATGTTGGACCCTTACCATCCACTATACACACACATTAACTCAAAAAGGATCGAAGACCTAAATGTAAGAGCTAACACTATGAAACTGTTAGAAGAAAACATAGGGGAAAGCTTTATAATATTGGATTTGTCAATAATTTCTTGGATATGACACCAAAAACACAGACAACAAAGTAAAAAATAAGTACATTGGACTTCATCAAAATTAAAAACTTTTAGCATCAAAGAATTCTATCAAGACAGTGAAAAGACAACTGCAGAATGAGAGAAAATATTTGCAAATCATAGGTCTGATAAGGCTTAATACCAGAATATAGAAAGAACTCCTACAACTCAAAAACAGCAAAGTAAACAATTAAAAATTGTGCAAAATACCTGATTAGATGTTTCTCCAAAGAAGATATACAAATGGCCAATAAACACATGAGAAAATGCTCAACATCTCTAGTCATTAGGGAAATGCAAATCAAAACCACAATGAGATACCACTTCATACCCATTAGGATGGCTATTGCTAAACACATACAGACACAGATACACAAACACACAGAGAAAACAACAGGTGTTATAGAGCATGTGAAGAAATTGGAACTCTTGCACATTGCTGGTAGGAATGGGAAATGGTGTAGCCACTGTGGAAAACAGTTTAGTCGTTCCTCAAAAAGCTAAACATAGAACTACCTTATGATCCAGCAATTCTACTCCTGGACATATACACACAGGAATTTAAAGCAGGGACTGAAACAGATACTTGTATGCCAGTGTTCATTGCAGTCAAAAAGTGAAAATGACCCATGCATCAATCAACAGGTTAATAGATAAACAAAATGTAGTGTACACATATAATGAAATATTATTCAGCCATAAAAGGAAGGAGACTCTGACATACGATACAGTATGGTTGAACCCTGAAGACACTTTGCCAAGTGGAATAAGCCAGTGACAAAAAAGACAAATACTGTGGGATTCCACCGATACGAAGTACCTGGAGTTATCAAATTCATAGCAAAATGATAATTTCCAGGGGCTATGAGAATGGGGAGTTATTGCTTAATGGTTACAAATTTTCTTTTCTGTAATAAGTGTTTTAGAAATACATAGTGGTGATGGTTGCATAACATTGTAAATTTAATTAATGCCACTGAATTGTACACTTCAAATGGTTAAAATGGTAAATTGTATGTTACGTATATTTTAACACAAGTGTGTGCACACACATGCCTGTTTATATAAACACAAATCCAAGGACCTAGTGTTCTATAGAGCCCACTTTTGAAACACTGACCTAATCCATTTTCCTCACTGTATGGACAACTTAATCAGCCTGTGTAGACTGCTGTCCATCCTCCCAGTCAGCTATGCTCTCCCCACCCTAAGGCCTTTGCAGAAGCTATTCTCTCTGCAAGGAGTGCCATTCTCTCCTGCCCCATGATCCATATGGCTAACTTCTGCTCACCCTTCAGGTGTTATTTAAACGTCGCTTCCTTCGGGGAAACTTCTTGGGTATCCTCTCATATCTACATCCAGTATCTGCAATACTTCCACCATGATGGTATTATCAGACCATTTTTATTTGCCATTTACGTGTGTTGGTCTGTTATTTTACGGGGGAGGGACCATATGTATCCTGTGAATTGCTGTGTCTAGCACCTAGCACGGTGCCTGGGAAACAGCAGATGCTCAATTACCACTTAAAGAAGGAAGAGAATAAGGGAGGGCGGGGTGGATATAGACTTCCTGAAGGCCCCACCTCCACCTCTATTAATCTGGGTCTCACTTGTGCACCAGGGCAGTTTGTTTCTCTCTCTCTTTTTTTTTTTTTTTTGCGGTACGCGGGCCTCCCACCGCTGTGGCTTCTCCCATTGTAGAGCACAGGTTCCGGACACGCAGGCTCAGCGGCCATGGCTCACGGGCCCAGCCGCTCCGCGGCATGTGGGATCTTCCCGGACCGGGGCACGAACCCGTGTCCCCTGCATCGGCAGGCAGACTCTCAACCACTGCGCCACCAGGGAAGCCCTGTTCCTTTCTTGATAGCAGTCATCAGTATCTTCCTTCTACTCTAGTTCTCTGTGCATATATTTCATCCCGTGAGGGCCCCAATTGTCTCTGCGTTCCCCACGGTACTTTGCACATAGTAGATGCTGGAAATAAACAAGCACACACAGTTATAAACAATACATTGTGAACAGATTATGCTGACCTTTTGCTGTTCTTCATATTAGGAGAACAGGAAAGAACTCCACAGACTCTCAAAATGCACTTGGACCATCTTTTAGTTATCAGCTACTATCCGTTGCTTTTCATGCGCCCTTCACTTCAGATGACCAATTTGGAAATTGTCTTGGAACGTAAAAGTATCAAAATGTGGGCTTCTCTGGTGCTGCAGTGGTTAAGAATCTGCCTGCCAATGCAGGTGGCACGGGTTTGAGCCCTGCTCAGGGAAGATCCCACATGCCGTGGAGCAACTAAGCCCGTGCACCACAACTACTGAGTCTGCGCTCTAGAGCCCACGAGCCACAACTACTGAGCCCGAGTGCTACAACTACTGAAGCCCGCGCACCTAGAGCCCCTGCTCTGCAACAAGAGAAGCCACCCAATGAGAAGCCTGCACACTGCAACGAAGAGTAGCCCCTGCTCGCTGCAACTAAAGAAAAGCCCGTGCGCAGCAACAAAGACCCAAGGCAGGTAAAACAAACAAGCAAAAGTTTCAAAATGTGTATCTTTTTCTTGTTATTTTAAGAACGCTTGCTTTCCTTCCATCACATTTTGTATTAGAGATCTTTAACTTATCAAGCTGAAGATATAGGAGTTGGTGGTGGTGACAGAGAGCAGGGCCTGGGGGCAGTGGCAGGGAGAGCTCCACAGCTGTATTTTCTAGCAGTTACATTTCCCAAGAGTGAGGGGACTAATGGAGTGTCCGTGAGAAAAGCCCAGTGGTTAGCTCTGCCCCAACCACTCCTCTTATCCAAGGACCTGCTAGACCTCTCGCTGGAAGCTAGGGGCCTGGGCCACTTCATTCCAGTGACACAAGTTCTCCTTTCCAAGAGCCCCAGGCTGCTGGTTTCAGCAACCAACCATTGACCTAATAAGCCCATTTCTTTAGCCATATATAGTACATACTAATGAATCACTCCATCCACAGAATGGAAGGTCCCAGATGTGTTATGAAACGGTGGCGTCTTTCAGGTTCATTTGCTGCCATGGTACCCTTGGAAGGTTGAAAATTTTGTTTCTCCTCATGGAGGTGAGAAGTGAGCTTAGAGCCCACCAGAGCTGCGTATTTACCTGGCCCCCTCCTTTCGCAAATAGTTCCAGTCTCCAATTCTTCCCACGTTTAAAGATGGGAGGAAATGGGGATACTTCTTCCCATGGAAGAGGAAATCAGGACCCCACAAAGGAAGGAAACTTTCTGAGTCTGTTACTTACTTCCTCCGTAAGGCCTGAATGAACTAAATCAGTAATGCTAATCCCATTAGTAATGCTAGTTCCCAGTCCAGAACTCCAGGAGTGAGAAATGTACCAAAGAGTCCTTTCTAGGAAAGTTAGATAAATGTTGGATGCTCAGAGACAAGCATAGAAACTCCTTGAAGAACAGCTTCAAATCATACAGAAATTCCACCCTAAACATGCATTCCCTTCAGTTCTCCAGGCCACAGTTCTCATCCTTGAGGCCTCTCCCTTCTCTCTGTCTCTCTGTCGCTCTAGAAGGTCCTTATGGAAAGTCCCTACCTCACACCTCATACCCCACATAGGGGAGAAGAGCACTGTCACCTACTCGGAGCAGTGTGGGAGCTGTTGGGTGGTGATGGCTGCAGGGGAGCGAGCAATCCTGGCAGGTTTCTGGGCTGGAGAAGGTGGGGAGCAAGCTCCCTCCAGGATGCCCTAGCGTATGGGCCCTTAAGGCGATCAGGGTCTGGCGGTGTTCAGGGATTGGGAGTATAGGGAAGGCTCCTGGAGTAGCCAGCGGAGGAGGCAGTGGTTGGTCGTTGGGGAGGCAGTTGGAGAAAGTTCCAAGGAATTCCAGGGAGGAGCTAATACGTAGGGTGGGAGAGAATAGGAAAATAAGACTGGGTGGGCTTTCTGGCATTCCTCCTTCCAAGGACTCTACAGAAAACAGTGGAAATCACAGAGATGATTCTCTTACCTTTCAAGATACACTGTAAAGCTGGCAGAAGAGGCACTAGGGATGCACTGGGGATACACAAAGAGAAAGGTGCAGAGGGATGGAAGGAAACCATAGAGACCAGAGTCCCTGAGAGAGACAAACAGCATCTGACTGCTTAGAGCCAAAGGCTCAGAGACACGGACAGCAGAGAGGCGGGATTAGGACCCTTGCTTGGGGTGGAGCAAGGGCACCTTCCACAGTGAGTGCAGCCTGGAACCACAGAACAACAACACTGGTTCAAGGCCATGGTCTGCCAGGCCTGCCAACTCAGTGTCTGGCAGGTAATGTTCTACCAAAATGGGCAGTGGACGCTCCTGTAATGGGCAACTACATCCAGGCAATTCCCTGGCTTGAAGGATCTGGGTTTCCCGCTGTGTTTTAAATGACCACATCTGGGTCCACAGCCAGGGTTTCTTTCTGGAAACGTCCTCCCAGGAAATTCAAGGAGTCAGTGGAAACTTATACACCCCAGATGAATTAAGTTTGAATCTCTGAGGGTAAGGCGTAGGCATCGATATTTTTATCGATGCTTCTCATGGGAGTCTAGTGACCAGCCAGGTCAAAGAATCGCTGTATAGACTGGTGTCAGGCACTTGACAGATGCCGAAAGTACAAAGATGCACAAGATGCAGACCCTGACCTTCATGAACTCACAGCTGAGCAAGGAGGATAATAAACATCAAAACAAACAACAAAACTGACAACAGTGTGCTGAGTTCGGCCATAGAAACATGCCTAGGTTAAAGAGGAAGATGTTAACCACGTGTTTTGTTTTAGGCATTTTGTGATGGTTTGACATCTTGGGGGTCTTGGGGAGGGATGCCCCTCCCAGAGTTAACTGATTCCTAGAGAGAGTGAATAACTTGCGTTGAAGCACATCTTTCACATACAAACCGACCAACCTCCAATCTATACCCCCAACCACCTCCTTTATCCAACTCTCACCCACCAAGCCAGTATTTTGCCTGCCCTAAATCACCCCAGAGCCAAGTACCAGACAACAAGAGACCACCTCATACACAGAGTCTGCCGACGTTATTCCAATGACCTAATCTAAGCTTGTTCAGCTGTTTAACCTGCCTTATCCCTTTCTTCCCATGGAAAGCACAATAAAGGCTCTGGACCATGCATTCCCCTTATGCGTTCTGCTTCCCGATCAACCCTGGTGCTTCCCCAGGTGGTATGGTATGCCCCTTTCTCCTGGAAATTGTAAGTATATATTTGATACATAATATATTTGGATAATATATTGAAAATATATATGTATCTTTAGAAAAATGATTCTGCTTGCAAATATTCAAGAACACACTGGATTAATATTAACTTACCTCTGCTGAGCCTTTGCCAGCTGTTCTACATTTGCTCTGTGTGTTATCCCCTTTTATCCTCACAGGGACTTCATGAGGTATGAAGTGATAGCCCCATTTTTCAGACAAGGAAACTGAGGCACAGATAGCATGAGAACCTTGCCCAGGGTACACAGCTGGTAAATGGTGGGCTGGATTTGAAGCCAGCCATGCTGACTCTAGGCCTCTGCTCTTTCCCTCAATATGCTCCTAACCCACCCTTTCCAACCCTGAGAACTGGGATTTGGTGTTTCTGTCTGTCAGATGACCCCAGACAGCATGTGAATAAGGCCGTGTTTGATTTCACTGACTTCATCCCTCTGCCAAACTTTGTGTTCCACTTTCAACGTCCCCTCCAGGCTTCCAGGGGCCTCCCTGGTCTATCCTGTAGGAGAGGAAAGCAGTCTGATGGGAAGAAAGGCACCTTCCTGAGAGGCTGGATGGGGGCCCGGCCCATCCACACACACAGCCTGGGTATTTTTTGACACATGTGAGAGGGACAGGCTTCTGAAATGAGGGGCTTTCGGGGGATATCCTGGTTGTCCAAGAAAGGAGCTCTGCTCCAGGGGGCCAACTCCAACCTCCCCCTCTCAGGAAGGGAAGACTCGCTCCAGGCCCTACGCTCATGTGTGAGAAATAACATCCCCCAACAGTCAGGTTCCCCACCACCGCCTGCCTCTGGGACTCCTCTGGCTTACTCCCCACCTGTTCTGGGGACTCCACTCTACTCTGCCCTGGGAATGTCCTCCTTTACCCTATTCTCAAATCTGACCTCTCTTTAATGCCCACCTCATGGCTGTTTCCTGCTGCAAGTTTTCCTTGAGTGCTCCTCCAGACCTACATCCCTTAAGCTGGCATGTCTGTTTGACTTTCATCTGTACATGTCTGCCTTCTCAAGCAGGGTTCATATTCCTTGAGGTACTATGTCTTTGCATTGGCAGGGGTCTTGGGAAAACTACCTTTTGAGGGGCTTGGGTTCCCCAGGGAAATGCCACTCAGTAATGAGACTTTCTTTGGTCACCAGATTTTTTCCTAAATTAGTAGAGCCTGTGGTCCTTAGACTGTAAACAGATGACACCACGGCTTCCCACAGGGGCCCTGGAAGTAGGTTTTCCTTGGTAGGACTGCCAGTCGGCCTCACAGATGATGGCCTCGAGAGCACAGCGTGGCAAGAAGGACACCAGCCCTGCTCTACCAGCCGGGACCACGTGCCCCTGCCTGCAGCGGGAGAGATAGAAGTTCTCAGTACAGCCCCTCCTGGGGCTGGGACAGGAGGCAGCACTACAACTTGCTCTTTGACGTACTCAGATCCAAGTCACTTCTCTCGTATCCTCTTACTTCTTCATATCTGATCCCATCACATCTTTCTTTGTAGGGACCGAGGGGTGAGTTCCACCTTTGGAGTTAGGAAATACATTTCAACCAGGCTGAAGAGACTTTTTTTACTTCTTGATTCATTGCATGTAGCACTGAGCACAGCACTTGTGGGCACTCAGTGAATATTTGTTGAGGAATGCATGGGTGGATGGAAACTTCTAGAAAGCTCATATCTTCTGCCTTGTTGAGTCAGGCACCTTCATTCCAGATGCTCAGTGTTGATTCTACCACCATCTCAATGTTGGAAAGTTTCCTTATAATACGGATGAGACATATCAGAATATGTATCCTCTTTGGTTTCTTTCCCCCTGGCCACCCAGAACACTGTTATAAGCAAAAAACATGCCTCTGTACTCAGGTCTGTGCCCCTAAAGAAAGAGTCTAAACACTTGTGAATTGGATCCCATTGTAACTGCTCGTGTGGGAAGAGCTTATATAAGTGAATAATTGCTACCTAACAATCGTTTATCTTTGGGTTTTCTTAAAGCTAGATGTCCTAGATATATGACTGCTAAAGGATAATTTTCAAAAAAGGGAAAATCATCACTCCCACACAGATACAAACATATGTTAAAAATTTTATTTAACTCATTATTAATGAGGGAATTGTTAAGCCCTTATACCTGGTTCAAAGGCAAGCCAAAGAATAGACACATTGATTGATCAGCAATATTGAAATGAACATGCAATGGGCAAGGGAAATCAAATGAACCTCCATCACACAGAATTTACTTACATGTTTATAGACAAGAATTATTCAGCATTGTTTTTAGTTATCTACATCATTATCTACAGTTTATGGAGTTTTAAAATAGCTCAAGTCATGAAAGGGGCAGAATCTCAGAAAACCTACAAGAGTGTGCTCTAAGCAGTTTTCCATGGCAGACATTCAGTAATATTATTTGCTTATTCAAACTTCCTTACATGACAGAAGTGACATTTGAAGTCAATGGAGAAAGAGCAGACTATCCAATAAGTGCTGCCAGGATAACTGAATTTCCATATGTAAAAATAAAACTGGATTTTAACACCATAATTTACCCAGAACAAATTTCAGGTAGATTAAAAAATGAAATATTAAAATAGAAATTTTCGAGAAGAAAGATGAACTACAATTTGCAGCCTATGGAAGGAAAACCACATTCACAGAAAGATAGACAAAATGAAAAGGCAGAGGACTTTGTACCAGATGAAGGAACAAGATAAAACCCCAGAAAAACAACTAAATGAAGTGGAGATAGGCAACCTTCCAGAAAAAGAATGCAGAATAATGATAGTGAAGATGATCCAGGACCTTGGAAAAAGAATGGAGGCAAAGATCGAGAAGATGCAAGAAATGTTTAAAAACGACCTGGAAGAATTAAAGAACAAACAAACAGAGATGAACAATACAATAACTGAAATGAAAAATACACTTGAAGGAATCAATAGCAGAATAACTGAGGCAGAAGAACAGATAAGTGACCTGGAAGAAAAAAGGGTGGAATTCACTGCTGCAGAACAGAATAAAGAAAAAACAATGAAAAGAAATGAAGACAGGATAAGAGACCTCTGGAACAACATTAAATGCAACAACATTCACATTATAGGGGGCCCAGAAGGAGAAGAGAGAGAGAAAGGACCCAAGAAAATATTTGAAGAGATTATAGATGAAAACTTCCCTAACATGGGAAAGGAAATAGCCACACAAGTCCAGGAAGTGCAGAGTCCCAGCCAGGATAAACCTAAGGAGAAACACGCCAAGATACATAGTAATCAAATTGACAAAAATTAAAGACAAAGAAAAATTATTGAAAGCAACAAGGGAAATATGACAAATACCACACAAGGGAACTCCCATAAGGTTAACAGCTGATTTCTCAGCAGAAACTCCACAAGCCAGAGGGAGTGGCGTGATATATTTAAAGCAATGAAAGGGAAGAACCTACAACCAAGATTACTCTACCAAGCAAGGATCTCATTCAGATTTGACGGAGAAATCAAAAGCTTTGCAGACAGGCAAAAGCTAAGAGAATTCAGCACCACCAAACCAGCTCTACAACAAATGCTAAAGGAACTTCTCTAAGTGGGAAACACAAGAGAAGAAAAGGACCTACAAAAACAAACCCATAACAATTAGGAAAATGGTAATAGGAACATACATATCGATAATTACCTTAAACGTGAATGGATTAAATGCTCTAACCAAAAAACACAGGCTCGCTGAATGGATACAAAAACAAGAACTATATATATGTTGTCTACAAGAGACCCACTTCAGACCTAGGGACACATACAGACTGAAAGTGAAGGAATGGAAAAAGATATTCCATGCAAATGGAAATCAAAAGAAAGCTGGAGTAGCAATACTCATATCAGATAAAATAGACTTTAAAATAAAGACTGTTACAAGAGATAAGGAAGGCACTACATAATGATCAAAGGATCAATCCAAGAAGAAGATATAACAGTTATAAATGTTTATGCACCCAACGTAGGAACACCCCAATACATAAGGCAAATGCTAACAACCATGAAAGGAGAAATCGACAGTAACCCAATAATAGTGGGGGACGTTAACACCTCACTTACACCAATGGACAGATCATCCAAAAGAAAATTAATAAGGAAACAAAAGCTTTAAGTGACACAATAGACCAGGTAGATTTCCTTGATATTTATAAGACATTCCATCCAAAAACAGCAGATTACACTTTCTTCTCAAGTGTACATGGAACATTCCCCAGGATAGATCACATCTTGGGTCATAAATCAAGCCTCAGTAAATTTAAGAAAATTGAAATCATATCAAAGCATCTTTTCTGGCCACAACGCTATGAGATTAGAAATCAATTACAAGGAAAAAACCTGTAAAAAACACAAACACATGGAAGCTAAATAATATGTTACTAGATAACCAAGAGATCACCAAAGAAATCAAAGAGGAAACCACAAAATACCTAGAGACAAATTACAACAAAAACACAAATGATCCAAAACCTATGGGACGCAGCAAAAGCAGTTCTAAGGGGGAAGTTTATAGCAATACAAGCCTACCTCAAGAAACAAGAAAAATCTCAAATAAACAATCTAACCTTACACCTAAAGGAACTAAAGAGAGAAGAACAAATGAAACCCAAAGTTAGCAGAAGGAAAGAAATCATAAAGATTAGAGCAGAAATAAATGAAATAGAAACAAAGAAAACAATAGCAAAGATCAATAAAACTAAAAGTGGGTTCTTTGAGAAGATAAACCAAATTGATAAACCATTAGCCAGACTCGTCAAGAAAAACAGGGAGAGGACTCAAATCAACAAAATTAGAAATGAAAAAGGAGAAGTTACAACGGACACCGCAGAAATACAAAGCACCCTAAGAGACTACTACAAGCAACTCTATGCCAATAAAATGGACAACTTGGAAGCAATGGACAAATTCTTAGAAAGGTATAACCTTCCGAGGCTGAACCAGGAAGAAATAGAAAATATGAACAGACCAATCACAAGTAATGAGATTGAAAATGTGATTAAAAATCTTCCAACAGGGCTTCCCTGGTGGCGCAGTAGTTAAGAACTTGCCTGCCAATGAGGGGACACGGGTTCGAGCCCTGGTCTGGGAAGATCCCATATGCTGCGGAGCAACTAAGCCCATGTGCCACAACTACTGAGCCTGCGCTCTAAGGCCCGTGAGACACAACTGCTGAACCTGCGTGCCACAACTACTGAAGCCCGTGTGCCTAGAGCCCATGCTCCTCAACAAGAGAAGCCACCGCCATGAGAAGCCCGTGCACCTCAACGGAGAGTAGCCCCCGCTTGACCCAACTAAAGAAAGCCCGCATGCGGCAATGAAGACCCAATGCAGCCAAAAATAAAATAAATACATAAATGAATTTATTTAAAAAAAATCTTCCAAGAAACAAAAGTCCAGGACCAGATGGCTTCACAGGTTAATTCTATCAAACATTTAGAGAAGAGCTAACACCTATCCTTCTCAAACTCTTCCAAAAATTGCAGATGAAAGAACACTCCCAAACTCATTCTATGAGGCCACCATCACCCTGATACCAAAACCAGACAAAGATACTACAAAAAAAGAAAATTACAGACCAATATCACTGATGAATATAGATGCAAAAATCCTCAACAAAATACTAGCAAACAGAATCCAACAACACATTAAAAGGATCATACACCATGATCAAGTGGGATTTATCCCAGGGATGCAAGGATCCTTCAATATATGCAAATCAATCAATGTGATACACCGTATTAACAAACTGAAGAATAAAAACCATATGAGCATCTCAGTAGGTGCAGAAAAAGCTTTTGACAAAATTCAACACCCATTTATGATAAAAACTCTCCAGAAAGTGGGCATAGAGGGAACCTACCTCAACATAATAAAGTCCATATATGACAAACCCACAGCAAACATCATTCTCAATGGTGAAAATCTGAAAGCATTTCCTCTAAGATCAGGAACAAGACAAGGATGTCCACTCTCACCACTATTATTCAACATAGTTTCGGAGGTCCCAGCCATGGCAATCAGAGAAGAAAAAGAAATGAAAGGAATCCAAACTGGAACAGAAGAAGCAAAACTGTCACTGTTTGCAGATGACATGATACTATATGTAGGAAATCCTAAAGATGCCACCAGAAAACTACTAGAGCTAATTAATGAATTTGGTAAAGCTGCAGGATACAAAATTAATGCACAGAACTGTCTTGCATTCCTATACACTAACAACAAACGATCAGAAAGAGAAATTAAGGAAACAATACCATTTACCATTGCAACAAAAAGAATAAAGTACTTAGAAATAAGCCTACCTAAGGAGGTAAAAGACCTGTCTTCAGAAAAGTATAAAACGCTGATTAAAGACATCAAATATGACACAAACAGATGGAGAGATATACCATGTTCTCAGATTAGTTATGGCTTTAAGACGAAGTAAAAAGCTTGGATGGGAAAAAAAAAAAGTTAAAATATTTACAGGGGTTGCTTTTGGGTTATGAATGTGTATGTTTATAGAGTTAAAAAGTGGTTATTGCTAGGGGCAAGTGTTGTAGTTTTAAAATTTAATTTAATTTAATTTTATTTTATTTTATTTATTTTGGCTGTGTTGGGTCTTTGTTGCCGTGCGCGGGCTTTCTCTAGCTGTGGTGAGTGGGGGTTACTCTTCGTTGCTGTGCACAGGCTTCTCACTGTGATGGCTTCTCTTGTTGCAGAGCATGGGCTCTAGGCATGCGGGCTGCAATAGTTGTGGCACTTGGGCTCAGTAGTTGTGGCTCATGGGCTCTAGAGCGCAGCCTCAGTTGTTGCGGCACACGGGCTTAATTGCTCTGCAGCATGTGGGATCTTCCCGGACCAGGGCTCGAACCCATGTCCCCTGCACTGGCAGGCGGATTCTTAACCACTGTGCCACTAGGGAAGCCCAAGTGTTGTAGTTTTTTGTGTTTGCATCTTAATTTTTCTTTCCTTCAAAATGTTATAAAGTGAACATATGTTTTGCTGCGATAAATCCAGAAGATATTCAGTAAGTAGTTTGGGAGAGAGGAGAATAGATAGGTATATGATGGAGAGAAGAGAGAGAAGAGATAATAAGAATCTTCCTAAATGGTCACACTGTCCTTCATGGGGGTTGGCATTCTCAGCCCAACTATGTATATCTGAAGATTTTATTCAGATATGTAAAATCACATTATGATTCCACAAGATCCTTTTCTCTAAAATTCCCTTTAAAGAAGATACACAATTCTTATCTAACAGACCTCATAACCTGCAGTAATAGTCATGAAACTGAAACTGAGCAGGACCCTGTGGGGCCCTCCCAGGTACAAATCCTTTCCACATTCCCTGTTTCTTTTTTTTTTAACATTTTTTTTTTCAGCTTCCCTGTTTCTTGTTTGCAGAAAATTGGCTTCATTCACCTCTGAGACCTTCCCTAGGTGCCAAAGGGCAGATTCAAGCAGTTACTAATCAGGGAAGCGAAGGAATGCAGAAACAAAAGAGAAGCACTCAAGGAACAATAGTGCAGAGGTAAAGCAGGGTCCTGGTTCCTCCTCAAGGAATATACATAACAATACCGTTAAGTCTTTTGCAGGAACTAAGGCCTCCACCCAGGTAGAGGATGGTAACTTCAGGCTGAGCCCAAGATTCCTGAACACTGCCCTGTCACCTCACCTTGAACCAATCAGAGAAAGTCTGCACAAAGTGGAAGATAATGAAGACTTTTATCCCCTCCCCAAATGAGTCTCCCTTTAAAAACTTGCATGGTTGAGCAGAATCTTAGGAGTTGTTTGTTTGGATCTTAGTTCCCCCCCAGGGATCTAACCCATGCCCCCTGCAGTAGAAGCATGGAGTCCTAATGGCTGGACCGCCAGGGAATTCCCAGGAGTTGGTTTTTGGACACAAGTCCACCTTCTCCCCAGGTTGCCACCTCCTGAATAAAACAACCTCTCCTTTCCAACCAACACTTGTCTCTCGAGTATTGGCTTTCGAGCAGTGAGCAGGCGAAACTGAGCTCAGTAACAAGGCAAGACAGACAAAAGTATGGCTTAAATAAGTAAAGTACAGACATGCAGGAGGAGTTGGGAAACTCAGTTCTCTGCAGGGCATCACGACTGACTTCTAAGCGTTCTGTTCCAGCTTCCAAGACATGCTGCCCTCTCTGCTTCCCTATGGAGGCCATGTGCTGACCTCCTAATCACAATTCTTCATTCCCCAAGGACTCTGAAACCCAGCTGACTGTCTTCTCTACTCAGGTCTTAACATCCTCTAAGTCAGTTCAGCATCCCAAGTCTGACTGATCCAACATGATGGCTTCTTAGTTCCTTACTACCTCACCTCCTAAGAGCTTTGCATCCATTGTGTCTTTGCCACTCTCTCCCCAGGGCACACTGCTCCACTTCTGCTATCTGAAATCTCACATTCCTTTTCAGCCCCATCCTTCCAGCTCTCTCATTCATTGACCTCCTCCTGAAACTGTGCAACTCAGATTGGGACTTGAACACAAGGTCTTTTAACTGAGATCACACACCTGGTCTCAGGACTTAACGAAGCTCAGGTTCTTGATGTCTTGTCACAGAAAGAATTCAGGGAGAGACAAAGTGATAAGTAAGAAGTGGATTTATTTAGAAACACACTCCACACACAGAGTGTGGGCCATCTCAGAAGGTGAGAAAGGCACCAGGGTTTCAGGTTGTCAGTTTTTATAAGGGTGGGCAATTTCATAGGCTAATCTGTAGGAAGACTATTCCAGCTATTTTGGGAAAGGGGGGGATTTCCAAATATTGAGCCATTGCCCACTTTTTGACCTTTAGGGTCAGCCTTGGAACCATCATGGAGCCTGTGGGTGTGTCATTTAGCATGGGGATGTGTTACAGTGAGCGTGTTATACTGAGGCTCAAGATCTAGTGGAAGTAGGCTTGTCTGACTTGTCTGCCATCTTGTACTTATTTGGTTCTAATCAGTTTATGTTGTATCCTTGGGCTATGTCATTGTTTTAAAGGTTGTGCCCTGCCCCCTTCCCTCCTGTTTCACTCCCACTAAAAGTGTTTCTCAACCTCATGAAACTCATCAGTCCCATAGACTGATTTTACAGGAAAACAAGCAAACAAAACCCCAAAAAACAAAAACAGAAGCTATGAGACAAGGACTACCTGAATTCCTCTACTTTCCTCCCAACATAATGGGAAAGGTGTCCCTCCCTAGGTCAAAGACTTATCCCTCTTACTATATTTTAATCCTCCCCCTCTCCTCCTCACTCAGCCCGTCAGTTGTTCCTTTCCTGTATCTTTAATCCCTCTCCTTCAACTTGATTCTTCCTACCAGCACTTAAGTATACTTATGTCTATTCCATCTTTTTTGTTTTTATAAATTTATTTATTTTTATTTATTTATTTTTGGCTGTGTTGGGTCTTCATTGCTACACGCGGGCTCTCTCTAGTTGCGGCGAGTGGGGGTTACTCTTCAATGTGGTGCGTGGGCTTCTCATTGTGGTGGCCTCTCCTGTTGCAGAGCACAGGCTCTAGGCACGCAGGTTTCAGTAGTTGCAGCACACGGGCTCAGTAGTTGCACGCGGGCTCTAGAGTGCGGGTTCAGTAGTTGTGGTGCACGGGCTTAGTTTCTCCGTGGCATGAGGGATCTTCCCGGACCAGGGATCTAAACCATGTTCCCTGCATTGGCAGGTAGATTCTCAACCATTGTACCAGCAGGGAAGCCCCTCTTCCATCTTTTTTTTTTTTTTTTTTTTTGTGGTATGCGGGCCTCTCACTGTTGTGGCCTCTCCCGTTGCGGAGCACAGGCTCAGCGGCCATGGCTCACGGACCCAGCCGCTCCGCAGCACGTGGGATCTTCCCGGACCGGGGCACGAACCCGCGTCCCCTGCATCGGTAGGCGGATTCTCAACCACTGCGCCACCAGGGAAGCCCCGCCCCTCTTCCATCTTTAAAAGATCCCTCTGTAGTGGATGCTGTGATACATAATCCAGATGCCCCTTTCTGCACAGAGACATTCATTCTTCCAGCTGCCAGGAGTGTTGGCTGCTGACAGCTGGCAGCTCAAGCCCCCTCCGGGAATTGCCACAGGGAGCTGCCTTGCCCAAGGTGACACCCATTCTCCAGGGCAGGCCACAGCCTATGGCTGGTAGGTGCTGGGGCATTTTAAGGGTACTTGGGATTTGTTTTCAGCAGGTATAGTAAGACATGCAGGCATGGAGATGACTGTCATGAAGGAATAGGTTTATACTCATAGATCCCTAGAAACAGGAGACATGGCACACCATGCAGGGCCACATGGGGAAGCACCAGAGTTGGTCAGGAAGCAGAGGGAGAGAGGGGAAAATAGGGGAAAATGTGAGAACCTTTATTATGGTTTCCATGAGGAAGGCAAGGTGAGACAGTGTAAGCGGGTTTAGGATTGGTCAGTTTGGATACTTTCATGGGCTCTAGGGTATATGGATGGCTCTGGTGTCTGATCCTGAGATGATTAGGACAGGTGGATAGAGGCCCAGGTGTAAGATCTTGATAAAGGAGATGGTTGGGGGGTATGGACCCTGGATTGGCTGATTTGCATAGGAAAGTCATGTGCACAGAGGAGTCATCTTCTATCTCTAGAATTAGCTAGTCCCGGGAGGGGCAGTCTCTCCAGAATCAGCAAGGCTCCAGATGTCAAAACAACAGAAAATACAGAAAATAAAATGACACGATTAATACATGGGGTAAAATGCCAAGCCCCCTTAACTTGATTCTGGGACATCTAGGAAGGGCCATCCTAGCTCCACAGCTCCCAGAGGGCTCTGCCAATACCTGGATCGCTGCATCACAGTTCACCTCTCCCTCTGCTCCCTCACTCAGCCCCCACCCTCTGGAGTACTCCCCAAGAAACTTCCTGCCTGCAAACCCCCGTCTCATCGTCTGTTTTCCAGGGAACTGACTTAAGACACTCTCTAAGCCCCACTAACCCTCATCCATTGCTCTCCTTTCCTTCACAGCCAAACTTCCTGAAAGAGCAACCTCTCCTCATTGTCTCCGCTTGCACAAACCAACTTGCACAGCTTTTGCTACGCTGTTCTCAAACTTCAGCATGACTCAGAGTCATGTGGAGGGCTTGTTAACCACAGATCGCAGACCTCCAGCTCTGAGTTCCTGATTTTGTAGATCTGAGGCAAGACCCAACAATCCACTTTCCTTATTTGCTCCCACGTTAGAGAACCCCTGCTTTCACGGTCCCCTATTCTGTCAGGACGAAGTCCAAGCTTCCTCTCGGGGCCCTTCACAGTGTGGCCTCTGTTTCCCCACTAGCCTTGTCTCCCCTTGTGTGTTTCTGGGGTTTTTGTTTTTGTTTTTCTTTTGGCCTCACTGCGCAGTTTGCAGGATCTTAGCTCCGTGACCAGGGATCGAACCTGAGCCCCCTGCAGTGGAAGTGCAGAGTCTTAACGACTGGACCACCAGTGAAGTCCCCCCTCATGCGTTTCTGAATTTGCCTTCCTGTGACTCTGCGGTAGTTGTGGTTTCTCATGGAGATAGACTCTCCTCTTGCCTCTGGGCTTTTGCACATATTTTATTTGCACCTTGACACTCCTTACGTCTTTCCCCTGCCTGGGTAGCCCCTTTTCAGTTTCTTATTGATAGGGACAGAGTAAAGGGACAAAGTAGGTAATTAAATAGTTAATCCCATTAGGGAATTGTAAGTAAAGAAAAAGGATGGGAGACCCCAGTAAATTAATTATCACTCAAGAAAGCAGGTTCCCTTAACCACAAAACCAAGCAGGCTTGCTTAGCAATAAAACCCAGGCAGCAGAAGCGTGAGATATGCCCCCAAACAATAAAACAATGGTGGCATGAGACTCACATCCTGCGCAGTGAGCTCAGTAAGTTAATGACCCCTAGGACATGTTCTCTGCACGCATTAAAAAACAATAATTTATGGAAAGGTGACATTTCAAAGTGAAAGACCCTCATTGTACTGAAACCTAAAATAATTTTTCCATAGTGCCATGACAGTCGTGGCTTGACCATGTAGGGACAAGAAAACTCCCCGGCCCAACCTGGAGGATGAGCTGATGATGGAAGCATGACGTCTACTCAAGAATGAGGAGGAAGGTGGTCTTTTCCCCCTCCCCGCTTTTCCTCTGATTATAACTCCAGCCCACTAAGTTCTCGGGGCGCGGCACCCTCTCGCCCACCCATTTGGAAGCCTCACGAGCATCCTATTCTAATACATCACTTTTTTTTTTTTGGACTAAAGGTACAATTTGTTGAATTTGTTGTTTTTATGAGTTCTCTTTTTGCAGCTTAGCACAGTAGGTGAACCTAATACCTTATAACATGTGGCCCAATTTGGTTATTTTGGGTTTTTTTAATAAACGTCTTTATTGGAGTACAATTGCTTTACAATGGTGTGTTCGTTTCTGCTGTATAACAAAGTGAATCAGCTATATGTATACATATATCCCCATATCTCCTCCCTCTTGCGTCTCCCTCCCATTAATAAATCACTTCTTATCTATCACTTTGCCTCTCTCTGAATTCTTTCCTTGCTGAGCCATAAAGGACGGGAGCGCCTTGGAGCCCCCCGAGACACCACCTAGTGGTTCCCCTGTCTCTTCTCAAGTCACTTCTTCAGGAAGTCTTGACCCTCTCCCTGCCTGCTGTCACAGGCAGCCCTCACTAAGCTATCACAGAGTGAATGGGGAAATGAACAATGGGGGAGACAATTAGAGAGCTCTCTAATCATAGAGACCCCTCCTCCTGGCTGAGGCCAAATGGCAAAAGAAGAGGCCCTGATGGGGTGAGCTGGGCCCACTGGCAGCTCCTGGAGACAAAGGGGAAGAGGCTGTGTCTGCAGGACGAGGGGCACTTCCTCTGGCTCCAAGCCTATGACAGCACATGCCCCCTTGGGCTAGTACTCTTGTCCTGCTCTCGTCAGCCCCTGCAGCCCCCCGCCTCTCTCTGTCCCTCCCAAACCTCTCCACTTGGGCCAGATGAGACCCACATCTTGCACCAGCTCTCCCAGGGGAGTCACCTCCCCACCCCTGGTGGGAGTCTTGTGATTGCTTTGGTATACGTGACAAGCTCCCCAGAGTGATGCTTTGCGGGGTGACCTTGCTGTCCAGGAGAGCCCCTGTCGAGTTTGCGGATGTACAGCTGGGCTGCTTTCTGGGCCTGAGGGCGTGGGAGGGAGGGGAGGCAGGGGCAGGGGCAGACTGCTTTTCCTCCATAGATATTTGGCCCCGATTTTCAAGCCCAGGTTACATAAGACCTGCGGAGAACTACGCTCCCC
Organism: Aethalodelphis obliquidens; assembly: GCF_003676395.1. NCBI lineage: Eukaryota > Metazoa > Chordata > Mammalia > Artiodactyla > Delphinidae > Aethalodelphis > Aethalodelphis obliquidens. The sequence goes on from NW_020838018.1 coordinate 8,630,455, forward strand.
TGTCACCCACACCTTTCCCTTTCTGTGGAGCATTTCACAAGTGCAGCTGCTTCTCAGAGAAGGTCTATTTTGGGAGCTGTTTCCATTTGACCTATATTAAGCACAGTCACAAGGCAGAGGCAAGTCGCGGGGTGCAGGGTGGCCTGCTTGCTCTTTGTGCTTTTTTAGTGTCACGGGTGAGGGAAGCAGACAAGCTGATGCCCATAGTTTGGGAGCTGAGACTCAAGTGGCTCATGGGCCTCCCCAGGGCAGCAAGCTACAGAAAGCTCTAGACTCGGACAGCCTACCTGTAACTAGTGCAGGCCCAAGCCGCCATCCCACTTCACAATTCTGATTTGCCTCCCCCTGAGGCCCTGCTGACAGAGAATACCTGAGTCACTTCAGCACTGGTCAGGGAGGAATTTAGGTTCCCTGCAGGCCTAGAATCTACCAGGCCCGGCCAGGATGAATCCCGGCCTGGGCCTGTGAAATGCAGTTAGTAGAGTTTTCATTGGCCATCAAGTGCCTCCATGGGGAATTCTCTTTCCTGAGTTAATGATTAAATCACATGACCAGCAGGGGGAGAGAAAGGGTTGCTGGGAGCCACTGGCCCAGGTACTGAGCACAAACAGGTATTACTCGGAGTTCCCACCACTTTGAGGGCCCGTGGACAAAATGACAAGAGAAGTGATTCACCCATTAAGCACCCCATTTGCCCCTTTTCAATGGGGGTATTTCTTGGATCACCGTTTTCTCCCTGGAGCCCCTTCTCATTGTCTCCCTGGGAGTAGAGGTCTGATTCCAGGGTCTAAAACTGGGCCCCAGGTTGCTGACCCCCAAACCTATAGCTCTGTGTTTCCTGCCTCCTGGGAGTCAAGCCAATATCTCCAAACAATTGTCCCACTGAGACGTCACAATCAAAGATCTCAAAGCAAAACCTCACGCCACCCCTACGTCCAAATCAGCCCCGCCCCTGGGATGCTGCCTGGTCCGCCTTGCCACGTGCCACACGCTGTTTCTACCTTAGAAGGACAGAATGGACACTGACCTGACGGGGGCACGTTCAGCCAGCTGGGAGATGCTAATGTTGCATCCCCTCAAAACTGCTGGAAAGGAGTCCTGGCTTTGTAGTGTGAAGCAGACAGCAGGGTTTCTGCTCCAACCCCTTGTAATCCAGTTAGTGGAGGGCTCCCCTCAAGACATTGGGTTTGGCCTTCACACCTGACTCAGAGCTGGCTGGAAGCACCTGGGGAAGTGGGAGGGGGCTCCCCTGGGAGAGTTGATGCTCGAGTTACTGAGGAGCGGGAGGGATGGAGAGAGCTGGGTGTGAGCGAAGAGCAGAAGTGAGAGCTGATTTTAAAAACTTGAGGTTGGCCTCGAGGAGTGGCTCTGAGGGCTGGTTGGAAGAGAGGATGGGTAGTGCATTCTAGGCAGGGACACAGCCCTGAGAAGGAGCAGAGCAGGGCAAAGCAAAGTACGGCCATCACGCTGTACTATGTGGGATGCTCTTGAGAATATGGTGAAGAGTGGGTTAGCAGAAAAAGATGGAACCAGCTTAAGGAGATCCTTCCAGTTTGGTGGCCCCTTTCCTTTCCTTGTTTCCTGTCCTTCCCACTCCCTGCAGTGTAACAAGTCCTGGCTGCTCCTCACCCTGAGGGGACTCCTGGGGTGGGGGGGTATGGAAGCTGTAAACCACTTTCTGCAGGATGAGATTGAAACAGTGCAGACCAGGCTGCAGACAACCTAGCTGGGCGCAGGCAGCCAGCAAGAGGTGAAAGGCCATCTCTGCCCTGGGGGCAGCAATGCTCTGGAGGTGGGAACACTTGGGACCAAAGGATCAAAGGAAAGGATGGTGGAAGCAGAGCCAAATCGAGGCAACGGAGGGACTTGGGAAGAATAATCTGCTTTGATCATCAAGGAATAAAGAAAAGTCCATGTCATTTTCTGCTCAGGGAAATACCAAAAAGGAAAACAATTTTTTTTAAAGAGAGAAATTCCAAAACAAGGGATATTGTCATTTTCAGTTGGTAAATGTCAAAAGCATTGTTTCTGTTGATACAGCATGATGGGTAGAACACATTTGGGGGGGGGAAGGGAATAACAATATACATATCCAGATGCAAGCCCCCACTGCTTGACTCAGTATCCCCCCTTTCTACTAGTTTTGAAATGTTCCGATGGAAAAAAAGGCTCCTTGTCCACTGACCATATGCTACACAAAGGCAGGAAAATGACTTTCACCCCGTCATTCCAGCACTCAGCACTTTGCTGGAACATGGTAGGTGCTCAATAAACACTCATTTAAAGAACAAGTGTGCAAAAAAAGAAGCTCCTTGATAATTGCAGGTCAACTTTAGAAGAATTGGTTAATTTCATCCAGTGATGGTAATATTAGGCAACTGTTCAAAAGATCTGAGTAAGAAAATAACTATAAAAGATATTGGGGAGTGGGGCTTCCCTGGTGGCGCATTAGTTAAGAATCCACCTGCCAATGTGGGGGATGTGGGTTCGAGCCCTTGTCCGGGAAGATCCCACATGCCGCAGAGCAACTAAGCCCGTGTGCCACAACAACTGAGCCTACGCTCTGGAGCCCGCGAGCCACAACTACTGAGCCTGTGTGCCACATCTACTGAAGCCTGTGCACCTAGAGCCCGTGCTTCGCAACAAGAGAAGGCACCGCACAGGAGTAGCCCGCGCTCGCTGCAACTAGAGAAAAGCGCACGCACAGCAACGAAGACCCAACACAGCCAAAAAAAATAATAATAAAATAAATAAATTTTAAAAAAAGGTATTGGGGACAATTTGGGAAATACGAATATCAACTGGGTAGTAGATGATATTAGGAAACTTTTGTTAAGACATCTACAAGTTATTTTGAAAAGTTTTCGCCAAAAAAAAAAAGAAGCACAAAGGAAATATGTTAACAATTGTTAAGTCTAGGTAATGGGAATATGCGTATTCATTGCACTTTTTTTTCAACTTTTCTGTATGTTTTCAAATATTTATAATTAAAAAGTTTATAAACATAAAGGACACCTTACAACATGAGGCTAGAAGAAAGATAAGAATGTAAAATTTTTTATGATTGATAAATAAAAAGCAAAAAATATATAAAAATGTATAACATGGAGGTAGAAGAACTGAAAACAATTGCCAATCTGATGTTGAAGTCATGGAAGATATCTTTTCCTTAACTTCCTATATGTTTTCTTATCTTTGAAAAGCAAGTTTAAAAGCTATTTATAATAAGCAATTCACTGCCTAACTTCTTATATCTTTTGTATATTGTCATGATATATAAATATACATGTTTATATCTTTATTAGAGTCTTTTATACCAAGTTATTTAACATACCAAGTTGAAACTTTATGTTTCAACTTGAGTTACATTACATTTTCTTTTATCACTAACCTATGGGATGCAATAAAACAATTAAAATACTGATTGTACCTTAAGAAAATAATCCACCCAAATTTATTGCTTTAGTGACATTTTATAAGTGAAAGAGAAGACCTGGCAAAACATTTCCTTCCTTCTTTCTTTCCTTCCTTTCTTCCTTGCAAATTAATTTGTTTACTATTTTGGTAAATAATTACCAAATTATTATTTGGTAAATAATTTTGTGCTTCTCTTCCGCCCATCCCCCATCAGAAGATATTACAGACTTACTTTAAAAATCTGGAAGGTATCAAAATATACAGAAAGAAAATTTTAAGACTCTTCATTTCAACATCTAGAAAAAAAGTTTACATTTTTTGATATTTCTTTCAATCCTTTTTCTCATGCATGAGTTTCTCTTAACTGAGATCATACTGATAAACAATCATGTATCTTGTGTGTGTGTGTGTGTGTGTGTGTGTGTGTGTGTGTGTGAGAGAGAGAGAGAGAGAGAGAGAGAGAGAGAGAGCATGCTACACACATTCCATCTTATGGATATAGCATCATTTATTTAAACCTTCCACTATTGTAGGGCACTTAGTGCAATAGACTGAATGTTTGTCTTCCCCCCAAATTCATGTTGAAACCTAATCCCCAGTGTGATGGTATGTGAAGTTGGGGCCTTTGGACAGTGACTAGGTCATGAGGGTAAAGCCCCCATGAATGGGATTAGTGGCCTTATAAAAGAGACCCCAGAGCTCTCCCTTCCCCCTTTCACCATATGAGGACACAAGGAGAAGACAGCTGTCTATAAACCAGGATATGGGCTGTCACCAGGTATTGAATATGCCAGCACCTTGATGTCCCAGCCTCCAGAACTGTGAGAAATATTTTTCTGTTTATAAGTCATCCAGTTTATGATCTGTTATAGCAGCCTGAATGGACTAAGATAGTTTATTTTTTTCTTCATTTTTTCCCTATTTCTAGTGTTGTGAACATCCCATATGTACATCTTTTCCTCACTTCTTTTGTGCTTAGAATTTTCTTGGATCGAAGTATATGAATTCTTTTCTCTTAGTATATATGTAGGAGAGGAGAAATATAGCTTTTCCCCTACCTTCTTAAGTTTAGTAACCGAGGTCTGTGAATTAAATCAACAAGACAGATTAACGGGGGAAAACGTTTATTTGGGTACACATGACAGCCAACAAATGAAGTACTGGCTCATTAAATGGTTAGAGTTGAAGGCTTATGTACCTTACTTAGTAGGGGAAAGGGTGGGAGGAGTAAAATGCTTCTCTGGGAAGAATAAATAGGTTTCTTTGGGTAAGATAAATGGATTTTCAGAACACACAAGAGATGAAGTTTGTGATGATATTGTCTATACAGGTATGAGGCGTGTCAATGAAAATTCAATTAACTATCAAGAAGAAAAAAAAAGGGAATTTTATTAGAGCCAAACTGAGGATTAGAACCCAGGAAGCAGATTCTCAGAAAGCTCTAAGAACTGTTCTGCCTGTTGGAAGTCGAAGGTACAGTCATAGACATTTTTGAGACAAAGGATCATACGTCAAAATGATATACGGGTATTTTACGTAAAGGTGGCCAAGGATACATAGACCAGGTAAACATGTACAAAGCACAGAGCAAGTCATCATGATCCCCTTTGGGGCTGGGAAAGTTACATTTTAAGAAGTTACATTGATAGCATCAGAAGAAAGAAAAAAAAAAGATCATTAGGGTTGAGCAGGGACTCCCATCTTTGAGGAGCTCTGGTTAACGTGTCAAGCAGATGCACAGGGTGTGTCAGGGAAGGAGGAGGCCCAAACAGACACAGAAAGAGAATTTTATGTTTAATTTTTCTTGTCCTGCCTTAAAGTATAAATTTTATTTCATTAGATGTATTTCTGTTTCCTTCAGGTTCATACAAATTCCCCAGAAAAGGGATGTGGGGCAAGTTTTATCTGATCTATTTGAGGAATAGGTCCACCCTGAAGAAATAATTTCTGGCAGACTTATTTCCTAGAAATTTCTGCTTTTAGTCAGATAAGGGAAGCTCTAAGAGGCTTCTTTCTGCATCTGTTGCACCTTAAATGTCCTTCAGCTTAAAATAAACTTTATACCAACTCCTGGACTTTGAGTGGGTCCTCACATGTATCATCTGATTATTTTCCAGGACTGTTTTACTAATTTATGCTTTCACCAAGCACATGGAGTTGAGTATTATCATTTAAAAAAAAATCCTTACTGATTTGATAAGTTAAAATTGATCTAATTTTCAATTTTTAAAAATAACTGAGGATAAGCCTTTGAAAAAAATGTTTGCTTCCATATTTATTTCCTTTTGAAATGAATTATATTTGTATGCTCTTTACCTATTTTTATTTGCTAAAAAAATTTACTAGTAAATTAAAATCCTTCAGATTGGTACACTAGAATATTTATGAGGACAGACTGAAAAATGTGTATTTATCTTACCAGTGTGAAGAGAAATAAGAATTCATTTAATCGTCAAATTCCTTAATAATTTTGAAAAACAGAAGGGTCAGTTCATTTAATCAGGACAATTTTGATTGTTATCCTAGCCATCTTCAAAGAGAAAGTCTGGACGAAAGTCCAACACCAAGTTTTTTTAAAAAACAAACTCTGTGGATATTTAAACTTAGTGCTCCAAATTCCATGGAAGCGAATTTTCTAACAGCTTTGTGTGATGTCCCAAATACTTGAGCAATTGCAAATTACAAATTTGTGTTTCAACTTGATTGCATTAAGTTCAGTTCACTCCATAGCTCTGACCCCAAAACAATGTTTTTTAATTTGCTCAAATTTCCTATATTTAACTTTCTTTTTTAGTCGTAGCCAATCAAAAGAAAATACTGCATCACTCTAAGCTGCTCCTTTCAAGTGTGATCCATTATCTGTTTGTCGAGATTAAAGCAAAAGAATTTGGTCACAATTTTTCCAGTTCTAAACCACCTACTGATTTTCCTCTGAGATTTATAAATGTATTTTCCAGAATTCTACTGCAGTATATACAAAAGGTCTGCTTGTCAGAATATATTTTTTCCTTACAGTCTCATTTTCTATCACAAAAGCAAGTTGTCAGTGCTTGGCAAAGTGTCTGCCATAAGTAACCAGTTCCATAAATGATTATGTTGATTGGAGTTGATTCAACTGCTGGTAAAAGTGAAACGGCTCTGTAACTCTGCTTGTGGTGACAATGATTTTCAAACCTATGCTGAATTATATCACTGACAGAAGGATAGGGAGCTTGGGGCAAGTCTGGTGGAGTTGCCCCCAGCCGTGGCAGCCTCCCGAGCTGTGGTGGCCACCCTTCCCCCAGCCTCACTCTTCTTTGCTTCATTGGAGCCGTGAGATGCTCTCCTCACTAGGGCAGCCCCCTCGAGATGGTTCCAAGTAGGCTGGTTTCGAGAGCAGAGCCTTCTGCCAACCAGATTCACGTGAATAAGCGGCCACATCCCTGCCAGGAATTCACAGCTGCAGCTGGTACAGGTTCTTCCTGCCGCATTGGGGTGGGAGCAGGGTGGGGGGGTGTGGAGGGGACGTCAAGGGTGAAAGGGGACTGAAGTGAGGTACCATCTGTACCGTCTGCAGCCCCTTCCTCCTCCTACCTGCCCTTGGAGCAACTCCACCTGCTCTCCAGGGGGTGCAGAATGAGCAGTGGGCCCACTCTAGCTGGACTGTTCTTACGGCGCAGTGCTGGCTTCTGCAGGGGAGTGTAGGGCCCAGGCTTGGCCCCAAGCCCAGTCAGCTGAGCTCTAGCTGCCGCAGCACCACACTGCTCAGCCCAGGCAGCCCACTAGCTGGACCACTTCACACTCCAGTGCAGCTGGCACCCCTCCCCCCATGCCCCCAACCCCTGGCCTCCCCGCTGGGATCTCAAAGGTCCCAATCTATAAATGGTGGTGTCTGTCACTGGAGAGGCTAAAGCATCAGGACCTGCCCAGGCATTTCTGCAGCAGAACTAGAAGAGAGAAGCCTTGCACTGCTCCCAGCTCCGTCCTCTCACCATTCCACCCAGCCCACATGCAGGAAAACTCAGAGGCTACTGGCCTGAGGCCATCACCACTGTTTCCATCACGCAGGCCCAGGGCAGTGTCTAGGCGAGATGGCAATGTCTGTTTGGAACTCCTCCCCTAGTGCCCTGGCCTTTCCACCTGCCCGGGAGGGCGAGCCCAGCTGTCTTCCCAGCTGTCTGCTGCTTCCTCTTTCTGCTCTCTCATTCTCAAGCCTTTCTAGTGTAGCAAGGTGGAACTACCTAGCAAACCAGACTTCAGGTTTTTGGGCCAAGTCCAGCTCATTGTTACAGACAGTCTTTCTTGGGGATTGTGAGGCAGCTTCCAGCCTCATGGTGGGTATCTGGTTGATTAGCTCTGCCGGCCACATGCCTAAGTGGGAATAAAGGTGACATGTAGCATGTTTGCACCAATATGGACCCTACCTTTACACCAATCCAGTGAAATAGAGCTCAAAGTGTTTCGCCAAAAAGGGCTGAAAGTCTGAGGTTCACAGTTCGGCCATAGCAAAGCGTGAGTAAAATGTGGGGGGAAAGTATTTGGTTTTGGTGATGATGATCATAACCCCCGTCTTTATTTTCTACCTTAAGGAAAAAAAAATGTTTTTGGTAGAGGTAGGACTTATTTATCATTTAAATAACTGATTTCTGTTATACAGCAGAAACTAACACCACATTGTAAAGCAATTATACTCCAATAAAGATGTTAAAAAAATTACAGATTAAAAATAAGTAAGGGGCTTCCCTGGTGGCGCAGTGGCTGGGAGTCCGCCTGCCAATGCAGGGGACGCGGGTTCGTGCCCCGGTCCGGGAAGATCCCACATGCCGCGGAGCGGCTGGGCCCGTGAGCCATGGCCGCTGAGCCTGCGCGTCCGGAGCCTGTGCTCCACAATGGGAGGCCCGCGTACCAAAAAAAAAAAAAAAAAAAAAAAAGTAAGTAAGTAAGTAAATAAATAAATAACTGATTGCATGTACTTTGGATGGTTCCATAAAGTATTCAATAATCCAATTTGTTTTTGTGGGATTTGCTTGGGCCCGTTTCAAATTATGTTGGGTTGCTGAGGGTCCCCCTCACAATATGCTTATTCCATGGGGTGCACATGAGTCCCTTGCTGACCAAGGAAAGGCTAGAAAGTCTTTGCACTGGTGGGGGTAATGACCATGATCTGGAATTTTCTCAGCAGTGGAGAACTCTGCTTCTGAATAACCAGCTGGAATGTGGAGAGGCACATTGAATACTTTCAAGGTAGCATAAATACACACTATTTTCCTTTATTTTCTACTTTCTAAATGAGCCTGTATAATCAGAAAAAATAAGATATAAAAAGGAATGTAATGTTATATACCTGGAGTTATACTATGTATTTTTTACAGCTATATCTATTGGTAGTGAAAATTTTAGTGGCTTTTAATTTTTCATATTTTCCACGTTTTCTGCAATTATTAATATTTATTAATGAGCACTTGTTAATTATTACAGAGAAATATTTTAGAAATAAAACACTCATTTTTTTTCTTAATGAAAACAAGCAGAAAACCTAATTGATAAAAATGAACTTAGATGGAGATCTTAACAGGAAAGGAAGCTTAACGTGTTTGAGAAAAAAATACAGAAAACTATATTTATTACCTTAGGATAGGAAAAGGGTTTCTTCATCAAGACATAACATACACTAGCCAGGAAAGAAAACTTGATCATTTCAACTGCAATGTAATTAAGAATGCATGTTTATCAAAAGCCACCATAAAGGGAGTCATAGGGTTTCCCTGGTGGAGCAGTGGTTAAGAATCTGCCTGCCAATGCAGGGGACACGGGTTCGAGCCCTGGTCCGGGAAGATGCCACATGCCGCAGAGCAGCTAAGCCATTGCACCACAACTACTGAGCCTGCGCTCTAGAGCCCGCGAGCCACAACTACTGAAGCCCGCGTGCCTAGAGCCTGTGCTCTGCAACAAGAGAAGCCACCGCAATGAGAAGACTGCGCACCGCAACGAAGAGTAGCCCCTGCTCGCCGCAACTAGAGAAAGCCCACGTGCAGCAACAAAGACCCAACGCAGCCAAAAATAAATAAATTAATTAAAAAAAAAAAGAGAGAGAGGGAGTCATAGCACAAGACATACTCCTGGAGAAAACATTTGTCACACACACAGCTGAAAAAGTTAGAAATATTTTTTCTATATTAAAATATATAATGTTTTATGATATATAATGTTTATATTACTGAAAAATATTAGTTCCAGAATATATAAATAACTCATACAAATCACTCATGATAACAACGTGATGGTGTCCAAAGAATGGGCAAAGGACATGAACGGGCACCTCATAGAAGAAGAAACACAAATGTACCAAAATGTATGAAGCTAACCACTCAGCCTTGTAAGTAATCAGAGAAACACAGAGATACCATCATGCATCCAACAGAGAAGAGGCAAAGCTGAGGTCTGAAAAGGCAAGTGGTGATGAGAATGTGAGCAACTAGAACTCTCCTACACTGCTGGTGTTACAGCCACTTAGGAAAACACTTTGGTGTGATCTTGTCAAGTTCAGCGTGTGCGTACACTGTAACCCAGCAATCCCAGTTTTACATATCTACCCGGTGAGAAATGCTTGAATGTGTACACCTGAAAACAAGTTCAAGAAGATTCAAAGAAGCGGTTCTCATAATAGCAAAAATCTGGACAGCAGAACAATATGCTATAGCCCTGGAAATGACACTGCAGTGAAAATGATGGAACCCAGCTGCACACATCAGTGTGGCTGTATCTTAGTAACATAAGGCTGAGAAAAACACAAGTCCAACAAGATGATGTACATACAGTACAACAACACTTCTCAAAACTTTGAAACAAGCACACCTGAACAGTATATTATTTAGGGATGCCCACACAATATGACATAAACATTTTTAAGTCATCAAGGAAATGACAAATACGAAATGGAGATCAGGGGTCCCTCTGTTGGAGAGGCGGGCAGTGGGAAAGGGGAATTACACATTTGTAGCTTCAACCATGCAGTGTATTGGTTGTGTTATACTTTTTAAATTGAGTAAGGGGTTCACAGTTGTTTGGGTCCTTGTGTTTATAGCTTGGATATGTGTAACACTTTAATATATCATATATCACATCACTTAGAAATGTAACAACTACAGAAGGAAACATGCAGCATGTCCAAAGCCTGTAAGTGGAACTCCTTTGATATGAACTCAGTCTTGACTCGGGATTCCAAACTCTTAAACCTATCTGGTCATGATACATTGTTGCCTTATGAAAGGTGATTTAATTTGAAAATATTTCCTGATTATAATCATTGGTATGGGTATGGAGGCACAGACCCATTCCCTCATCCCCACTCTTTACTTCTCAACATCTTCCCAAATGATCATGGCCCCTCGAGGGTACCTAAGAGGGAGGAGGTGGGATGAAGGCTGACAGCACGCTTCTCTAGGGCCCCCTGCACATGAGACCTACCCTACCAGAGAATAGCGTACTGGCCAAACCTCTGGGCATCACCTTCACTGACAGGCCAATCCTCTTGACCTGAATTCATTTTGGGGGGCTAGACCACAGAATCCTTTCTTTCTCAACAGAGCTGCTGGTAGGGACAGGGTGGGACTGTGAGTCCTGGGCAGCTGGGGGAGATCAGAGGTCAGGGGAAGTCTGGTGAGGGGATGGAAAAAGCAGTTGCCTTCTGGAGGAGGGGGAGGTAAGGGAGACACACTAAGTCAAGCAGCCACTGCGGCACACGTCAGAGACCCCAGGAGGTGAGTGCTGTCAGGACCGTGGGAATCCTCTCCCTTTTCCCCGATGAGACACTTAACGGGGTGATGGCTGACCTGGAAATGAATCCAGCTCTTCAATTCCCAGCCCAGGGCACTGTCATGACAACACTCCCTTTTCTTCTCCACAATCCCACCCACGGGCAGTCCCTTACATAATATTCAAAATGGGGAGGTAACGGAGTTCAAGCCGTTGGGAGTGATGTGGATGGTTCATCAAAGAAGTAACCAGGCTGTTGTTCTTAGCATTTAAAATTAGGGGCTGTCAAATCTTTAAGACTCACAAAAGGGTAAACCGAGACCCAGAAATCCAAGAAGCACAGAGGTCGGCCTAGGGTTTTTGAACTTCCTTGCTGCACCTTCTTGAGTTCCCTGGCTGGCCAGCCAGGTATGTCTAATCACAACAAGCCAATAGCTTTCCTGCTGTTTGTTTTCCACCTGCGTGCAGGTGAGCAGAAGCAGGAAGAAAGCCTTCCTGTCCAGCCCCACCCCAAACCCCGGGTCCCCCCCTGCGTCCCCCCTTGCTTCTCCGGCCTGGCTTCCTTTACCACAGCTCTATATAGCCTTTAGCTCGGGGAGCCAAAATTAATCACTGGTGGGGTTGGAGCACAGCGTTGTTCCTTGGCTCCGAGCCAGGCTCCCAGGATGTGCGTCAGAAAAAAGCTGGTGGGTGAAATTCCAAAGCAATTTGAGTCACTGGGGAGGAAGCAAGACCAGGACAGAAGTCACAATGAGAGCCTGAGGGCAGAGCAAAGCAGGGCCCTGAGGGTCAGGGGCTGGGCGAGGCAGCAGGAATGCTCACCTTGCCCAAAGATGGGTTATAGGACTCCTACCCAGGTAGCTTATCTCTGAGCTCTGCACAGCCCTGGGTGGGGCAGGAACTGACCAGGAGGCCTGCCTGCTGGTTCCACCCCTGGATACAGTAACCATGCCCTTCACCTGGCTCCCCATAGGCTGGTCTTTGGATCCCAGCCCCTAAAAATCCCTGTGGTTGTTTCTTCATGCATTCCCTCCCACTGACCTGGCCCAGGACACTGCTTCCGGACAGGGAATGGTGACAGGCCAGCCGGGCCCCAGAGGAGAGACGGCAGGTAAGTCCATCACTCATGTCCCACCGGTCCCGAGACCACCCTGGGCCCTTTCTCTGTGCCTGGGGAAAAGACAGGAGCTGCAGCGAGCCCTGGCTGCCCCACCTGTCCCCACCTGTGCTCACCTGTCCTCACCTGGTTACTCCTAGCACGCAGTACAACGCGGGGTTCTCAGAATGTGATCTCTCGGAAGGAGGGAGGCGTGAAGGCAGCAAGAGGGGCAGGTCGTTTAGGAATCAGGTGTCTTCCCCATCAAGGTGCAGCAGCCCCCTGACGGTGGCCCAGCAACCAGAGGCAGCCAGACTCAGGGCAGGAAGCAGGGCGGGGGTGGGGGCGGGGCGGGAGGAGTGTCCACAGGTGCCCTGCGCAGGCACCTGGCCTGGATCCCACTTTCTCCCTGTGAACCTAGCCAGGAGGGAAGGGGAGGTGGGGGAACAGCCTGTGATTCTGGGCCCACCCTGGCCCTCAGGCTCACTCTATCTCCTGCCCTTCTGCAGTCTGAAGAGCCACTGCCCATACCAGGGATGCCTCCACTCTGCCAGTTACCCTGAGCCTGGCCTTTCCTTCAGTCCTACCCCCCAGGCCCTTGTGGCCCCTTAATGACCCCCTCCCCACTCTGGGAGCTCCCTGATTTTTCAGGCAGTGGGATCCATTTCTCCAAAAAGAAACTGAGCGCATCCCTAACCCAACTTTTCACCCTCTCATACTCCCGGCTCACCCAATTTCGTTCTTTTTTTTTCTAGTCACACCTGGCCAAGAAATCTCAGGCTTGCTCTAGGAATTCCTTCCAGGGCAGCCAAGATTCCAGGCCAGCCTGTTGTTACTTCCTTGCAAAGGTTTGAGCAGCAGAGTGAGGGAGTCCTTTTGTTTTAGGAACCAGGCTGAGACCAAGGCTTCTTGGGACTCGAGGGTGTGTGGAGCTCACAGGTGGGCGGCCATGGGCCTTGGCAAAAGTGGAGGTGAGCACAGCTTGGCTGACAGGGGCCATGTGAGGTCACCATTTAAGGATCCAGCAGATCATGTTTACAGTTAACCTTTGCCCCAAGCTCTAAGGTCCAGTAATTTTAGGTCTTCTCTTTGTCATCAGACCTCTAGGACACTAGGGCATATTTCCTCATTTCTAGCTGTTAAGACCTGTCAGTTCCACTGCTGGAGATTATATTTAGTATATATATACATTATATACACACACGCACACACACATCCCATCAGCTGAGTTAAAAACCCATGCCTTGAGGCACGAAAACATTTCCACATTCTTGACTCCCTGTGGGGCAAGCTGGGGTAAGTGTGGGCTGGAGGGGGACTTTGAGGCAAGTTTCAGCTGGTCCATTCCTGCTTCTGTGCTTTCTGTTTCCCTAAAAACATCATATGATAACATCACACAGTCAGAATTTCAAAACTGGGGGAACATCACCTAACAGCCTTGTCTGGTCTCCCGCAGGAGGAAACTGAAGCCCAGAGATTAAAGCATGGTGCAGGGGCTAATAGCCTGGCAGGGCCACAAAGTCCCTGGGTGACTTTCCCAGGCCGTTTTCTGCTCTGGGCCTCAGTTTTCTCATCTGTAAGAGGAAGAGGGTTATTTTTAAATGAATTAAGAACATGTTAATGCTCTAAAATCAGGGCATGAGGTTGGAAGGGGCTCAGGGGCTGTGCGGTCTCCTCTCAGAGGCTCCGAGCCAGCTGCCAGAGTGGAATCCTCGCTCTGCACTGCCCTGACAAGTGACATCACTTCCTGAAGCTTCAATTTCCTCATCTCCCCAGTGGAGATACTAATAGTACCTCCTTACAGGATGGTTTTGAAGTTTAAATAAAGTAGTACCTGTAGCCCAATAGTGGGCGTGTAAGAAACTCTCAATAAATTATTATTGGGATTTCCCTGGTGGTCCAGTGGTTAAGACTCTGAGCTTCCACTGCAGGGGGCACAGGTTCAATCCCTGGTCGGGGAACTAAGATCCCACATGCCACGTGGTGCAGCCAGTAAATAAATAAATAAAATTTAAAAAATAAATAAATTTTTAAAAATTATTATTATCATTATCATTAAACTTAAATCCCTGGATGGCATCACTATCATTTTATAACCCTCACAACCTCCAGCAGTGTCTGCCCTAAAAGGCACTTGACATGCACATGATAATTGAAAGAAAGGCTACATGAACAAATGAGCAAACAGGTCTCATTTTTTTCCAGACACCCAGGATACGTGATGGGACTTGGGTTGCACGGCAGGTCCTGTGCCTTCAGCCTGGCAGGGCCGTTAGTGACCCACGTGGCCTCTGCCTGCCAAACGGCCACCACACGGGCCCTGCAGAGGCAGACTGCGGTCTGGGCTCTGACTGATGCCCCCCGGCACCAGGGCTCCCCGACCCTCGGTGCTGTGTGTATCAAATGGCGGATGGGGAGGATGTAAGTGAGGTCCGCTGAAGCCACCCTGCCTCCCCAGGGGTTCCCTGTCAGAGCGTGGAGATGGCGGTGCAGGGTCTTCTTTTGGGGCTAGGATTCTACCCAGAGCTCCAGCTCCCCAAGAGCTTTCTGTGGGCCTCCTCTAAGAGGAAGAAGAGGGATGGGTTGGCAGAAAGGTAGGGTGACCAGGGCTGAATGTTCCAGAGAAAATGGTAAGCCCCAGACTACCAGACTAAGCTGAGGCACGTGTTCAGTGTCCTCCGAAGTGCCTGGACTGTGGTTCCAAGTGGCCACATAGCGGCAGCCACCATCCCTGCCACTCTGTCCAGGGGCCCGTGGCACAGGCTGTAACGGGCTGACCTGTTCTCTGGGAAGCCTGCAACTCTGAGCACCACGCTCCTTTACCCTCTGTGTCCTCCTGTCAGCTCCACTGTGCCCTGGTCCGCCACCCTTCTCCCCAACTCGCTCCATGTCTTGCCCTGGGGGTCCAGTACGCGGGAATGACCCTGCCCTGCAGAGCAATGCTCTGGCTGGGACAAGTCACCTTGGACTCTCCACGCCCACCTTCCCCCTTCTTAGCCATTGAGCCCCTTCTTGACCATGATCTTGGGAGGGGCTGCAACTTCCCGGGGTAGCTGGCTGCTAACCCTGACTGGTTGGAGCCTAAGAGAGGGCTTTTGGGTCCAGAGAAGCCCAGAGACAATGCAATTGCCTGGTTGGTCCCTCACGTCTGTCACCACCTCAGGAAACTTCTGCTCAGCATTCCCTGGCCGCCCACCCTAGAGGACCGTGCAGGGTTGAATAATGCCCATATGGCATTATAATAATGTCCAGTAATACCTGGTGGTCCACTGGCCAGTTGCCCTCCTCCTCTGACCAAGCCAGAGCCATGTGTGTGTATTCTTATAGAAATCTCTGCCACGAGCTGTGGGGAGGGAGGGGAGCAGATGGGGAGACAAAGAAGAGGGGGAAGGAGAGAGAAGGGGAGAGAAGCAGAAAAGAAGTGGTCTGTAAATATGGATGGAGTGGGTCCTTGACAGATCCCAGACTTTGTGGGGACAGAGCTCCGGGGAGCTGGGGAGTTCTCTGTCTCTGGTTACAAAAAGGCAGGGTCAGAGCTGATCTTCCAAGTCAACACCCGATTTTACTGAGAACCCCAAGGGCATGGGAATCCAGCTTTGACCTCCAGTGCCTTTCACACCATTCTCTTTCTTGTGTTGTTGGAATCCAAGCACCAGGAAGATGCCAGGGCCAGGGCAAAGGGTACAGGGTGGGTCTTCAGGGAACTCAGGGCGCAGAGGAGGACCAGGTCCTTTCCTGGATAGCCCCGCACAATCCTTTAACCTGGGTCAAGAGCAGCTCCAACCCCAAACTCAGGTCTGACTACTGACATGCAGCGATGCCCAAGGGGGTGTCTGTTCAGGCTAAGCTGACCTTGACAAGAACACTGAGCTCTCTAAGTGTTTACTAAACAAACCCTGTCCTCTGAGTAGGGCAGCCAAATTTAACCCAGCCTCATTGCCATGCGATTATGTTTTTAAGATGCTCCATTCCTTTATCTGGAAGCAGGAAACAGCAATACATGCTCACAGTGGACCACTTCTGAGGGACAACAGAAAACTTTCCCATCCCTGACACTAATTATTATCTCTGTGAGCTCTAGCACAACCAGCTATCGAGGGAGAAAATTGGGTCAGAAGAGAGGAGGTTGGGGGCTCCTGGACACACACCTCCCCTGCCCCTCTCTCCTAGACCCCTCCCTGCCCCCTCTCGAACACTGGAGCCACATGGAAACCTGTGGGGAACAGTTGGGGCTTTTTATAATTTTATTTGTTAACAGTTCAGGCTATTTTTTTTTCATGCTTCAAGTGATGCCAATGCCTCGTGAAAATGTTGTGGAAAAAAACAAGTCTATTTTGGGGTGATCGGCCTCCTCAGAGCTTCTCACTTGCAGCTCTGCAGGCTCCGGGAATGGGCCTGCCCTCTCTCAGAAGTTCTGCAGCCGGCCTGAAGTTCAGGATCCCGGGCCCAAATGCACTGGCTAGGGGACGCATTTTTTCCCCCTCTTGTCATTTTCCTGCCTAGAAAGCAGGGCAGAAGAAACACCATCTAGCTTCTTGCTGCCTCCAGCTGGCCTCGCAGGGGCTTCCGGTGCACTGTCCTGAGAAATGAACGTCCCGGGAGACTCGGAGTGGATCACGTCTTTCCCCCATGGCATTCGTGGTGATGGTACTTGCAGCTCTTTAAAGACATAAGCCAACAAGTGCTCCAATTTCTCTACTGAAGGAAGCACCGTTTCAAAGCTGCAATGTCTGTTTCATGGAGGCCTCAGCCAGCTGTGCAGAGCCAGGGTAGAGGGGCTTGGGTGGGTGGGCAGAGGGGTCTACATGCTCAGGACTCTGCTACAAGGGCTGGCGGTAGCCTGGCCAGACATGAATGGGAATGGATTCTTCAGTTCCTGCTGGAAGCAGCCCTGCCAGCCCCACAATGTGGCTGTAGGAAGGCTGCAAGGACCAGCTGGGCTTGGAGGATCTCAAGCAGAATTCATTGCCTCACCTGGTTTGTTCATTTTCTCAGGACCGCCCCCCCATCCCCGCTACCCCCCAGGCGCTGGGCCAAGGTGGGCCTGAAATTTTCCAACCCTGGTAGGTCAGACTGTCAGAATTCCTCCCCCCCGCCACACCGATCCTCACCCCAATGCCCTCTGTGCCGTCTGCTTTCCATAGGCAGCCCTGGGGTGCACAGGAACACATGGCACTGGTCCTCCGTTCCAGCGTAGGTCTGTGATGGAGAGAAGGCGGAAGTGGAGGAAGAGTTCAAGGGACCACACAGTCTCTGATCTCAGCCCGGGAAGATGAGAAAATCATTTAGCCACCCTCTGACTTCGGGCAAGGAATACTGTTATCCTCAGTGGGAGACCAGAGAGATGAAGTTCCTTGACCAAAGTCACAGAGCCAGTTCCTGATGGAGCGGCTTCTAGAACTGAGATCGGCTCCTCCTCTGTTTTGGTTTCCTTCACTCTGGGCTCTTGGGGCTGCTGTGGTCCACATCTCTGCCCTCACTGGGCTTGGGGGGGCCTCCTCTTCCCTTGGCTTTCTTCTGTCTTGTCACCACCCTGCCCCTAGGGGGTTGTCACAGAGATACCCTTCCATTACCCTGAAATGACACAGTGCCATCTGTTTCCAGAGGTCTATGGCTGGCCTCTCCAAGCCCTTTCTTCATCATTCCCTATTTCTCCGGAAGTTCTAAAATTTCCTGTGTCTGAATTGGTCCCCAAATTGTGACTGACCACGTAAGGAAGCTGAAAGTGGGGACGATGGCAGAATGAGGTTCTCTCTCTGCCTCTTTCCATGTGTCTAATCCCTCCACCCTCCAGCCCAAAATGCTTCCTTCTGTGCTCAGCCTTGGCAGCCGTCAGCTGACATTTTAGAGTCCCAATTTGGGTCAGGAGCTGCTCCAGTGAAAAGGACAGCCAATTAGACATAGGCCTTCCATGTTAGGAACTCGTATCAGGTGTCAGTGCTGGAATGAGCCTCAAAGGTCACCTGACCCAACCCTCGTACATAAGAAAGCTGAGGCCCAGAGAGGTCTGGGAATTGTCCAACGTCACACAGTTGCGTGAGGACGGAATCCAGGCCTCCTGATGGACAGTGGACCGATCTTTCCAAATTACCAAACCAGTTCAGAATGTGCAGATGCCTGCAGCATGGGATGGCCCATGACCCCAGTTCTTGCCCCTCAAGGAGCCCCTTGTCTCCCTTTGATGGCCTCTCTCTTGGCCCCGGGGCTGAGTGTCTCAGCCCATCGAGCCTGGACAGCAGAGGCCATGCTCTTACCTTGAGTAGGACCCTCTGTTTGGGCTGATCGACCTGGTGGTGCCTCTTTGCATTACTCACAGTGTGCTCATTCCTTCTCCCACTCTCTTCCCCTGCCCTGCCCCCTTCCCTTCCACCCAGCCCAACCGGGAGCCTGGAGGGAGCACAGAGCAATGGCAGCCCGAAGAAAAGGCCAGTACAACCTGTGGAAGCCCTCTCTGGACATGTGAGTAGCTACTGTGTGATGTCAACTCCTTCCCCATCAAGTTCTGTACCCCAAACATTCATCCACGCGTCCAGGATTTATTGAGTCCCTCCTGAGTGTCTGTTGCCAGGCGCTAGACCAGCACGGATGGTACTCTTTTGAATAAGCATAGTCCCTTCCCTAAAGCGTCCTCAGTACTGTGAGGGACAGAGAGACCCCATGATACAGCAGGGTGACTGATATTCTTAGGGGAGTGTAGAGGAAGGGCAGGGAACCTAGACTTTGCAGGGGATACTCATGGAAGACTTCCTGGAGGAAGTGACATCTAGGCTGAGATTTGAAGGTTGAGTAAGCATTATCCAAGTGAAGGGGGTGGAAAGAGGAAGGGTGTTCAGCCTGAGGGAGTCACTTGAGCAAAGGCCCAGAAGATCCCTGTCTCCTCGCAGAGACCTGAAATTCCCCATGAGCCCTGGGCAAGGAGGCTGAGAGACTCCAGGCTTCCAGATTCGGCTCCTTCAGCCCACGTCAGAAGGCCTGTGGGGTGGGCTTCACAGAGGCTCGAGTGTTCCAGCAGAGGGGCAAAGAGAAGACAGGCTAGCAGCTCACAAATAGTTGAAGGGCTGAAGCTGCTTGGGAAGCAAATGGAGCATGCAGGTTGGAGGAAGGCACAGTGGGAGGGGTCTGCATAGCTTGGGCTGGTACCAGGGAGGGACCTTCAGAGCCACAGGGAGAGGAGGGCTTGGTGGCACTGGCTGAGAGCCTGCTGCATGGGTGCATTCCTGAGAACCCGATGGAGAGTTCTCTCCCCAGACCAGCCTCCTGCCCACGGGCTTCAGGAAAACGGCAGCGCGTGATGTCCTGGAGGAGGGCGGTTATGGGGATAGATGGAGGGGGTGACGTTGGGGGACAAGTTCAAGGGGTTTGTGTCATTGGGCAGGAGGAGTCACAAGAGGACTGTGGTAAGGGAAGAGATTTTTGGGAAACTAGAAGGGAAAGAACCCCTCAGGCTGCAGCCAGGCACTGTCCCCTCAGGGCACGTAAGCTTGGCGAGGGAGGTCCTTGCCTGGGCCACCAGCAGAAAGGCAGTGCGGACACCCAGGCAGCCAGTGATATGGGGGAGTCAACAGCCTGTCCTGAAGTGCTCCAAAGAAACACACAATGGTTCCAAGCTGCAGAAACTGGGAAGAGGGGGCTGGTGTGTGTGTGTGTGGTGTGTGTAACAGAAGAAAGCAGGAGGCAGAGAGGAAAGGCCAGGAGCCTTTCTAGAAAAACTTCCCCCCCAGGCCTGACTTGAGACATACAGTTGACCCTTGAACAACAAGGGTTTCCACCGTGCGGGTCCACTTACAGGCAGATTTTCTTCCAATAAATATGTATACAGTTGGTGCTTCGTATTCACAGGTTTCTGCATCTGCATGGAAACCTGAGAATAGGGAACACCAACTATGTTCATTGTACTTTGCCATTTTATATAAGGGACTTGAGCATTTGAGGATTTTGTTATTCCCGGAGGGCTCCCGAAACCAATCCCTAGCAGATACCAAGGAATGACTGTAATCTGAAGGGAGGAAAGTGGACGTCCCAGGGCTGGGGTGGGCCAGGTGCAAGGGGAGGGGGAGGGGGCAGGCCGCCTGCGCTATGAGAGGCTGCTGAGGGCTGGGAGCTGGGGCCTGGGACAGAGGGCTCAGAGCAGGCCACTGACAACTCCTTGGTTGCTGGCGAGGGACCCAGCCTCAGGGAATGGCCCTGTTTTCCATTGGAGGGCTGGCAAAGGTGAAGCAAACATGGTAGCCAGATCCTTGGCCTGGGAGCCAAGATCTTGAGGCTGTCTTGAGTAGCTGGGAGGCATGAATTGAGGGCCAGGGTTGGGTGGGAAGAAGGCCTAGCATTGGCCACAGTTGGGGCACAGGCTGAGGGCTGGGTCTTGGTAGTGATCTGCCTCTCGAGTTGAGAATCTTCAGTTGCCCTGATGAGGAGAAAAAGCTGGGATCTGGTGCCTCTTTCTCCAAAAAGAGAAAGGGCGCATAGCTGCAAGCCCTATTGCCCCATGACTTCGGGGAGAGGTCAGTTCTCTTTTCCTGCTCTGTGCTGCATCGGGGCTCTGCCTGTTGCTGGGATGTGTGAAACATGAAGCCAACAGGCTGGCACTCTGGAGTGGGTGGAGGGATCAGGATGTCAGACACCCTGGCCCCCCAATGGTGCCCATGCAGAGATCTCATGCTGTGCTCTTGGCGCAGAGGTTGGGGTGAGGCTCTTCAACACCAAACCTGTGGGAGGAGCACACCTGTACACAGTTGAGTTTCTTTCCTAAGCTTGTGTTCAAACCACTACTCTGTTTTATGAAGAGGGGATCCTAACTAGTAGCACCCTCGATCATGCTTAATCTCTTTTCCGGCTCTAGGTAGATTCAGAAGGAGGTGGGGGAAGCATCCCTCACCAATCACGCACTTACTGAATGTGGACCAGGCCGGAAAGCATGAACACCTTGGTGGGCAACTTCCAATTACATGCATTCATAGATGGGAAGCATGCTTCAGACAATACAAAATTCATTTTTTTTTTTTAACATCTTTATTGGAGTATAATTGCTTTACAATGGTGTGTTAGTTTCTGCTTTATAACAAAGTGAATCAGTTATACATATACATATATCCCCATATCTCTTCCCTCTTGCGTCTCCCTCCCTCCCACCCTCCCTATCCCACCCCTCTAGGTGGTCACAAAGCACCAAGCTGATCTCTCTGTGTTATGCGGCTGCTTCCCACTAGCTATCTATTTTATATTTGGTAGTGTATATATGTCCATGCCATTCTCTCACTTTCTCCCAGCTTACCCTTCCGCCTCCCTGTATCCTCAAGTCCATGCTCTAGTAGGTCTGTGTCTTTATTCCCGTCTTGCCCCTAGGTTCTTCATGTCCACTTTTTTTTTTTTTTTTTGGTTTCATTTTTTTTACATTATTTTTTTTTTTTGTTTTTTTTTTTTTTTTTTTGTTTGTTTTTTTGATAGGTATACCTGGATTTAATTCTCACTTCTACCGCTTGGTACAAAATTCATTTTTTATTTGGCTTTATTTTTTGGCAATTATATGTTGCAGAAACTAGTATTAAAGTGGATTTGCATTCTCAGAGCACAAGTTGGAGGTGTGACGGAGGGGGTTAAGGGGGAGGCACGTCACTCTGGGCTTTAAAAATTGTCCAGAGGTAATCGACAAGATGGATAAAACCAGACTGAGCTGACTACTGTCATTACTAGCAGTCAAGATCCTCATAATCAAACTAGCCTTGAACATGGAAACTTCCTTTGAGGACCACTCACGTTACAGATGTCATCCCTTGTAATCTATTTTACAGAATTTTGAGACAGAGAGCCCAAAGGTGCTTTAGGTAACGTCTCCAGGGCTAGTGTCTTCGTGGCATTTCTTTCAGAGGGCAGAAGATACTGGTGAACGCCAGGTGGCAATAGGATGAATGTGGGATGGAAGTGGAGCCTGCTGGAGAAGAGGGACGGGGGACGGGGTGTGGGGCGGGGGAGGCTTAGATGGGAAACAGGTGCAGATGGTACAGGGCCCCCCACCCTGAAACTCATTAAGGGGCATGGAAATTGGAGACATAGGCTGTAGCTGCAGGGGTGATGATGGAGGGAGGAAGGTCCTCAAATGCCAGAAGAACGCCCCTGACGGCAGAGGAAACGCTGTCTTCCTTTTCTCATGGGAAGCAGTGGATGCCTGGGGCTAAGTAAGGGTCAAGGCAAAAATGTCGAGTTTCCCGTCCCTAACTCGCACCCCTTTCAGGGCGGACTAGGATGCTCTAGGAGTTCTTTCTCAGCCTCCCGGAGGAAAGGGGGGAACCCCGTGGGAGTCCAGTGCGGTTTTGATCCTCGCCAGGTAGAGGGACGCTGCCCCAGCACGGGTGGCGAGCCGAGACCCCCTACGCCACTTCCCTCCCGGAGTCGGGGGAGGTGGGGGGAAGAGTAGAAGGAGCGAGCGGCGTCGCGAGGCGGGGCAGGGGGCGGGGCCTCCGAGACGCCCAATCCCCTTATTTCTCCGCCCCTTCCCCGCCCACCGCCCCCTTTCCACCAACGGAGCGCCGAGATGGGCGGCACCTGTCACGGCTGGCGTCTTGGGTACGATTTTGCCCCACCTTTTTTTGCTGCCTTCTTTCTTTCTTTTTTTTTTTCCCCTTTCCCTTTTTTGTGAATGAAAAAAGGAGGTCGCGAGCGGTCCCTGGGACTGCGGCGCTAGGCGTCTTCGTGGCCGCGCCTTCGGAGCGGGCCCGGGCGCGTAGCAGTGGCGGCCTCGCCACTCTAGCCCACTCCTGCTCGCCGCCTCCAGCCTCCGCAGCCAGAGGACCATTGGCGGCGGCGCGGCCCAGTCGCGGAGGTCGGAGCGGCCGGCCAGCTGCCCGGCTCCGGCGCGCCTCCATGACACGGGGCGCCGGGGGCGCGGGGAGATGCTGATCCGGAAGAGGCAATGGCTGCAGTGCCGCGCGCGTGGCCGCTCCCTGCCCGCCGTCCGGCCCGGGCTTCTCTGTAAGAGTTTTTGATCTAACGCGAACCGGGTACGGAACCTGAGCGGTAGCAGCGCGACGGCGCCGGCATCGTCCTAACTTGCACGCGCGGAGTGACCCCAGCCATTTCACTAAAATGAGCGTGCTTAGCAGGAAGAGATGTGTTCCTTACACTAGAAATTACCCCGTCACATGTAGCGGTGTAAGTAAATGATTAATTTCTGTTATGGCTGGGTTGCAAGCAGCCTCTGGAAACGCGCCGCTTCCCCGCTCTGCGTCCTCCCGGGCCCTGTCTGCGCCCCTCCTGACTTCCCTTGGGCTTCCGCTCTTGCCTGGGCTAGAGCTTCGGCTGCTGGGGTCTTAGCGGGCGGGGGACTAACATTTTCTTGGTTTATCTAGGGAAGGGAAGATGACTTGATTGCCGTGGCGTGTCGTGGCCTTCCCCCTTCCCCATTTAAAATTAAAAAAATTTTTATTTTGTATGTGTGTGCAGAGCAGCGTGCAGGAAAAAAGGTCCAGAGTGGTGGAAATGTTTCTGTTAAAAACCAATGGAATGTATTTTGCTCGCTGTTCTGGAGATGTTTCTTTCAACACACTCCATTGCAGTCTGTGCATCTGAGTTCTGGCAAACTACTGGGAGAAATCCTTAGGGCTGTTTGTTGATGTTTGAAGAGGCTTATTCTGTGTTTAGGCTTGCATTTTTTGTTAATATGACCATTCAGGATCCCTTTGGGCCCCGCTGCCCATCGGGCCTAAGGAGGGATTCATCTCTTTGCCTTCCCCCATGTTACAATGTCAGTGGCCTCTTTTAATTGGAAGGCCACCCTCTCTGCTTTTCTCTTCCTGATCGTATACATCCTCCTTGATTTTTACCTTCATTTTCAAGATATTTTGTATTTTGTGTAAGATGCAGGATGTGGGATATTGGTTGCTAGGAGACAAAGCAGGCTCCCAGGGAGATTCTGTTGTTTCCTTGACAACCAGACTAGGGCAGCTACAGATGAACAAGCCTCCTATCAGCTGTGGGAGGGAAAGAGGGGCTTTTCTGGGCTCTGCAAAGAGTGTGTGTAGGTGTGTGGGTGTGGGACTGGGAGCCCGTGAGTGTTGCAGCTAATCTGAGCACACCTTTCATTTTGGCCTGTCCTGAGTTCAAAGCGCTGGGAGAGCAGTGGGCAGGAGGCTGTTTTTGGAGAAGGGAACAGGGATTGTGGGTTGGGGTGGGAAGGGAGCACCTACGTGACGCTGGAATCATTGAGGGAAAGGAGTGGCCTGGGGGTCGTGATAGCCAGGGCAGGGAAGCCGTAGCGTACGGAGGTTGGCCAGGAGGCTCAGAGGGAATGGGGATGAGGCAATTGTGCAGAAAAGTCTAGAGTCATTGAAGGAGAGAGTGCTAGAAGGAAAGGGGAAGTTGAGAAGCTTACTGAGTGGGTTGTGCCGTTGTACATAAGCGGTGATACAGTAAAGTAGCAATATTCTTGAGCAAAAATTACATTACTGTTGGCAATGGCACCATATCTCCAGTACAGGTCCTTTTAAAGACAGGCCTGATTACACTAAGAGTTCTGCTGGCTTAATTGGGCCAGTGTGTATCTTAAAGAGAGATATAATTACACATATAGATATGTAATCCAGCATTATATAATACCACATTACATAAGAAGGCAAATACCTCCTTTCGGCCCAGGCTCTCTTGGCATGGATTTACCAAGATTCAGGAGACTTTCTCCGGGATCCCTCATACCCATTTTCCCGAAGGGCAGATTGAGGCCCAGACAAGTGAAGTGATTTGCCCTTTCCCAGATCTGACAATGAAGTTTGCCAGTCAGGCAGCCGGCACAGGGGTGGAGTGGGTGAGAATGATAAAAATCAGGAGGAAGTCAAAGGATGTGCAGGGGAAGGCCTCAGGGGCAGCTGGGGAACGAATGGGGAGGGGCTGCTCAGCTGGAGCTGCACCCAGCAGGTCTGCTGGCTAAACTCACAGCACAGTGTGGCTCTCCTGCTTGTTGCTTAGCTGTCCCCTACTTAACCATAGAGGTGCATAAGGTGTGCCTGAGTGTTTGAGTCATAGACTCGATGATCTTGGACCAGCACTGAACTGCTCTGCTGGTGTTCTGACATCCTCCTCGCCATCCAGCTGCTCCTGGATGTAAGAACCGATGTGCCTGCTCCGTACCTCCTCATCCCCCCCTTCTGCCTACACACCTCCATGCTGCTGGAATCTGAATTCGAGAAAGAAGTTCTGTGGGCTAGTAGGTTTTTCTCTTTCTCCTACAGCTGCATGTATTTGTATTTGGGATTCTATCTGTTTTGTTCTTCCGTCGATAAAACAGAAACCACAACCCAGAAGATTCCTCCTAGCGCCAACACATCCTCCCCACTGCCTGACTTGAGACCAGGAGCTGTCAACATGGGGGTCCCGGTCCTCAGTTCAGGAGAGAGAGCAGCGGGGAGGCAAGATGGTCGGTAGAATGGTGGTTGCTTGCTGGAGAGGGCGAGCAGGGGCAGAGGAAGGAGAAGGAATGAGGCAGACAGTTGCGCTGGAGACTGGCGGGGGGTGGGGGGGAACCTGCACGGAGACCCCTTGTTGTTTAGATCCTGTAAAATTCCAAGGGGGAGACGCTTGTCTCATTGAAAAGTCCTTGCTGTACTTTTTGCTTAGGTGGCTGAGATGCATCTACTCGAGCAAATCCCAGTTGCCATCGTTACTTGGATATTTCAGGTCTGCATTCCGGCCTGCTGGCATCCAGTTACAGTCCAGCATGGTGGCCTGACTCCTGGGCTGGATGGCTCAGCAGTGAGGGTGCCTGGGCAGCCTCCAGGACTCCTCTGAGCTCAGCCTTCCTTGGCCTAGGAAGGATTCCTCCAAATTGCTCCAACCCCCAGCTGACTTCAGGTGCACAGGGAATGTGAGCAGGGGCAGGCCAATGACCCTGGCAAAACCACGCTTCAGAGTAACGCCCGCATCTACCCCTACCCTCTCTCTTCCACTCTTCCAGGAGGTGGATGCCAACTGGGAGGCTGCCAGCAAGAGCCCCTTCAAGCCGAGGGCCCCCTCCTGGTGACAGCTTTTTAAACACTGACATGACATTTTGACTACAGAAGGGACTTCTGTTTGTTAATCTGAGCAATCCCTCTCTGTGGGTGGGCAAGCCACTTCCTCTCTACCCAACACAGAAGGAAACTAAGGCAAATATTTGCCCAGAAATTCAGGCCCAAGTTTCTGACTCTCTGCTTCCCCGTTACCCATGCAGTCAAGTTAGCGAGCATCCTTCCAGGGTTGCCAGTGTCTGGGGGCTTCCAGCCTGAGAATCCTCCTCCCCAGGAAGGAGAAGTGTGGAAAGGAGCGTATCTCACTTCCCCTGAAACTGGATGCAGGATGCTTGGAGGGTAGGCCTGGGTAGGGGATGGGAAGGCCCACTGGTCTCTTAGCCGTGGGGTGTATCATCCCAGGCCCGTAGTTACCCCCACTGCCATCTCAGAACGGGGCCTGCTGCTGAGTGAGCCACGTAGGCAACGGGACAGACCCAGAGGAGGAGAGGGGAGGCCTGTGGACTGCTCGGGTGCATGCAGAAGCCCCCTCAGCCCAAAGAGCCTGGGCTGAAGGACTCTGGCATCTCCATAAAGGGGGCCGGGGTTGAAGGATAGCCATGGGCAGGCTGGGGCTTGGAAATCCACAACCAGAGAGGGAGAGGGACAAAGGTGGAGGCCAGGAGAGCTGCTGCCCAGCGTTGACAAGTCCATTAAATTTTAAAGCGGCCCTGCCCTCGGGCATGCTGGGAAGGGGTGGGGACCTGGCCGTGACTCCGCTTCTCTCAGCTGTTTGTTGTTCTGCTGCCACAGCCCTGCTAGCTGGAGAAGGAGCGCGGATGATGACTGAGCTTCCTAGGCAGACACTTCTCTTCCCGGGAGGGTGGGGACTGGCCCTGGGCAGACTCCGCCTTGGTATCTCTCTCAGGCATCCCCCCCATCCCGGAGCCCCACCGGAGGATGGCGGCAACAGGAGGGAGACCAGAGGTTCACCTGGTGGAGCTGCGCCTCTCAGCCTGAAGGGGCTCCCGTCTCCTCGGCCCCTGCAGAGCTCTTGGCCAGAAAGCCGCCCGCTCCTTCCTCCTCCTCTCCGCTCCGATGCTTGGAGAAGGGGCAGCCCTGGCTGAGGAGAGCAGCTGGCCCCGGCCCTCCAGGGGCTGGCATGCATAGCTGTCTTCACCGCTTCTCTCCTCTCCCTCAGGTCCCAATTAATGGATTCTGACATGGATTATGAAAGGCCAAACGTAGAGACCATCAAGTGCGTGGTAGTGGGGGACAACGCTGTGGGCAAGACCAGGCTCATCTGTGCCCGGGCCTGCAATGCCACCCTCACCCAGTACCAGCTGCTAGCCACCCACGTGCCCACAGTTTGGGCCATCGACCAGTACCGGGTGTGTCAGGAGGTAAGGCTGGGCGTCCGCGCCGCGCATCTGGGCTTCTTCCCCAGGGATCACTCCAAACGGGGCCTGTGCCTAGCTCATGGAAGCCCCTTAGGGGTTGGGTGGAGGCAGCTGAAGAGCAAGGAGCCCTGGGAGGGAGGCCTGAGAGGAGTGCCCCCCTCCAGGGGAGGGGTCCTTGGCCCTTTGTGTTTTGCATGGCTGAGCTGGTGCCTGGGGCGTAGCATCTTGTGTAATCATAGCCCCCAATAATGGGGAGCCCTGAAGGGGGAAAGGGGTGGTGCTTTGGAGAGATGAGAGCTGGCGGTAGGGAAGAAGCTGCCAGCTAACGATACCAAAAGATCAGAGGCTTGGAAGTGTCCAATTGGCAGGTACAGTTGGGAACAAGGGCAGGCTCCCTGAGAGATCCCGTCCACTGCCGTAACGGTCTGCCCTCTGAGAGTCTCTCACCTCCTGGCCAGCTCTTGTTAGTGAGTCTGCAGAGATGGCACCTGGATGAAGGTGTTTTAAGGCACACGTTGGGAGGCACTGGCTGTCCCTCCAGCCCCCATGTTGCAGGACCCTCAGGAGTGAGCAGGCATGCAGGGCCTCCAAGAACCGTTGCCCTAGATTCCTGTCCCCCTCCCTGCCCCCACAGGTGCTGGAACGTTCCCGAGACGTGGTAGATGATGTCAGCGTGTCCCTCCGCCTCTGGGACACCTTTGGAGATCACCACAAAGACCGTCGCTTTGCTTATGGGAGGTAGGGAAGGCCCCCGGCTGCCTGCGGGGAGCCAAGTCGATGGCTTTTCCCTGCTTTCCCCGAGGTATGAAGCGCCTCTGTGACCCTGAGCCTGGCAGGAAGGAGTGCAGAAAGCAGCACGGGCAGACCCGTGAGGGGGCAGCAGCCTGGGTGGCTTGCGATCAGGACGCCTGGTTTGAGTCCTACCCTGTTAAGCAGTGGCTCTGGGACTCTGAGCAATTAGGAGAGCTGTTCTGCTGTTCTGAGATGAGTTTTCGCAGATGAAATGGTAAAAAGTGGTCATTTCTAACTCACAAGAGAGCTGTGAGGTCAAAACAAGAGTCTTTGGAAGCTCTAAAATGCTAAGTTAGGGGTGCATAAACTAGAGGTTCTATTATTACACGTTTTGGGTAAGATCGTGTGAGCAGATCCATATGATAGACGTGGGACTGCAGTGTAGGGGGTGCAGGCGGGTATGTGTGTTCTCCCTCGTTCCAGGGGCAGGTAACCTACCACTAGCTTTCTTTGCCTGTAACCTCACTCTCCCACCGCCAGATCCGATGTGGTGGTTCTGTGCTTCTCCATTGCCAACCCCAACTCCCTCCACCATGTCAAGACCATGTGGTACCCAGAAATCAAACACTTCTGCCCCCGAGCACCTGTCATCTTGGTGGGCTGCCAGCTGGACCTGCGCTACGCCGACCTGGAGGCTGTCAATAGGGCCAGGAGACCCTTGGCTAGGTAGGGGGTGCTGGGGCCTAGGGAGGGGAAGGTGGCAGATGGGGTGCGGGGCGTGTCTCCAGGCTTCCTGCTCAGTCCTGAGGGAATCCAATAAGCCTCACATCTCTCCCTCCATTTGAAGCGAGCTCATGTAGGGAGACAACAAGAGTTCTCATTCTTTCATTCATCCATCCATCCATCCATCCATCTATCCATCCAGCTATCCATCTGTTACACTGAGTGGGCCATACTGGGCTAAGCATCACGAGGAGAGAAGGAGAGGGAGTCTTTGCATGAAAGGAGCTTATAATCTTGCTGGGAGGTGAACTTGATAGGTGAACATGTTAAAAACCAACGTGGAATGTTGCATGTTAATTGCCAGACAGGTGGTTATCGCTACCACTGTTTTGAGCTGGGGAGATCACCAGGGCCTGGCATAGATATGGAGGGCTTCCTGGAAGAAGAGGCGATTGGAAGTGAGCCTTGAAGGACTAGTAGGATTTAGCGAGACGGAGGAGAAAGGGAGTGGAAATGAGCAGGGCAGGAATGGGTCTTAGGACACAGATCCTGAGCAGAGACCCTCCAGCCTGGTGAAAAACAGACAGGCGCTGGAGAGCTACCTCTCCCTGCCCCCACTCTCTACCACCAACATGAATTTGGCTTCCCTTCTTGAACCTGCCAGGCCCATCAAGCCCAATGAGATCCTTCCCCCGGAGAAGGGTCGGGAGGTGGCCAAGGAACTGGGCATCCCCTACTACGAGACCAGCGTGGTGGCCCAGTTCGGCATCAAGGATGTCTTTGACAACGCCATCCGTGCAGCGCTCATCTCCCGCCGGCACCTGCAGTTCTGGAAGTCCCACCTCCGCAATGTGCAGCGGCCTCTGCTGCAGGCGCCCTTCCTGCCCCCCAAGCCGCCTCCCCCCATCATTGTGGTGCCCGACCCCCCCTCCAGCAGCGAGGAGTGCCCCGCCCACCTCCTGGAGGACCCACTGTGCGCGGACGTCATCCTGGTGCTGCAGGAGCGTGTGCGCATCTTTGCCCACAAGATCTACCTCTCCACTTCCTCCTCCAAGTTCTACGACCTGTTCCTCATGGACCTGAGTGAGGGGGATCTGGGGGGCCCCTCAGGGTCAGGGGGCCCCTGCCCGGAGGACCACCGGGGTCACCCTGATCAACACCACCACCATCACCACCACCACCACGGCCGGGACTTCCTGCTTCGGGCAGCCAGCTTTGATGTGTGCGAGAGCGTGGAGGAGAGTGGGGGCTCCGGGCCCGCTGGGCTCCGGGCTTCAACTAGCGATGGGATCTTACGGGGCAATGGGACAGGGTACCTGCCTGGGAGGGGTCGAGTGCTATCTTCCTGGAGCCGAGCTTTTGTGAGCATCCAGGAAGAGATGGCAGAGGATCCACTGACTTATAAATCCCGGCTGATGGTGGTGGTGAAAATGGACAACTCCATCCAGCCGGGGCCCTTCCGGGCTGTTCTCAAGTACCTGTACACAGGGGAGCTGGACGAGAATGAGCGGGACCTTATGCACATCGCCCACATTGCTGAGCTGCTCGAGGTCTTTGATCTGCGCATGATGGTGGCCAACATTCTCAACAATGAGGCCTTCATGAACCAGGAGATCACCAAGGCCTTCCACGTCCGCCGGACCAACCGGGTTAAGGAGTGCTTGGCAAAAGGCACCTTCTCAGGTACGGAACGTGCTTAGGAGCTGATGTCCAGAAGGCGGGGGAGTTCCCTCCAGGAGCCTTCTGAGGTCCAAGTAGCATTCTAAGTCATCTCAGCTGCTGATGTCCTGGAGGTACAGTGGCTCTGCCCCTGAAGCCCAGCGTCCCCAGCCTGAGAGCGTGGTCACATTGTGCTTCACAGCCTGTGGCTCGGAAGGAAGCAGGTTGTCTGGGCGCGCTGTTGACCCTTGGGGTTGGGTGTCCCACGTTCTTTCCCCACGTGCTCACGTGATGCCTCTTCTCCGCCCGGACAGATGTGACCTTCATCCTGGATGACGGCGCCATCAGCGCCCACAAGCCCCTGTTGATCTCCAGCTGTGACTGGATGGCTGCCATGTTTGGGGGGCCGTTTGTGGAGAGTTCCACCAGGGAGGTAAGGCTAGGATGGGAACGGTTGGGAAAGAGAGGGACTTCCTTCCTTCCCATCTGAGGCATCTGTCACTTAATGGTACTTTCCTCAGCCTTGACTGTGTGCACGTCACTGAGTGATGGGCCCGAGAGAAGTTTATGAGATGGTTCCCACAGCCAAGGACTTTCCAGTCTACCAGGCTAGGGAAATACAGTAACATCTTAACTCTACAGTTGAGAAGACACTTTCGATTCGTTGTCTTATATTGTCTCACACGAGACTCTTAGAGCGTAGCCTTCCACTTCACGTGTAAGGAAAGTGAGGACCTGAGAAGTTAAGCGACTCATGCAAAGCTCTGTAAGTAGAAAGGAGAGGGTAGGACTTGAACTCAAGACTTCTGATTCCTTGTCTGTATACATTGTACCTTGCTTTCTCCCGGACGCACGTGAAATAACTAGAAAAATATTCAGTCTGTCCCAAACTGAATCCATCACTGTTTTTAAATGTAGGTTTTATTATAATTGAGGTATGGTGAAGCCAACAGATCAGGAAAAAACTACCATTAAAAAGATAGATTGTTATACTCACAGATCTCAATGGGAGGGGCACACACAGCGTCTGGGGACATGCAGGGAAGCACCAGGTTGGGTCATGCAGCAGAGGGAGTAAGGGGGACTGTGGGCAGGAGCCTTTATTGTCTCTTCCCTGGGAAGGAAGAGGTGAAGCAGGGTAAACAGGCTTAGGGTTGGCTAGTTTGAATAATTTCATCAGGCTCTGGGGCATAGGGGCTGTCCTGAGTCATCTGGTACCTGGCCCTGGGGTACTTAGGGCAGGGGGAGAGTGGCCTGGAGTGTGAGAGCAGATGAAGGCGACAACTGGGGGTGTAGGCTCTGGATTGTTTGGTTTGCATATGAAAGGCATGATCTCAGGTGAGGCCTTCATTATCTCTAGGAAGTCCCTCTAGGGTCAGCAAGGCCCCAAACTGCAAAGCATCAGAATACAGAAACTAGAAAGAAACACTTCATGCCATCACCCTTCCCTTAATCAGGGCCACTCCAACCCCCTGTTCTCACTGATACCGCTGCTTTCTTGGGCACCTAGACTGGAAACACAGAGTTGGAAGGCGCCTATACTTCTAAGGTGTGTCCTTAGAAGTATCCTCTTCAGTCTGTTCTCTCAAGTCTGTTCTCGCCTTTCCACTCTCCCAGCCAAGCCGAGCAGCCCAGGCCATGGCCCTGTTCTCCATCTTCTCTGAACTCCTGCAACATTGACTGTCCATCACTCAGCCTTGCAATTAACAAGGTCCTTCTTTGTGCAGTGACTTCAAGTTCTGAGGGTCCACACTCCGTTTCCCCAGCTGGTTTGTGGTTTCTCTTGAGTGTAGGGACTAGGTCTTTGACTTCTGCTGAGTACCCTCCTCAGCTCTGGTCCCTTAGTCAGTGCTCAGCAAACACTTGAATGAAAAGCTAGACGAAGAACAGTGCAGCAGAGCGTCCTATGATACAGAGTAGGGATTTCCTAAAATTTCTGGGAAGGACGTCCTTCCGGCAGGCGAAGTGGAGGGGTTCAGATTTGAGTCGTCTGTGCTCCTTGAAGCGTGAGTTGGGCTGGGATGGGCAAAAGTGTGAGGCTGGGGACTCTCCAAAGCCGCGGGGCCCACCACTACCACAGCAGCAGCTGTAAAGCTCCAGCGGATCCCCAGTGTAGCCTGGAGAGGCCGGCGTCTGATGAGAAAGCAGTTTTTGTGTTGGTTCTGCTCTGAAGGGATCCCAGAGGCCCAGAACAGCAGCTTCAAGCAGACCGGAGACACCAGCTGATGTCTGCTTTGCTCATTCGCATCCCACTTGCACTGCTCCCCGAAGGGCTGGGAGGGGCTGGTGCAGGGGACCAGAAAGACTCCTTCACACACCCTCCAAGCCGGAAGGATGCTAGCAAGAGTCCAGGTCCTTTTAAAAGCTGTTGGAGGGCTTCCCTGGTGGCGCAGTGGTTGGGAGTCCGCCTGCTGATGCAGGGGACGCGGGTTCGTGCCCCGGTCCGGGAAGATCCCACATGCCGCGGAGCGGCTGGGCCCGTGAGCCATGGCCGCTGAGCCTGCGCGTCCGGAGCCTGTGCTCCGCAACGGGAGAGGCCACAGCAGTGAGAGGCCCGCGTACCGTAAAAAAAAAAAAAAAAAAAAAGCTGTTGGAGCCCTGCTCATAGGTGCTCAGCAGCTGGGCTCAGCACAGGCTGTTGCTGTGGGAGACCAGCCTTTAGGGAAGGGGGGTTCTGAGCAGGTCCAGGGGCCGCGAAGGGGTGGCTGCCTGTTTGGAGTAGCCCAGCTAGGTGGGCCAGAGTCTTCTGAGTTCCTCGGAACTGAGTTACTCTTTCCCTAAAGCTGGACCTCACCGCAGCCTGCTCTATCCCTTCCCACCCGCAGGTGGTGTTTCCTTACACGAGCAAGAGCTGCATGAGGGCCGTGCTGGAATACCTGTACACCGGCATGTTCACCTCCAGCCCCGACCTGGACGACATGAAGCTTATCATCCTGGCCAACCGCCTCTGCCTGCCACACTTGGTCGCCCTCACAGGTAACTAAGCTCCGGGGCCTCCCGGGAGGAGGAGTCGGGGACCCCCAGGAGCCGTGATTTCTTCTCTCACCTGTCTCCTCCTAGGGGACAGGCCACGAGCACCCAGGGAATATGTTTACATAAAGTGAAATACGTCGGTGCGTACTGGGGTTTGGGTGAGGACATGGATGTAAAGAAACATGTGAGGGGGCGTTCGGTGGGATCACCTTACAGGCTCCCTCCAGAGGGCATCTTGGCCCAGCAAAGGGGTCTCCAGCAGACGCCAGGGCCTGGTGTTCTTATTAGCTTGGCCGCACTCATGCAAGCTTAAGAAGTCAAAAAGAAAAGAACACGTTCCTCATCTCTCCCCTTCCTCCTTCCTTTCTTTCTCCTTCTCCTTCTTCTCCTTTCCCTCTTCCTCCTTCTTCTCTTCCACCTTCACTTTCCCTTTCTTCTTCTAGAAATAAGACAGCAAACATTGACCTGCCGCTCCTAATTCCTTGATTCCTTGTAGATCCTGAGAGCTCGAGCTCAGCTTTCAGGATGGACCAACCTCAGAGATGGGTTGGAGCGGGGACTGAGGCAGGAGGGAGACCAAGGTGCAGGAGCTCAGGGTCCAGGGGCTGGAGGAGAGCTGCCGCCATCCCGGTGAGGGGTGTCTGGGGTCTGCTGATGTTGGAGTCGACATTTGCTTTGCGTTGGTGTCGGCGTTGCTACCTGTACTGGTGTTGATGTCGAGGTTAGTATTCTTGGGCGGGTCAGGGGGCAGAGAGCAGGGCCTCAGATACTGAGTTGAGGTTCAGGGGAGGACCCGGTGTCAGAGCTGCTGGGGCCCTGGGCAGATGATCAAGGCTGGGACTGAGCTATGAGGGAAGCAGTGATCCCATGATGAGAAATGAGTTGGAAGCTGGGACGTGGTCCCAGGAAGAAGGGAGAAATCATTGATCAGAACCAAATGTGAAGAGCTGAGCCTTACAATTCAGGAGCTCAACCCCCTCTGCAGAGGGAGTCCAGGGGCCACCAAGGGCTTCAGGGCAGGGAGCGAGAGACAGGCTTCTACAGCTTACAACTGCAGAATTCCCTGGCGGACCAGTGGTTGGTTAGGACCCCGCACTCCCACTGCAGGGGGGCATGGGTTCGATCCCTGGTTGGGGAACGAAGATCCTGCATGCCACACAGTGTGGCCTGTAAATAAATAAATACATAAATAAATAATAAAGGTCAGAGCTGCAACAATATGTCATCCATGAAAAAGTGCTGTGGCCTTCCCGGAGCACAGAAAACTGTCCAAACTCTTAGACCGAGTAATTCAACGTTTGAAAGGCTATCGACAAAGAAATGACCCACGTGAAAAAAAACGTATAAAGGTGTTTAAGTTTGTTTCATCATGACAGGCGATCAGATACAAGTCAAATAGACACCATCGGTTAAGCACACATGGGTAATTTTCACAAGGTAGCAATGAAAAATGTTAATCACTGCTGCGTGGAAAGGCTTCTAGAAAATAACACTGAATGACTTTTCCAGTGAAATGCTCCGTACGTGCCAAGCAACATATTTAAAAAATGCGTTGTGTATGTACCTTGTCAAGGATCAGTGGAAAATGCCAGGTATGGTGTAGCAAGTGGTGCTTTGTGTTTAGTGATATATGCTTCCTATGAAGTTATTAATTCAAGCTTAACATTTTTTTTAACATTTATTTATTTATTTGGTTGCACTGGGTCTTAGTTGTGACAGGTGGGCTCCTTAGTTATGGCACGTGGGCACCTTCGTTGCGGCTTGCCAGCTCCTTAGTTGTGGCTTAGCAGTGGCATGTGAACTCTTAGCTGCAGCATGCGTGTGGAATCTAGTTCTCTGACCAGGGATCGAACCCGGGCCCCCTGCATTGGGAGCGTGGAGTCTTAACCACTGCACGCCCAGGGAAGTCCCAAGCTTAAATTTTTTTTAATGTTAAATATAACACAAGTACACATAATATATGATCAGCTTAATGACGTATTACAAAGCAAAGGGACCCTTGCCAGCCATACCAGAAGCCCTTCACCTGTCCCTCCCAACCACAGGCCCTTCCCCCGTCCCCAGGAGGAACCACTCTGCCTATTACTCTTTTTTATGGCCTCACTTCCTTACACTTCCTCATAGTTTTATCATCCAAATGTGCATCCTTCAACACTATAGCATGATTTTATTTTTTATATATCCTTTACGTTTTTTCTTTTTTAATCTCTAAGTACCTTGTCCATGAAAAAAAACTTTCCCTTGCAATTTGTTGGAAAAACCCCCCTGATCTAGGAAATCTAGATTTTTTTTACTGATTGTGTTTCTATAGTACACCATCTTTCCTGTAAACTGGCCATTGGATCTAGAGGCTAGATCGGATTCACATTCAGTTTTCTTTTGGTAAGACTACTTCATACATTGTTTCTCTTTTCCATCAAGAAGCATAGACTGTCTGCTTTTCTCTCTTTTTGTGACGTTAGCAACCATTGAATGTCATTGCCTGGATCCATTAATTTATTAGGTGTTGTGAAATGGTAATATTCCAATTCAGTCATTTTTTTCTTTATCTGTTGGAACACTTCTAAAAAGAGAGAAACTTGCCCTCACCTACTGTTCATTTACCCAGTGGTATAGTTCATGTAGAGCAGGCAGGTGAATGCTTGATTCTTTTATTTACCAGTTTTCAAGATGCATTTGTTTTCCTATCATCCTTTGAGAGTGACCAATTAGTTTCTTCTTATTAAGTATGCTTATGAACCCTCAGATTTGAACATACTCAGTTGGTTTCAAATAACTGCAATTAGCTTTATGGAAGCTCAAATACCCTACTGCTCCCTTAGCCTGTAGGCGTCTCTTCAAGTTGGCTGCAGAGTCTCTGAGCTTTCTGCTTATCAGGAATGACAAGATGTTCCAGGTTCCTCTTGTACATTTCCTGCCCCAGACCTGGAATCAGCCATTTCTCTAAGAAGTCCTGGTTTCTTGTAGCTGGAAATGGGATTTCAAGGCTGCAATCTGTGCATTAGAGATGCTTTTGCTATTGGGATGGCTCGTTTCTAGGTCTTTTCCGTGGACTGAGCTGGGAAATATATTTTTAAAGATAAAATACTTTATGAGTTTATAGTGATACAGTTAAAATTCAGGACTAAGAGTGTTTACTTCTTCCATAGAAATGTTTTAACATGAAATGCAAGGTCAGTACACAATTTGTTACAAAATTTAAATCAATACGAACAACTTGGTTTAATCCTTAGTTCTAATTCATAGTTCTCAGCAAACCTGAGGTTTAATACCCTCTCCCATGAGTTTCAGTGGCTGCTCTGGGGGGCGGGGGCTTTCACCCCACCCATGTAACTACTTGGTGCCACATACGTAGCTTGAAAAACCCTTTTAGGTGATGCTGATCTCCTTCACTTCCCACCTCCACTCCACCTGGAAAGTCTTGCTCTAATCCCAGTTTCCTCACTGGTAGCAGCAGACTTATATCTCCTGTGGCCTTTCCTGGCCTGTTGGGACTCACCCCTTTGTCCTGCAATGGGCCCCTGCCAGGGGGGATAAGCAAGTACCTGTCCACTCCTGTGGTCCTTCAGCCCATTCCTGGCTGTGTGTGTGTCACAGAGCAATATACAGTGACCGGGCTGATGGAAGCAACTCAGATGATGGTGGACATCGATGGGGACGTCCTTGTGTTCCTGGAACTGGCTCAGGTAGGATGGCAGGGGAAGGAATCCCTCCAACATTCTCAGCTTTGGGCTCTGCCTGCCCATTTGGCAGCGAATGGGGAGGGGCTGGGAGGTGGTGGGTAGGAAGGGAACCCACTGTCAGACTTGGTTCCCTGAGTGGGCAGAGCCCATCTCATCCTCCAGGCCAGAGGATGCACCCTACCCCACCAAGAGGAGAGGTTGGCCATGGGGGGGGAAGGGACAGAGACTTCAGGAAACCGTAGGACAGGGGAGGGAAGCCCGGAATCATGTACAGGCATGGTTGCTGCCTGCTGAGGTCATTTAAGGCACACTGAGGACTCTCCCTCTAAAATGAACTTCCCACCTCCATGTTCCCAAACAGGCAAGCAAAATCTCCCACACTGGCCCTCCGGGTGCCAGAAATTCTACCAGTAAAGATTAGTTTACGAAGTTAAAGCATGGCAGACACACCTGGGAAGTCAGTTTTCTAAGCCTGGTCGTCAGCACCTTAGTGCAGGCTGCTTCGGTCCCTGACAGCGGAGAGGACGAGGGGTCATATCTGAGGAGGGCAGACACAGCAGGATGCCGCCACATAGGAATGTGGATTTCTGGGGCTGCCGGGGACAGGTCGGAGGTGAGGTGGTGGTCGTGACAGTGCCAAGGAGCAAATCCAGCGTCATTCCCTTACGGTCTTGTGTGGCCTTGCCTCTCGAGGTACCTCTCGAGTCTTTATGACTTCAGGGCCTTTGCCCACCTGTGCCAAAGCTTTGGCTCTGAAGGCAACTGTAGATGTCTGTGTGCAGACCCCGCCCCTGGGGTCCCAGCACAGACGTGTTCCCGTCTGTTCCCAGTTCCACTGCGCGTATCAGTTGGCTGACTGGTGTCTCCACCACATCTGCACCAACTACAACAACGTGTGTCGCAAGTTCCCACGAGACATGAAGGCCATGTCCCCAGGTGAGCACCCCCGGCTGCACCTGTGCTCCTCCGTCTGCTTGGGTCCAAATCTCTGACCTGACCCCAGGGCACCCGGAGACTGCCAGAGACCCTTGGGCCTAACTTGACCTTGTGGGTGGGGAGCAGCCTGCAGAGGTGCATCCGGCCAGGCAGAGGGGGGCCCCGGAAAAGTGCTGGCGCAGAGGGCAGGGCTCCCTCGGGGACCCTGGGCAACTCACTTCGCCCCTCTGGGCTTCTGTTCCTCCTAAGTACAGTCAGACCAGAGTTGGTATTTTTCAGACCTTTTTGGATCAGACTCCACAGTAAGCAGTACATTTTACCTTGTGACCCCAGTACACATATAGAAAAATACCTCAATTGTTTTTAATGCTACTCATGACCCATGACATTAATTTCATAACCTAGGAATGGGCACAAGTCCCAGCCTGGGCAGCACAGGTCTGGGTATCCTCTGGGATCCCTGCAGCTTGGCCTCTGCTTAATTGACGTCTCAGGTCCTGGGGCCCACAGGAAGCGCATGGGCTCCAGGGAGAGGTGTCGCTGGCCTCCCCGAGTTCCTGCCGCTCCGTCTTGAGGTCTTCGCTGGGCGCCCTCCACTCTGCTGTGACCCCCTCCCCGCTGGCAGCTTCTCGCTGTACGCTGCCAGTTCTCCCACCCCCATTCTCTCCTCTTCACCCTTCTAGCATTTTCTTTCTAAAGCACAGCTCCAATCGCATCACTCCCCCGGTTCCAAACTCCCGTGGTGCTCCCCCGGCCTTCCAGAATAGGTCCAAACCCCTCAGTCCAGCCTTCCCTCCCGTCTGACCTCCTGCAACAGCCCCATCCCCACTTGCCTTGGAAACCTCAGCTCTGCCGCCACCTCTGCTGTCACCCCAGCCAAGCCGCGCATCTTCTTGCCGACAGCTTTGCTTGCCCTTTCTCCCCCATACTTTGCCTCAGCCTGCTTTATTCTCAGCACACACTAAAGCCCTGTGGGGATCTTCCCTCTGTCTTTGAAGAATAACACAAGTGGGAACGCCTTTCCCCGGCACGTACCGTCAGCCCCACTCCCTGGGCACCTGACTCTCTTTAGGGGGCTCTGTGAAGGGATGTGGTCCTTGCAGGACCGAAGGCCGTCTGCGGGTCCCGTGGCAGCAGGGCAGGGGTGGGAGTCCCTCTTGCCCCTTCTCCTGACATCCTCCTCGTCAAACCCTACTGCGTTCTGCTCCAGAAAACCAGGAGTATTTTGAGAAGCACCGGTGGCCGCCTGTCTGGTACCTGAAGGAGGAAGACCACTACCAGCGGGCCCGGAAGGAGCGTCAGAAGGAGGACTATCTCCACCTGAGACGGCAGCCCAAGCGGCGCTGGCTGTTCTGGAACAGCCCTTCCTCGCCGGCCTCTTCAGCCACCTCCTCGTCCTCCCCATCTTCCTCCTCGGCTGTGGTCTGAGATGCTGCCACCCTCTTCTGACCCCGCTGCTGTTGCCCCCACTTGTTCTTGCCCCTCTGCTCTTCTGCATCGCCCCTTCCACCTTCCAGGGACAAAGGACTCACATAACCGGGACCCTACGGGGAGGAGCTGCTCTCACCACCCAGCATAGCTCAGCAGAGAGAGGAAGGAGCCGGGCCTCGTGGGTCGGAACAGGCGCCCGGGGAGAGGTCCCGATTCCACAGCAGGGCAGGAGACGGCTCCTGGGAGGTGGGGAGCGGGGAAAGGGCTGAGGGCTGTGGCCTCTGGTCTCTGAGTTGGAGAGCCCTAGAATCCAAGGGAAACTCTCCCAGCCGTGAGGCCGTGTGTCTTGGTCTGCGGAGGCAGCCTCCTCCCCGTGAGCGGCCGTGAGCAGGCAGGGTCCTACCTCCGTTGATCGTGTGTTTGCATCAGTGGACTTAGAGGGTTGCAAATGTTCTGTGGGCATTTGCACGTGGAACCTACTCAAATCCTCACTGGAGAAGTCAGGGTAGAAATTAAGCCTTCAGAACCCAACTCAAGGTTTCCACCCTGGGGTGCGGCTGCCAGAGGCCGCAAGTGGAAGACTGGCCCTCTGCCAGCATCCCTCCCAGGGCTGCGGGCATCCAGGCCCGAGAAGGGCGGCAGAGGTTGCTTAGAGCTGCAGGCCTAGAAGCAGCGCCTCTTGGTGCAATGAGAAACTTCTTTCTCCACCCTCCTTCACCACTCAGATTTGGAGATGGAAACGAAAGGAAACAGCTGGAACAGGGGGAGAGAAGGAAGGGAGTGATGGGGGCCTGGGTACAGCAATCCCATGCTCCTTTGGGCTCCTCCCCCTGCCTCTGGTTAGCACGGCTTCTCGTGGGGTGAATTTAGCAAAAAACCCCAAACAACGATGAACAGAATCACCACCAACAAAAACGTTGTCGCCTCTATCCCCTCAAAGGAAGAAAGACAGAAAAAGTCCCTGTATGGCTTACATTTCTATAAAGCCAAACAGGGTTCCCCATGTGGATGAGGCAATGGTTGAGGAGGTAGAATTGACTCCAGTGCTTTTCAGGAAAGCAGTGTCACCGGCTGCTGTGACCAAGGACGCTCCGGCCCTGCTGGTTGACCCTGGGCAGCACGTTGCATGCCCTCAGCATGCTGGGGATGAGGTTTCGGGGGTGGGGAGGGTGGGCCCAGGAATCTCTGTGGCGTTGGAGCCATGCGTTCGCCCATCATGAGAATCAGGCTATCCTCACCTTCATCAGGTAACTCCGTAACATATGAATGTGTTGGAGGGATGGGGTGTGGTAGGGGTCAAAGGTCAGGAGAAAGGCACTGACATGGAGAATAGGAGACCCTGTAATGAAGGATCATAGCACATGGCCTCACTCAGTGCTGGCTCGTGATAAAAGGGAAGGAGAAAAAATGGAATTGAACAGGAGCGAAGCCAAGGTCAGTCCAGAGAAGAGGAGGGAGGAGACTGGAGGACTGGAGGATTAAGACAGTAGCTTTGGGGAAAAGCTGGGTCGCAACTGACCTTCTCCACGTTTTCTAATCCTGATTCGTATTTCACTCCCCACACCCTTTGTAGATTTAGAAGACGGAGTCCCTCTGATGAAGGTGGAGCCAGAGAGACTGAGCTCCTGGCCTCAGAGCTCAGGAGTCACCTCGTCTAAGAAAGATGCTTTAGGAAGAGGAACTGGTTTTCGGTCCCAGGGCCCTAGGTGGGCTCCACCACCAAGAGGCTGGCTTTAGGTCTGGGATAGAGCAAACCCAGAAACAATGGAAACTCTGCATCAATTTTTTGGTGCCAAGACCTAGGGATTTGAAATTAAGTCCTCGTCAAGAGAAGGAGCAGGTCAAGTGGCAGGTCAAGCGGGTCTAGAGTGACTGTGCCCCGTGTTGTCGGAGCCCCAGACTTGGAGGCCATGGCTGCCTCCCCTCCAAGTCCTTCTCCGGGTGGCGGGCTGGGAAAGCAGACGTGTGCTGCCCTCTAGTGGCCGGTTAGCTCCTTGCCGCTGAGCTCGGGGCGAGCCTGAGGAGCAGTGGGCGGGGCAGAAGGGGAGCCTCCAAGGTGGGGGGTGCAGCTCTGCCCCCAGCACCTTCACTGTGGGGGGGGGAACAGAGGAGGGGCCGGGGGGCCTCCCGGGAACTCTAGGTGGGTGGGAGAGCCAGGGCCTGAGGTCCAATGGCAAGGG
The DNA here is from genome assembly GCF_003676395.1 of Aethalodelphis obliquidens. Classification (NCBI taxonomy): domain Eukaryota; kingdom Metazoa; phylum Chordata; class Mammalia; order Artiodactyla; family Delphinidae; genus Aethalodelphis; species Aethalodelphis obliquidens. The sequence continues at coordinate 8,672,389 of NW_020838018.1, forward strand.
AATTGGGGCTCCAAGAGGTTGCAGGGCTGAGCCACTGGGCCCACTGATGAGGATGCAGAAAGGCCAGCGGGGAGAGAAAGGGAAGGTGGCCCGGAAGTTGCAGGAGGCCCCCAGGTGAGGGGTCACAGAATGACCCCAGCAAGCAGGGCCCCACCCCCCCCCCTTCCCACCAGCTCTGTCAGAGCCGGTCTGCACCTCTAGGGAGCCCAACAGGCCCAGGTGTGGCCCAGAGACATCACCTGCGGAGGCTGTGGGGAAGCTGGGCCAGGCTGGGGTCCCTCCCCCAGGGGAAGGGCAGGGAGGAGGGGCTGGATTCCAGTCCCCCAGGAACCTGGCGCCCGGAAATCCAGAGTCAGAGCAGGAGACACCCATGCAGGGCGAGCTTGCGCCCGAGGCATAAAAGGGGGAAGGATGGAGCAGGTCACACAGCAAGAACACACACCCCTGCACCCGGGTCACTCAGCACTGCTCCAGAGAACAGTAGGATGGGGGAGAACACACACACACACACACACGCCTCTTTTTATATAAAATTGCATATTTAATTTGGTCATGAATTCATAAACACATGAATATTTTGTACCTAATGGCCTTTCTTGTATTGTTTGATATTTCCAACAAACTCTTCTAACGTGGGAACTTCCAATGGAGAGGAGCATGAAAAGATACCCAACCACTAATGAAACACTTATTAAGTGCCTATCGTGGGTCAGGTGCTGTTTGGACTGGATATAAAACAAAAAAGACAACTTCATGCTCTCATTCAGCTTACCTTAAATAAATAAACATGACAAACACTGACAAGGCTAATACTTTAGACGGGCACTTAAGGAAGTCCTCCAAGAAAGGAACAAGTGAGGTGAAACATGATTGGCAATAATTCATTTATTTCTCCCTCTGAAGATGAATGCAGAGTGTCCACAGATGCAACAGCAAAGGCAGGAAACGCCGGACTTCCAGGGAAGGGAGGGGCAGCAAAGTGTGACCTCTGGAAGGAACAGGGAAAGGGCTGCAGCACCAAGGCCACCGAGGTAGGACCCCTACCAAACTCCACGAGAACACCATGCCCTGAACATATCTAAATACTCAGCCAATTCTAGTTTGGGCCCAGCCATACCACTCTTGGACACACAAAGTTCTGAGATGGAAAAGACCAAAAACTTGAGAATGACTACTTCCATAACATTATCTTGCCACGACTGGAATACTACAGAGATAGGTGGGGTGGAAGGAGGGCTGAAGTGGTTACAAAATATTTTTAAAAGTAAGAGAAAGTGGTCTACTATCCCTCAGCTGAGTGTGCTGCCATGCAGATTCCTTATTTAGGCAGAGCAGTCAAGTGAGGAAACCTCCCACCAAGCGCTGGGAGGGGCAGATGGAGGAGAGGAAGAATCACGAAGGGAAGCCAGCTTGCAAGCCTTTATTCTCAAAACAAGATTGCAGTTGAGATTGACCAAGATAGCAGAGTAGAAAGACCCTGAGCTCGTGTTCTCTCACAGGCACCCAAAATTACAACTATTTGCAAAACAACCGTCGATGAAAAAGATCGGAACCTACCAGAATAGATCTTCTGCAACTAAAGACAAAAAGAAGGAACCACAATGAGATGGGTCGGAGGGGGCAGACTCACAGTGTAATCAAGTCCCATACTCCTGGGTGGGCAACCCACAAACTGGAGAATTATATTGCAGAGGTTCTTCCACAGGAGAGTTCTGAGCCCCACATCGGGCTCTTCAGCCCAGGGGTCCTGCACCAGCAAGATGAGCACCCAGAGCATTTGGCTTTCAAGGCATGCAGGGCCATTAATTTTGGGTGTCCCAAAGGACTGGGGGAAATAGAGACTTCACTCTTAAAGGGCACACATAAAATCTCATAAAATGCACTGCGACCTAGGGCAAAAGTAGTCATTTGATAGGATCCTGGGCCAGACCTACTTGCTTGTCTTAGAGCACGTCCCAGAGAGGTAGGGCATGGGTGCGGCTCACCCTGGGGACATGGACACTGGTAGCAGCCATACTTAGAAGCTCCTTCTACTGCTGGACACTGGTGCTGATAGGCATCGTTGTGGGATCCTCCCTCTAGCTCATGAGCCCCAAGAGCTAATGAGTTGGGTGGGGGTGGCCAGCCCCACCCAACAGCCTGTAGGCACCAGTGCTGGGATGCTTCAGGCCAAACAGCTAACTGAGCTGGGACACAGCCCCAGCCGTCAGCAGACAAGCTGCCTAAAGACTTCCTGAGCCCACAGACACCTGTAGGTGTGCCTCCAGATATGACACTGCCTACCAGAGGGCCAAGACCCAGCTCCACCCACCAGTGGGCAGGCAGGGGCCCTGCCCTCCAGGAAGCCTTCACTAGCCTCTGGACAGCCTCACCCACCAGGGGACAGACACCAAATGCAAGAAAACCACAATCCTGCAGACTGTACACAGCAGGCAAGACCCTGTCCTGGGAACAGCTGGGACCCAGTCCTGCCCACTAGCAGGCCAACACAAGCTTCAGGACCCCCCAGACCCCACACCCAACTGTGTCAGGAGCTATCTCCCCTGCACCAGCGATATGACACCAGCTCTGGAATTCCTCATAAAACCCCAGGACAGAGCTCTGCATGCCAGTAGTCTGACACTAACCCCAGGACCTGGCTTCAGCCACCTCACTCGGGACTTAGTGGCCCGGCAATAAGCCTTGAAGCAATGCTCTAGTCATCCTTCCTATGAATACGCCTGACACAGAGTCCTTGTGCAGCCAACAGGATCCCAGGAGGCCTCACAATGCACCCGCCCCAGCCTGCAGAACCCATGATAATGTGGTAAATTTCCCATTCAGCACATATCCAATATGGACTAGATGCCATTCAAAGGGTTCAGTGCAAGTTCTTTCCAAACCTGGCATTGCCCAAATATCCTGAACCCTCACTGGCAGGTGAGCACACATGGACTCGTATGCACGTGAACACTGGGATGCCACTGGCTGGAGCCAGGACCCTGCACAGGAGCTACCTTCCCAAGATGATCTTGGGAGGCGTCAAGAAAGTGTCTTCCCAGCATCCACACCTGTCTAGGCATTGCCTCACTCCCTGCCTCTGGCCATCCCTCTGGCTGGAGCTCTACCACTGAGGTACCACCACACCTAGCTCTGTGTCCACCAGCATCAGCCCTTAAAAGCCCAGCAGTCTCTGGATGGGGGGAGACAAATATTCCCTCCCTTGGTGGCAAACTCGGCTATGGGGTCTCAGGCAAGGTTGCTCAGGCCCCTGGCTGTCAGTGACTCTCCACGGGATCAGGGGAGCTCAGGCAGTTCAGCTGGACTAGTAGCCGCTCCACGGGTCCTAAGCTCCTATTTTCCTCCCAAACACAGCAACCTCAGGCTGGCTGGGCCCTGGGGTCCTCGCCTTCATGCACCATATTGCTGGAGTTCGGTGATTCTCTGCCCCTCCTGGATGTTCTCACACCTCTAACCAAGGGATCCCAACACAGATGGGCCCATCCACACAACAGATAGACCTAATTTCAGCTCCAGCCTAGCCAGTTTCCCCATGAACTGAAACCAACCTAGGTCTCAGTATTATCCTGGGTTAGCTGCTTTTTAAAGATAAACTGAAACCTAGTAGGGTTAAGTAGCTTTTCAGAGATGACACAGGTGGGAAGTAGTAGGAACAGGAATTCAAACCTTGATCTCTCTTGAGAGAACTTGAACATCTTTGTTCTTCCTACTCCTGCAGGCTGTGCCCTTTTGCCTGTTACTCTCTCTGACCTCTCCTCAGATACGTGGGAAAGGCTCACTCTGACCTGCCCCCAGAGCAAGCCCCAGGGACCCACTGCTGAATAGGGAGACTAAGGCAGAGGTGGAGGGAAAGGGCTGAGCAGAGGACAGGAGGAGCCAGGGAGCCTGGGAGTAGGGCCTGGAGGATCACTGAAGTCATTGGCAGAGAGAGGGACTTGAAAGGTCTGTCATCAGGGACTCCCTGACCTCCCAAATGGTGCACTGGCATGGGCTACTGGTACTGCCAAAGTCAAGCACTGACAAGCTACAGAGGTGAGAAGAAACTAACAAAAATCGACTAGAGGGTTCCAGTTTCCAGTCTGGGATATAAGGAGCTTGGAAGTCATCACTTCCATCCTCAAAACAAGAGAAATTGAACAAACTGAAAAATCAACAACTTTTCTTAGACTCCTCAGGGAATTGAGGTCACAGGGCAAACCACTGCCTTGAAAATTAGTGAAACAGGCAGACACACAGAGTCACAGCTTACTCGAGTGAAGCCCAGGAGTGGAAGCTAGATGCCAGAGCCAGTAGTGGTGCAGGAGAACTTACATTTTCATTGATGAAGTGCTGGAGGCTTGACGTAAATGAGCTTGAGAGTTAAAACTCCAGGGGAGTCCAGTTGCAGGGAGGCCCCACACTTTCATGATTTTTCCTTCAGCAGCCTTATTAGGTTCTCAAAGCACAGATCAGAGAAAATCTCTTCCTGCTTCTAGTGGGGGGGGGGGGGGGGGGGGGGGGGGGGGGGATGTAAACCATTTTGAAATATGCTCTGAGCATTCTATTCTACTTAACAAAAGCCTGCCCTCAAGAGAAACGATTTAAACAGAACGTAATCTATAGGGTTGTTTTTAATAGCCTAAGTGACTGTGGAAAAAGGGTAATCCCCAACTCCGTCGTTAATAGCCTAAGTGACTGTGGAAAAAGGGTAATCCCCAACTCCGTCGCCCTCAACCGTTCCTGTCTCAACTCATGGAGGGAGTGGTACAGAGAATCATTTGTGAAGGTCTCGGGGCCATGGACACAGGCTCACAGAGACCTAATTATAGACTACAGAATATATCCTACCCACCACAAACCTCACCACCACCTCTAATAGAGCTCCTATATAAGAGGGGATTACAACTAAAGGAAACGCATACCTTAGACCTTATTTAAGAAGTCTCTAGGGAAGTCCAAAGACAACAGGGGGGACCAAAACAAGGGTATGAGAAAAACTTTTATCCTCTGACACCTATAGCTATGCCAAATATTAAGAAGAGTAACTACCAGCCAGATAAATATAAAATCTCACACTCAAGGCCTATCTACTTCAGTTTCTTTCACTCAGTCCACCACGTCCAGCTTTCGACGTAAAGCTGCAAGCCATAAAAAAAGACACACACATAAAAAAACAGTTTGAAGGACAGAGCAAGCATCAGAAGCACACTCAATTATGGCAGACATATTGGTGCCCAGGAGTGGGATTTCTGGGTCGTATGGTAATTCTATGTTTAATTTTTCAAGGAACCTCCGTACTGTTCTCCATAGTGGCTGTATCAATGTACATTCCCACAAACTGTGCAAGAGGGTTCCCTTTTCTCCACACCCTCTCCAGCATTTGTTGTTTGTAAAAACAGGGATTATTTAGAAGTGTGCATCTTAATTTCCAGACGTTTGGAAGCTCTCTACTTCTCACTCTCATTTTTATACAATTTAAAGCTTCGACTTTGGACACAGTGGAATAAAATGCCATTATGTTTGTTTAGTTACTTTATAGAGGTTCTTCAAATATCACTGACGTGAAGTTTTGAAATATTAATTTTACATAGTAGTTCTCAGTCTTTTGCACTTGTAACCATAAGTGAATTCCCAAAAACTATGTAACCCTGGCTGCTGGAGCCATGTTTATCAGGGGAAGTTCACAGACACAGGAATAGTGGGGCGTTTGTGGGTCCCCACTGCACACTCTTTTCTGGGCTAGCACACAGGGATCCAGTAGGGATCCAGGGTCCAGGAGAGGGACCCAAAATTTGGGCTCTGGTGCTTTATGTGTCCATGAAGTCTTGAGGAAGGCTGGCCTTCCTCCTGCAGGGAGGCAGTCTTGAACAAGTTAGCCCTGTCCTCTCACTACTTCAACAGCCATAATTTTCATTACTCCCTCTTGGTCTCCAACCCCACTCAGACAAAAGCATAGTTTCTCATGGGGTTGCCAACCTTTTATTTTTCAAACATTATCAACATCATTTCATAAAAGGAAGGACATTCGAACCCCTATTAACTAAGAAGCACATATTGCAGAATAAGCGCGTTTGCCCTAGAACAAGACCCTTAGGTATTTCCATGGGCCATCCTTGATTTCTCCATTATGCTGCTGAGTAGTGCAAAGTTGGTGCTCAGGAACACCTTGGATGATGGTGTGCTATCAACAGCTGCTGTGAAAGAAAAAGCTGGCATCCTCGGTGGCTATATGGGCAGAGGAGTTGAGACAGTAGGTGATGTCTCTGTGCTGTCAGTGAGGGCTGTCCTCTGCCCACACCTCTTTTAATCCCTTTGTATCCCTACCACCTGAGGAATGAAGGCAGTGATGAATTATTGGCAGAATTGCCCTGTCTGATAAGAGGGTCACCTGCAAGCCAGAGGGCCCTGGAACACATCACTCCCTACCCACCACTTAACAATTCCCTTCAAAGAAAGGTGCAAATTTGTAATAGCTGTACCGTTAAGATATGCAGTCTGTGCTTCGGAAAATTGTGCCCTGTTCTTGGAGAAACATGACATTTTGTAGGGAGAACCCAGGCCAGGTGGCCAAACTCTCTGTCAAGTCTGTTTCTTCAGCCAATACTTTGATTTCAAGTGAGGGTGTTGGAGATGAGTGCACCTTCACCATGATAGCCTTTCCCTGGTATCACTGGCCGAGGTTCCCTTTGGTGAATATTACGTACAAAAGGTTGCCCAGCACCTGCCTCGCTGCTGCTCCTGGGATTAGGCACCTCTTTTGCACACCCTGTGGATCGTGGTCCTTTCTCTGATGCTGTGAATGTGTCACTTGTTAAACTATTATTTCTTGAGGCCTGTAAACTATTATTTCTTGATGTCTGTGCAAGTTTCAATTCTGCAATTTCTATTTCATTCTTCTTACGGATTGAAAAACACTAGTGAAATTCCTCATCTTACAATCTATGCTCCTTAACATTAACCCTAGTCTTCTTAAAGTCCTTGGTCTTGCTCTCTCGGAGGCTTCCTGGGGCTTGATTCCAGTGGGCTGGTGAGGTGGACACCACTGAGCTTGACAACATGCCGTACTCCACCCAAGCCTGGAGATCTCTGGTGTCTGGGGGAAAAGGCAGGGGCTGTGAGACAGGAGACAAGAATGGAGGTAAATTCAGGGGTAAAGCCCAGGGAAGAGTCCATATGTCAGTTGCAGGTCAGCTATGTGCCCTCTGTCCGAGAAGACGCCCCTCAGTGTGGGATGACCAGCTGCTCTCAGAGAGAGCGAGGCTCCTGGGCCTGGCTTCTCATGTGATACTGGGCAGATCCTATGCACAGAGGCTGTGGCCTGCAGGGGGCGTCTATCAGCACCTCTGCAGGGGTGAGGGGCCAAAGGGGGCCATGGGCAACCTCTCCCAGGAGAAGTCACCTGTCCTGGGGCTGGGGCATCAGTCCCTCAGACCCACACCATCTACCTTTCTACCTGGGTTCCAAGCCCAGCAAGGCACAATCCTGACTTCCCCAGTGTAGGATTTCCCCAGTGTGTGACAAGCCAGGCTGTGGCCACCTACTCCGAGGGTATAGGTCAGCAGGGCAAAGCCCGTCACTCCCCCTGGTGAGGCAACTACAACAGAAAGGTGAGCTTTTGAGAGCAAGGGTCAGGTGTCAGGGAGGAGAGGCAGAACCCCAAGAAGGGACCCATCGCCCGAGGCCACATCCTTGTGCACCTCTGTGGGGTCAGTCAGCTCCAGTGTCTGCTCTGAGATCGCAAGACCCCACAATACTGGCCATCACAACCACCTGCCTCAGAACAAAACAAGAGGGCACGAGAGCAGGAGGCCCATATGAAAAGTGTGGTCCGTTGAGGAGGTGCTCCCTGGGCCAAGTGACAAGACATGGCTTCTCAGGGCACAGCTGCCCCCAGACTCAGCATAAATGTCTGGGCTGTGAGCCCATTGATTCTGGGAAGGGGACCAGCACAAGGTGAACAGATGCTCCATACTTTGAGTCAGGCAAGCCAGGAGCCAAGCACTGACAATCAGCCTGCGTTACACCCTCATGTTTCACAGGGCAGGAGCCTGGCTGGGGGGATGGGGCCTGCCCTGAGGTCACAGCAGAGAAGGTTTGCTGCTGGAGGGCCATACACAGGACAGCTGTATAGAATGTGATCAAAGGCTCTCTGTTGCTTCATGCCATTCAAAACCAGGGGCTCTTAAACAGCCCGAGGGTAAGATACCGCCAAATCCTTGCTGAAATTTCTGAGCCCATCCTCAGATCCCAATTTTGCACAGATTGCCAAAAGTTCCATGGACTTCTGATCAAGGACCCGATTCATCTGGATTGCTCAGTGCACAGCAAGATTGCCAGGATAGGGCCTAGGGATCTTGCCCACACAACCGTCCCTGATATTTGCTCCTGGAGAACCACCTGCCCAGCTACCGACATCTCCTCCTTCCCTCTAATCAGGCTAAACGCAACTGGGAGAAAGGCAACATAAAAGGAGGCAAATGTGGAAAAATAAACCCGACAGTGCTGTCTCCCCCAGCCAAGACTGAGTCCATGAGTCTACCCACTGCACTCACCTGAAAGCCCCCACACATCACCAGGAGCACAGAGAGCACGCAGGCCATCAGATACACCTGACCTCAATTTCCTCCTGAGAGAGCACTCAGGGGCCTCCCTGGGATTTGGAGGTGTCAACAATTCACTGCATTGTGGCTTATGCCACAGAGCAATTTTGAACAAGGATTATAGTACCAGTAAACTTTAAGCACTGCTTTAAGTCCAATCACTTTACGTTTAAAGAGAGAGGAATTGGGACTACCCAGTGGTGCAGTGGTTGGGAATCCGCCTGCCAATGCAGGGGACATGGGTTTCATCTCTGGTCTGGGAAGATCCCACATGCCACTGAGCAACAAAGCCCGTGCTCCACAATTACTGAGCCTGCACTCTAGAGCCCACGAACTACGACTACTGAGCCCGTGTGCCACGACTACTGACGCCCGCATGCCTAGAGCCCGTGCTTTGCAACAAGAGAAGCCACGGCAATGAGAAGCCTGCTCACTGCAACTAGAGAAAGCCTGCGCACAGCAACGAAGACCCAACGCACCTAAAAACAAATAAATAAATTAATGAATTTTAAAAAAGACAGAGAGGAATGGAATATTTTAAACAGAGACATATGAGTCCTTTAAAGGGCCAAAAAAAGTTGCTTGCAGCTTTTCAAATGGGAAAGGAAACAAAAAATGACTGGGTTTGCTGTTTTCCTTGAATTTGTCTAGTACTAGCACTAGATAATATTGATGATCTTCATGCTTGATCACGAACAACACGATGCTGTAATGTTCAAACTGTTGGTGAAACTTTTTTAATCTCATGATTTACTCTGGAACAATTGTGTTGACATAGGTACTGATGGTGCAAAAGCAAAGGTGGCAGAAGTGCTGGCACCTTAACCCAAACCAAGGAGTGGCACCAAACTGTACTACTTGGGCTTCTATTCACTTGTGTTACCAGTGCCAGTTCCAGTTAAGAATGTTCTGTCTTCAACAGTAAAAATGATTTATGTTAGTAAATCTTGACCATTGAAATTGAATATTTTATAGTGTATGATGAAATTCAACATACAAACATCACACATCTGTATATCAAAGTGAATGGGAAAAAGATCAGATATTGATAAAGAGGAAGTGGATGACATGGATGATGTGAAAAATTAACTAAAATGTAGCACAGAAAAGAAATGGTCTGAAACTATGAATGAGAAATTTATGGACCTAGAGTCTGCTGGTGGCTTGATTTTGGACTTTGCAGCCTCCAGAAGTGTGAGAAATAAACGTCTGTTGTTTAAGCCACCCAGTCTGTGGTAGTTTGTTATAGTCCCTTGAGCTAAGACATATTTTGGTACCAAGAAGTAGCAAATACCTAAATATGTGGAAGTGGCCTTGGAATTGGATAGTAGGTAAAGGCTGAAAGAGATTTGAAGTGCATGCTAAAAAAGAGCTGAGATCACCATAAATGCCTTTCAGCCCTTACCTATTAAAAGTGATTCTGGCGGTGGCTCAGAAAGAAAAGAGGCACACTGGAGAGGAAATCTCCATCTTTGTAGAGAATACAGAAATAATCATGAACAGATAGAAATATGGACGTTAAAGGCTATTCTGGTGAGGTCTCAAACAGAAATGAGGAATGCGTTATTAGAAATTGAAGGAGAGGCAAGTCTTCCTATAAAGTGGCAAAGAACTCGACTGAACTGTGTTCTAGTGTTATTTGGAAGGTAGACATTGTGAGTGATGAAACTGAATATTCATCTGAGGAG